>NC_036246.1:32131139-32223530 GCF_002742605.1 Olea europaea var. sylvestris | reverse complement strand
CATCGACGAACATGGGCTCTGCAATTCTTGCTATGGATTTGGTAAATTAAATTATAATGTCAAAATAAGTCATTGAAAATCGGAACATTGTTCGTGCAATCTTGTAAATATGTTCTGATTGCTAAACTGCAGGGATGGATGGGTCCAAATTACTCAATTTCTACAGCTTGTGCTACTAGCAACTTTTGTATACTAAATGCCACAAATCATATTATAAGAGGCGAAACAGTAAGTTTCTATATTACCTCTTGTCCAAATGCCTTAAATTTGTTTCTGCTTTCATTGTTTTTCTAAGATCCTAATTTCCGAGGTTTCTCATTTCTGTTGTCAATGCCTGTGTCAGAATATGATGCTCTGTGGTGGGTCTGATGCAGCTATTATTCCCTTAGGTTCGTCATAATTCAGTCAGGATGTGACTCTAGTTATCCATATTCTTGCTGCTCACCGACAAATTATGAGTAATTGCAGGATTGGGAGGATTTGTTGCCTGCCGAGCCCTTTCACAGAGGAACGAGGATCCAACCAAAGCTTCTCGTCCTTGGGATATGGTATTGCATCACACTTAAGTCTTAAATCACCATCTTGGATTTCTCATCCTTTAATACACTATTATTTTTCTTTTCGACACACTTACAATCAACATTTGTTTCGATTTTGTTATGGAACAGAATCGTGATGGATTTGTTATGGGAGAAGGAGCAGGTGTACTACTATTAGAAGAACTAGAGCACGCTAAGGTATGCCTCTATGTCACTTAATAAATGCATGTATGTACATTCAATAAATTTCTTAGCGATAATGTCAAAATTTTAAGCTGAAGAATGTATTAATATGTTAGCGGAGAGGTGCAACTATATATGCAGAGGTTTTAGGTGGAAGCTTTACGTGCGATGCATATCACATGACTGAACCACGTCCAGATGGTAAGCATCCAATCCCAGAAGTTTCAGCATATCGTCCAAGCGCTGCATTTTGCATTTACTACCTCGTTTAGCTATATTCTCAATGAAACGGGTAGCAAACTTATGATTATTTTATCAGTCATGCAATGTTTAAGTCTTATGTCATGGGTATATGCTTGAGTTGGTTTTGCCTTTATTTTCTCATCTCAATATGATTTGAAAGATGTTTAGTTCATTGTCTCTTAGTTTCTTGGTTTTGTTGATTATTTACATTGATGCCAAGTATACTAGGACCAAACCTCAGCAGGTGTAAAATTGTGGGTCTTGTAAGCGTCAAAGTGTACCTGCAAAGTTGAATGATGATCCTCGTGGACACTCTGATGGTTAAGACATTAACGTGGAATTAAATTGGCTTATAATGTGTAACCTGGAAACACTTGTATTTATACCCACGGAAGTGCCAGTTAGTGATCCTTATGTGAATTGCATTAACTGAGATGTGTATAGGTTGATCATTATCCCTAAGCTAATATCAATTTCTATTTTAGCTAGTTTAGAGTTTTATTCATTCACATTCACAATCAGAGGAGACTCATTGTTATGTGAGAGGGACTTTATTTGTGGTAAGATTCTCGTTAATTTGCCTTCAGCATGAGATGACTCGGGCATCGATGGAGTTGTTTGTTCCTTCAGATTTGACTGGTCTCATGGGTCTGTCATCTAGCCCCCCCACACTATCTAAGGCTATTTGCATGATCTGGCTGTCTTGGTCGAGTCCCCATCTGTGTCTCTGTGTCAGCTAGGTTGTTGATGTGAAATCCAGGTTAAATTTTTTTTCTATAATGTATACAAATTACATTTACATTTTGGCTGAGCATTTGATATACTGTGGCTTCTTTTTTACTCTCTCTGTTGACCTTAAAAAATGAAAGCTAACAAATCCCTTGCCACCTCGTTGTCAAACGACCCTTTTATTGCCTTTTTCTGGCACCATAGAGAATTGCTGTCAAGGCAAGAGGATGAAGAACAGGAACTTGCTTTCCTTCTAATATCTGGGGTATTATGAATATCTCAAGCCCATGAATTTTTTAGTATCTTTCATCTGTTTGGACAAGACAACCTTATCATTGGAGGACTCTTAAAACACTTTTTTAAAGGTTGAACCCCAACCTTGAGGGATCCCATCGCCCCGCCCCTGGAGCATCATGAGAGAGGTAAATTGCGGAATGTGTTCCATCAAGGCAAGAAACAAGAATTTGCTTGTACACTGATGCCCACAAAGAGTTCAATTCCATATCTCAGGAATCGAACCCTCACACTGCGGCTGCCATTAAGGCTGAGACTACTTCATTCCTGTCTTTTGCACCACTGGATTATGCCACGGGGGACAATCTCTTAAAACACCTTCTTCTTTTTTTCTTTTTTTAAATTATGATTCCATCCATTACACGGTGGCATTCACCCATTAATAGGGTTATTGCTTTCACAAGATTCTTCGTATAATCTTTTTCGCATACTCACTAATCGTTTTGCTATGTGGCAGCTGCTCCAACTGCCACATGGCCAAGAGGATCTTGTTTGCTTCTTTTAAAGGGGACAAGAAGTTTTGTCATATTTTTCGATTGGGATGTTTTGCTGGAATCCAATTAATCTTGAGTAAACTAGTTCCCCTATAATGAGTTCGGGGCATTGGGCTAAGGCTAACTACTCTCTTCTTTTAAGTAGGGATGAGTTCTACAAATTTAAGTGTTCGACCCAATTAGACGGAGCACAGGGAGAAGTCTAATAGCTTCACTGTTGTCAAGCAATTATGGCAAAGCTTGACCGATCCTTATTTTGTAGTGACATCATTTTTTCGGTCACATGGCTCCCTTCTCTATATGTGGGTCCAGTTCGGCATCCACACGGGACGTGGAATCATGTAGTAACATTCTCTAATGCATGATTTGCCAGGGATTGTTTACTTATAGCTATTATTTTCTTATAAAACACAGGAACAGGAATTGTTCTATGCATAGAGAGAGCCTTGGCTCAGGCAGGGGTAGCTAGAGAAGATGTCAATTACATAAATGCTCATGCTAGTTCGACACCATCAGATGATTTGAAAGAATTCGAGGCTATTATTCGCTGCTTTGGACAAAATACTGAGGTGATTATCTTAAGCACTAATTCGATTAAAAGATTAGCTTTGTCATTTTTAGAGCGAATCGTGTTTGTTTCAGCTGCGAATGAACTCTACAAAATCTATGGTTGGTCATCTACTTGGGGCTGCCGGTGCTGTGGAAGCTATTGCAACCGTTAAGGTAATTTGCCATTGCAAATCTTTCTTTGGACTCTCCTACTCTTGGAATCTATAGTGTAGGGAGTGTTTGATGAGTTAGACAAGACAACACTAGACATGATTAAATTAAAAAAAAAAAAAAAAAAAAATTTCAGGTCCACAATCCATGAGATTCACTCAAAATCTTATATGGGTATAGATTTGAAAGGATCAAAGTGTCAAAATTGAGTGTGTAATTCTCACTGAAAAAGGGGCTCGTTTCTAGCACGACCACTTCTCCGGTGCTACTTTTAACGACTACACTGCATGTAACGTGTTAACGTTCTTCACAGCCTCTTAGCCGTTGTTCTGAATTTGTTGTCGCTGCAGCTGACCTTTTTTTTTTTTTTTTTTTCCCCTCAAAAAAAGGCTATACAGACAGGATGGATCCATCCAAATATCAATCTTGAACAACCTGATGAAGGCATGGTAAGCTATTACACTAATCATTTTGATTTGGTTACTCTTTACCTGTATTTTTTAATTTGATCACAATCCATTAACCTATTATTGAACCTCATTTTTCTTTTCCTTTATTTATTTTTTTCCCGGCTGCAACGCAGGATACAAGAATACTTGTAGGTCCAAAGAAGGAAAAACTAGAGATAAAGGTTGCACTCTCTAATTCATTTGGCTTTGGGGGACACAACTCATCCATTCTATTTGCACCCTATGAACATGAAAACTGATATCTGCTATGGCGATCTCAATATATTGCTAGGCTCAAGGTTCATTCATTGCTTCCATTTTACAGGATTTTTACATGTTAACTGTAAGAGATTGAACTATTGAATCCCCGAAAAGGGAAAGTGAAATCTCACATAATTTGTGCCGGCGTAACTATGTAAGAAATTGTTTCTTGCTCGAAATCTTAGAATTCTTGTAAAAAATGTAATAATATTCTTATCACAAAAAACTACCTTTTTTATTTGGTAGTCAAAATCGATCTTAGCTAGGCCTATCCAACTCAATCAAAATCAACCGCCAAATCCTTGGCATGGCTTTTGAGGCCCGTTTGGCTGATTTTATAGAAGTGCTTCCAGTCATTAGAAGAGTTTGTGGAAAAAGTTGGTTCAATGTGACTTCCTGTAAAAATTTCTGTAAAAATTTCTTCTGTACGAAAAAGTGTTTTTCAAAATTAATTTTAAAAGAAAAATTAAAGTAACTTTATCAAAAAGCTCTCCTATAAAAAGCACAAACAAAAGCTATGCCAAACCAGCCTTTACCTTACAATAGGTATGGTCTTACTTGGAGTGGAGAGGTGATGCGCAATATAACAAGAGACTAGGGAGTCGCACAAAACAGGGCAAGGAGTAAGAGGGCTGCACATAGAAGTGGGGGGGATTCCCAGGGATACACATTATGCTAAAAAAGCCGAGGGTGTTTGGTAGAAATTAAAATTAAATTTTTTAATAAATTGTGATGCAAATTTTTGAAACGTGTGATTGAAAAGTTATAGAATCCATAAAAATATGATTAATATTAATTATTTGATCTTGACTTATATTAAAATCAGATTTTAATCCAAAATCAAACAGGCTCAAAAATCAAATCAGGAAAAAAAAAAAAAAAAAAGATTATAATTAGATAACCTCAAAATAATGAAGCACAAAATGCACATCCTTTCCTTGCAAGATTTGTGAGTTGAATTTGAAATCATTCACCTTTTCCCATCACAATTTAATACAATACCTGTAACACTCATCTTATTGCAGTCGGCCAAAAACGCAATATTAGAAAATAAGGATGCAGAATAATATCAAATGCATGTATTACTGAAATCTGTTCCGGCCCACAACAGATGATGTATCAATTCGTCTCTAAAATAATATATTTCTATTCTCAACATCAACATGGTTTGATTTCTCCCAGAATTAGAAAGGTAGTTTTTGTACCAAAAATTGCCGGTCACCTCCAAAGATGAAATGCATAGGTGAACCAGGCAACCGACACAAATGTTCTGGCCCTCAACGATCTGCGAGCATATTAAAGATACTGAAACAGTGACTATCAGCTGCACATCAATGGCAGCATTACCAGAATTTATTTCTGACCCAGAAGAGGAGGAAAACAACTCCAAGAACAACAGCAACAGGAGCCCATTTCCTAATAAGAGCCTGCGTCCAACGATCGAAGAATGAAAAGTAAAGTACGATTCATTTCGTGTGCAGGTAACTGAGCTCATCTATTTTCAGAAGGTGATAACGAAATGAAACAAAAAAAAATATTGTAAAAGTTCGCAATCAAAAATCCAACAACCTAGTGTTAAGTAGCAAAGACCGAACAAGACTAAAAGATCCCAGATTCGAGTCCCACCAAAATAATGGACATTAGTCTAATCATGTATATAGGTATTTGTCCATCTTGTGAGTTTTGTTAAATTAATTGATTCATTATAAGTTGCTTTTATTATATATTCTATTCTCATAGTTGTTTACCATATGATTCACTTTGGTTTTTTTTTTTTGGGGGGGGGGGGGGGGGGAGGGGTGAGTGGAGATGATGATTGGAGTTTTTTATTTTTTATTTTTTTGGTTTTAAATATAATTCTTTTATTTAAATTTTTTATATGAAAATGTAAAGTTACAAAATTGCCCCTTTAAAAATCAATCAACAATTGGTCAGACCTTTAATTTTTGGGCAATAATAGTCAAACTAATGATTTCTGTCAATTTGGACTCCGGATGCGAATTTTTTGAAGGTTTGTTACCTCCGGGGTACAAACAAAAGATTTGGACAAAGTCTGCTAATAAACGAAAGGTTTGGTACCTCAACTGTAATTTTCCCTAAAAAACGTTGGTTTTCCCAATAACACTAATGGATACAGACAATTGTAATTGTGGTACTCAGATTTTGCAGTGATAAAAAAGCACCAGAAATAAGTACCAAAAAATGGATTAAATCCTTAAACTGAATAGCCCTGGCCATGGTTACAAGAAAACTCGAGGTTTAAAACAGGTTCCTAAAGGACCATAAAGAAACATGCACTGAAGTACATTTAATACAACTAACCTGGCGGTTCAAATCTTTTGCCTTTTCTGCATATATGCGAGATTCAGACGTCAAGCGACTCGACATCTGACTGACCTCTGCCAAAGTTTACAGTTAAAGAATATAAATATCAAACATGCAGGAAAATAAGAACATAAACCTTATGCGCAAAAAGCCCCGAAGCAAACATGCACGAATATGATATTTTATAAAGTTGAGACAAGATAAAGAAACAATAAGCATGCCATTAACAATAAGAGAATAAAATACCCTCACAAATAGGATGCCTATCATCTCCCAAGAGGTTAGCTTGAAATGTAAAAGGATGCAAAAATATTTTATACCGTGAACTAACAAAAGGAAAACATATCATACATTTAGAGAGGCATAAAACATCAAAGATGGAATCACTTACGGTCTAACTTTTCACCAACACCAAGAACTTCCTGAACATTGCGAGTCATTATCTGGTGGACTTCATAAAGTTCATCATTCAATTTTGCGATATTCCGCTGGGTTCTTGTATCCTGGTACAATTTCTTTGTTTTCTGCATGAATGTATCTACCAAAATCAAGTGAAAAGAGGAATGATATATCAACATATAAGTGCAAAAATTTTACCCCTAACGAAGTGGAAACTAGATCTTATAAAAGTTTCTCAGAAAATAAAAGTATCTATTTTGACAAATAACTCTAAGATACACAATATTTATTAAGGATGATAACAGAAAGCGAAGATATAGCTTACCGAATTTAATAAAAGCGTAAGGTCTTGCAGCAGTTTCAATCTGATTTCCATAGACACGCTCAAATTCATTCTTAAGGTCTTCCAGATATTGAAAGGCAAGCTTCTTAGGATAAGCACGATCGCACATAGTCAAATAACAAACACGCCCTTCAATGATATGACTAGGCATCCAAGTTAAGGAAATTAAAAACTTCAATGAAGGGAAAGAGAAAACATTATAAGCAGCAACTATAGTTCTGCGTTTAAAAAAACTGAACACTTCCACTGATAATTAGATAAAAATCTTCCAAATTTCTCAAAAGGCATGTTATCCATCTACAACACTTCCACTGATAATTGGATAAAAATCTTCCAAAGGTCTCAAAAGGCATGTTATCCATGTACAACAAAATTGTATTTCATACTAGGAAATAAAACAATAATGGAAAGTCAGAAATTAGTTTTTAAAAGCAATGGTTTAAGATGTACGGTAAAGAAGGTAATGTAAAATCACCAAAGCCAATCTCCCTTTAATATTTTATTATCGGACAATGTTCAATTGATGTGTAGAATACAGCAAGGGTGCGTATAAAGTAAGAAGCGAACTGGAAATGACCACTGGGCAAATAAAGATATTAAAATGTAGTAATATAAAAATTATGTTTTCAGTACATTATTGGCACTATTTTTTTCCTAAATAAATGTTATAATAAAAATGATATCTAGATTCGTTTCAGTTGCAAGGTTTTCTCAAGTCATTACAGTTGAAGTTGTCTAGTTAGTCAACTCCATACGCAAACATGAGGAAGAGGTAAATAGAAAATCTTTACTAAAATGCATGACAGGATACTGGAAGACATATGGGCCTGTTTCAATCGACATTCTTGAAGGCTCATTCTGGCCCCTTGAGAGGTTTTTGAACAAAGCCTTGACTTGCTGTTTGTAGAAGTCAGCATCTGGCACATCACGGCCGTCATCCAGTCCCTCTACCAGTGGAAGCCCATCAGTGACACGAGCAATCATAGTCAGTTTCACCATCTTTTACTTCACGAACTCACAGCTGCAAAAAATTACTAACATACATTAGCCACATATAGAAATTATTAAACTGTGAACGCACGCACTATAAAGCGAGAGAGCAGCAAGTCAACAACAACTTGAACCAAACTACGCCTTATTCCCAATAATTTTAAAATCCACTAAATAAATACTCTTTGCTGCTCCATTCAATCAATCACTACTGCAATAAAATCCTTCACAACCATGATGCTCTATGTATAGATTAAAATCTTTCTTCATGTATTGTAATGGAGATCCTCATATTTAAACACAGACTTTACTAGTTCAGAATTCCAAAGAAATATTACGCATAGATAACACAGAATATTAAGAGGAGACATGAGACATGAAAGGAAGATTTAATATGGAGGTTGTGTTGTGTTCACACACCTCATAACGAGTATGAGTACATACAAAAGTTAGATAGAATATAATTACAATGGCTTTCAGATTATCCAAACTGAAGTTGGAAATAAAGGCAACCTTATCTTAATAAGAAAAAATAACTCCAACACAAAACAATTAAAAAATGCAAAAAAAGGGGGGAAGGGGGGGGGGGTTAAAACATATCTAGAGATTCATATCAGAACAGCTTGGAAGCATCATGAAGTATGACCTATGCCATGACTAACATCGTACAGCAAAAATCAATTGCTTCCATTGCATATACAGCTAGCAGAAATTTCTGACCACAATCTGCCTCACCTATGCCAGTAACAGGCAGTTAGAACAAATGGACCAGTACCTCAAGCTAAGGTTTAGGGTCGGGATAGGGGATGTACACCAAATCAAATCAGTAATCACAAAGGCAGTAACTTGGGTGATCTGTACTTTCATCATGCACAGTGCATCCCAGCATCAAAACACATTCGAATTGGACAGTGTGCAATGCACCCAGATAAACTGGATAATGCACGAAATCTGTGTAAACTAGTCAGAAAAAGTCATGCAAATCAATTTTCAAAAAACACAAAACATTCATTCTATGTTATGCTTCAGTGTTCCCCAGTGTTCACTAGGGACAAGGAAAATTTGAAATCCAATTTATATAACTTCGAGAGAATCAATTATACAAGCATAAGCTTATTAAAACTCTTAACACTTCAATCACACATTCTGTTCGAAACAAAACACGACAAATTCAGCGAAGCGATTTTCTAATCAACCCAATTCTAAATTAAAATCCACACAATTCCCATAAATTACATATAATCCAAACAAGACACATCATTGTATTCCAAATTTCCAATAATGTGAATTATATATATATATATATATATATATATATATATGAATGTAATATTTATAAATCAAAAAATTATGTACATAAATATAATCAGATACCTAATCACATAAGTACTTGAGCACCTCGCTGTAAGAGCTTATGCGTCGGAGGCCACGATCTGCAATTGGATTTGGGTTTCTACTTATACGATTGGTGCTTTTGATTTTTAATCCTTAATTTGAGAATTGAACTATCCAAAATGGAGTCTCTTAGAGCTAATTTTGTACTAAGTTCTTTATATGGTCTACTACATACCAAATGCAAGTTTAAATCGTTAAATCCATAGACGCACCAATCATACCAATTTCGAATTTATTTTTCCTACAGATTTTACTGTAAAAAGAAGATTAAAACCGTACATTTGGAAAATGTAATTCTAAGAAAAAAGGAGAAATTCAGACAAGAAAATCAAAATATTTCTGTGGGAATCAATTCCGATTATGAATATTCCACACAAAAAATACAACGTGGAGTTTAGGTCATTCTTTCACACACAGACAAATTATACCTGTAGAATCAGCAGTGAGCAGACGCCACTCGCTAATTCTCATTCACATTTCCTGTAAAAAGAAAAGAAAAGAAAAGGCCCAACAAAATCCCTTCAATAAGAAATGCAAACAGAAAATCACAAACATATATCGTAAAAACTCAACCCCAGTGGAAATCTTGAAATAATTCAACAATAGATGCATGAATGGGTAGATAAAAGAAAATCCCAGAATTACAAATCAAAAATTTATGTACATAAATATAATCAGATACCTAAATCACATACGTACCTGAGCGCCTCGCCGTCAGAGTTTACGAGTTGGAGGCCCCGATCTGCAATTTCGTTTCTAATTATACGATTCGTGATTTTGATTTTGAATCCTTAATTTGAGAATTGAGCGATCCGAATACGTATTGCGGCAATAATTGGAATCTACAAGATTTGATTTAGGAAGGAAATGAAATGAGAATACGTAGAGGTCACGGACAAAACGTAATGGGAAGCACTTGCCGTACAGCGGTCTTCACTGGCATTTACAGGTCACGGTTGGGGTGGTATTGTTTTTTTTTTTTTTGGTCATCCTGATTTTATTTTATCATGACTACCTAATTTTATATAAAATTTCACCATAATTATTCAATTTCTTTTCACCGTTTTCACTAATTTTAAAAGGAAAAATATGGTAATTTTACATTATATATATAAAATAAATTTTAAAAAAACAATTTTTTTTATTTTAAAAACATTTTTTTCAATAAGTTTTCATTTTATTTTATTTTATTTTATTAAATAACTGGTTTAAAATAAATTTTTATTTTATTTTGTTTTATTTTTCTAATTAACTTTTTTAAAAAGTTTTTTTTAAGACTTTTTTTAAAATAAGTTTTTATTTTGTTTATTTTTTAATTAATCATTTTTGAAATAATTTTTTATTTTATTTTATTTTTTAAAATAACTTTTTATTTTATTTTTTAATTTATTTTATATATATAAGATAAAGTTATAGTTTTATCCCTTTTAAAATTAGTGAACACGGTGAGAAGAAATTGAGTGATCACGATGAAATAAAAGCAAATTGGATGATCATAGTGACACTAAATATAAGGTTCGGTGACTATAAAGAAATAAAATCAAATTGGATGAACAATGGTGGATTTAACCCTATTAAAATAAAATTTTAGAGGTCTCAATATATGACATTTTTTTATCCCATTGGTCCTTAATATAATTTTTTTGAGCATTCACATAATAACTTTGTACATATGGACAATGCTAGATGTACCTAATTTTTTTTACCTAATACTTTACATACACTCACAATAGGTGTGTGGGGATCACGTGCCTATGAGAGTAGGTAAACCAAATTATGTACACTTAGAATTACCCTTGTACATATTGTGGGGCATTTGGACAATGAAAATAAATAAGGAAAAAATGCATAATTACCATACATTCAAAATAAGTTTTTTTAATTTAACAAACATGATGAAACATTTCCAAAAATGAGTGTGGATCCATTTGTTTGATTGTTTGTGATGAAGTCAAATATAATAACTAGTACAAGTATAAATGTAGTGAGAAATAAGGATTGGACGAAATTTTAAAAAATATAGTGAGAAATAAGAATTGGATGAATTGAAATTGAAACTGAATAAACTATAAAAAAAAAAATAATAATATTGTATAATTGTAGATAATTGACTAAGTAATCGAAGCTATTTTGCACAAAAGAGTTTAAACTTGATAGAAAGAGAGTTGAGAATTGAGATTAAAAAAAAGAAAAAAAATTGGGAGTTAATGAGATTATTTATAGAAGTCGGAAAAAATATAAATAAAAACAAAAATTTAGTGACCAAAACAATCACTGAAAAAATTCAGTGACCGTAAAAAGTGATCAAAACGGTCCTTTTAATTTCCATGAGTCACGAGCTGAGCGGCTCGTGGGTGAGATCGTGGCTCGTGGCCCGAGCTCGCCCACGAGTGGCTCGCCATTTGTGCGAGCCGAGCCCAACACACCAGTCCGCTTGGCTCGTGCTCGAGCTCGTATTTTTACAAGCTCGAGCCACTCATGAGCCCTATTTTCGCAAGCCAACGAGTTGCTCGATCCGATTGCCATCCATACTCGTAATATCCTTTTAAAATGGGTTATAAATTACTAATCAAATAATTTGTAGAATATTAAAAAAAGGAACAGATTTTCTTCTAGATTTTGATATTGAAATTGGAGCAAAATTAGCATGTGCATCTCAGACAAGAAAATTACACTAAAGCCTATTCTAAAAGTTGGTATAAATTTGAAGAGGGCCTAAAAATTAATCACATAAAATCTCAAAGAAGAAAGAGGAAGAAAATGGTTTGACTTTTAGGGAATCAATCTTGAGTAATGCTATTTAGTACCACTAATATTAAAATATCAGTTTAGGTAACATTAATATGACATTTAATGATAAGTACAATTAAATGAATAACTTAATTCCACCTTTCATTGAATCTATCACATAGCCTAATCTTACTGGTGTTATAGCATCACTGATGCTAAATAACACTATTCTTCAAGAGGCAATACTATTTAACACCACTAATATTAAAACACCAATCTATGTTGTATTAATGTGGCATTAAATAATAAGTACAATTAAATGAGTTACTAAAGTTTACCTTATTGAATTTATCAAATAGCACCACATATACTAGTGTTATAGCACAACTACTATTAAATACCAGTTATGTGACACTAATGTGACATTAAATGATAAGTATAATTAAATGAGTCACTTAGTTCAACATTTCGTTGAAACTATCTCATAGCACTATCTAGACTTGTGTCCTAGTACCACTGATACCATATAATATTATTTTTCGACCTAAAAGCGGCTTCAATGGATTTTATCATTTTTATGGATTACTACTTATATGGTATAGCAAAGTTTTTTGATATATGTGAGATTAATATCTAAGAAATAGGCATTAAGTCTAAATTAATATCTAATGTATTCTATGAATTTTATCTAGGTGTTCTCTATCTTCTTAAAATAAAAGAAAATTAGCATTAATTGAAGTTTTAACTTTTATATTGTTTTTTGTTAAATTGTAAAAAAATAATAAAAAAATTCCCAGCATTCAGGTGCCAGCGCCAGTGGGATTAGGCCACTATTTGAATTATATTTGAACTTTTCAGTGAAATAAATTGGACAAATTTGAGTGACAATATAAAACTCGTTAAATTTGGGAAATCGGAAACCAATATTTCTTAACCTTATCACCCTCTCCCTCTTTAATTATATGTCCTCAACAGCACATTATTATTGTGGTAGGTGGCCTGTCTTCCTGCCTTAATATTGACTACTGGTAGACCTCAAAATTGAGTTTGACTCCCTAAATTTTTAATTCACTTCTTTTTTGGCAGCCAAACTTCCAACAATTACTAAAGTAAGCCAAACTACATTTGAATTTGCTTAAAACAAAAAAATAATGGTTGAGTTTTTAAGAAAACTCTAAAGATTAACTACTGAACACCAGACTTCCCAACTCTCAAGATTAAATGCGCTACTCATATTTTGTGGTAAAACTCACTTTTAAAACGGAATTGTAAGGGGGTAGACGTCCAAAGTGCTTATGAAACACAAAACAAGTAGTCGATATGAAATTTGGAAGGAATGGGGGTAAGTGAAGCTGGAGAAGCAGGACACGCTTGGAGTATATTTCTGATCTGAGAATTCAGCGTGTGCCCGGCCTCTCCATCTTCAGCCCTCTCCTGTTGTAATGGAAGTATGACTTGCATTGATCAAGCCATTGATATAGTTGAGCAGGTAATTTGGCAGGCACTTTGCTAATTACTTGTAATGGGATGTACTTGAACTTTAAAATACTATACTTCTGATGGTTTAAGAAATGCCATTGGTTACAGAATTCATTTTAGACTTTGATAACTTATTTATATGACATAAGAAGTTCTGCTACTGATTCTTTTAATGCCACACATAAATCAATTACAGATAATTGTCTCATCACTTGTATACAAAATTTAATGAAGTGTGAAAAAATTATTCATCAAGAACTTTATTCTGAATTTCGATTCACCATTGAATTACAGATCACTCAGAACTCGACTTCATGAATACAAGAAAACTGTTTCATGACTAGATTTTGGACCGCATAAGAAGTTCAGGACAATGCATTTGCTTCTGTTTCTACTCGAACCAGGTTAGCATAGATTCCATCAAGGTGGGAAGCCATTAACTCGTCGTGGTTTCCATATTCTGCTACTGAGCCATCATTCAAAACAGCAATATAATCAGCATCTCTAATTGTTGACAGTCGATGTGCCACCACGATGGTGGTGGCCTGCTTAGATAGCTTCTTGAGAGCATTTTGGACATGTTTCTCCGATTCCAAGTCAAGTGCACTGCTAGCTTCATCTAGTAATAGAATTTTTGATTTCTTTAGCATAGCCCTTGCTATAGCAATTCTCTGCTTCTGCCCACCTGATAACTGAACCCCACTCTCACCTACCTGGCAAAATGACAACATTGTAATTACATCGTTAGTGCTAATATGCATCCAATGCTTGTATGGTAATTGGATTGTACAATATTGGACAGTATTAAAGATGAAAATGCCCAATCCTGTCAGATCACAGCATACCTATTGCACTTGATATTTATACTGCCCTAAGCAAACATTAGCAAAAACGGTTTTCTTTGTGAATTTGAACTTACCTCTGTTTCATAGCCTTGAGGAAGGCTGGAAATGAACTTATGAACATAAGCTTCTTTTGCAGCAGTTTCGATCTCAACCCATGAAGCATCAGGATTCCCAAATGCAATGTTCTCTCTTATGCTCCCAGCAAATAGCGCCGGCTCTTGACCCACTAAAGCTGTTTGCTTTCTCAACCATTTCAAATTAAGCTCCCTCAAATCGACCCCACTCAATAGTACCTTTCCCCTAATTGGATCATAGAACCTCTGTATCATCCATATCACTGTTGACTTTCCCGATCCACTTCCCCCCACAAAAGCCACCATTGTTCCCCCTTTTATCTTGATATTGAAGTCCCTTAACACAATTATTTCTGGCCTAGATGGGTATGCAAATGTCACCATCTTGAAGTCCACGTCAAATGGCTTTGAGTTTCCAATCTTCTTACCTTTCTGGCTATCACCGTCTATTAGAGGCTTACGATTAAGGATACTGAAAACAGATGGTATTACAGTTGAAGCCATGGAAGTATCTGGAGCAAGCCCAGCAAGTTGTCCAACAGAAAATGAGCTAAGGACAAGTATCAAGAAAATCTTATATACATTTCCA
The DNA here is from genome assembly GCF_002742605.1 of Olea europaea var. sylvestris. NCBI lineage: Eukaryota > Viridiplantae > Streptophyta > Magnoliopsida > Lamiales > Oleaceae > Olea > Olea europaea. The sequence goes on along the minus strand of NC_036246.1, from coordinate 32,208,449 downwards.
AAGTCTGTATACCCTTTTTTTACAAGGCAAGCACCAAAATAAAGAGTTAGGGTGTAAGCTCCATACATGACACCTTGAGAAATGCCGAGAGCTAATCCAAGAATTTGTGATCTTTTGATGGACAATCTTTTAGGCTCAGATAAAGCTTGATTGAAAGATTGAACTATGCGTTCTTGTGTTCCAAATGTGGTCACTGTTCTTACATTTGACACAGCACCAGCAGCAATATTGCTAGCCCTGGCATATGCACCGTTATCTAATTTTGGCCCTACATTGATGATTAGATTGAAATAACTAGCACCCAGTGTGAATGGGGTGAGAGCAGTAGCCAACAAAGCTAATCTCCACTCAAGATAAAATGACACACCAAGGCCAACAGCTGCTGCACTTAAGCCCATTAGCAGGACTGAAAAACGATCACCAAGAACGGACCGGAAACTGACACAATCTATTGAAAGCTTAGACACGAGTACCCCTGTGGAATTCTCACTGAAATCAAACCAACCGGGTTCTTGTCTTAATATAGCTCGAAGCAGAAAATCCCTTACTCGTCTAGTGAGCCTTGTACCAGCCCAACCACAAAAGCCTTGCTGGAGTGTCATGGAGATTATACAACCAAATCCTAGCCCAATCAGTATATAGCAAAGGTATCTAACTTCCTTCTTCAACTTATCCATGTTGGGAAGAAAGTAGACTTTAAGCGCTTGGCCGAGAATCAAGGGAAATGTGGAGAGAATTGCACCTGCAAGCATACCCATGAGCAACCCCACTAGCAGCATGATAATTTCAGGTCTCTGCAGGTTCCAAATATCTATAAGTCGGTATTTTCTCAACTCCAGTTTCTCTTCTTCTTTCTCCTGTACTTGGTTTTCTTGAATTGACTTCAGGTAGTTGGATCTTGATATTTCATACACATCCTTTGTCCTTGATATATCATACATAGATTTTTCATTCTGGGTAGAATCCAAATGGGCTGGAACTTCATTTTCCTTCAATACAGGTTGTGCTTCTGAAGCCATCTTGACAAGATTAAAATAGGATCCAGCTTTTTCCATCAGCTGCTGATGGTTACCTATCTCAACAACAGAACCACGGTCGAGCACAACAATTGCATCAGCGTTGCGGACTGTAGCCAGCTTGTGAGCAATTACAATGGTAGTTCTGCCTACAGATATCTTATCAATGGCCTTTTGAACCACACTTTCGGATTCTGGATCCAAGGCACTTGTGGCCTCATCTAAGAGAAGAATTGTAGGGTCTTTTATCATAGCACGAGCAAGTGCAATACGCTGTTTTTGACCACCAGAGACTTGTGTTCCACGATCCCCAACCTGCAAATGAAAATGTAACGATGTAAGGGGATCTACTTTCATATGCATGTGGTAAAAATTATTCTCAAGACTAATTGACTAAGAAAAATTCCACATATCAACCTCAGTATCATAGCCTTGTGGAAGGCCACAGATGAAATTGTGAGCATTAGCCGCCATGCAAGCTTTAACAGCCTCTTTCTTGGTGGCACGCTCCTTTCCCATCGTAATATTTTCTAGTATGGTTGTTCCAAAAAGGGCAGGTTCCTGACCAACCATACCTATCTGATCTCTTAGCCATTTAACTTGCAATGTCCTTAAATCATGACCATCCAAGGTGATGTAACCTGCCAAAATGACACGAATATTAGTAATACTTCATAATCAGGTAGCTTTAGTGATTCGTAATAATGAAGTTCATGAATGTACCCTGGATTGGATCATAGAACCTCTCTATAAGCGCAAATATCGTCGACTTCCCACCCCCACTAATACCAACCAGTGCTAGAGTCTTTGAAGAGGGGATCACTAAGTTAAGAGATTGGAGAATTGGGACAGTTGGACGAGATGGATAAGCAAAAGAAATGCCTTTGAACTCAATTTTTCCTTGCGCACTAGATGGCTTCCTTCCCTCAGGACTGTAAGGATCAATTAGTGGAATCCTGTCAATAACTTCAAACACTCTACTAGCTGCTACAGTTCCTTGCGCAAACTGTGCGAAGTACGATAGTGACATTGCCAATCCCCTTCAGAAATTAGAGATGTTAATCAGATTCTTATTACTTCATGAGGCAATTAATATGAACTGAAAACAAAGATCCTTGCTTGCTATACCTGCCGCCAACATTGACACCGAAGAAACATGCAATGGCATCACCTCCCTTGAGTTTTCCCTTTGCCACTAAAATTGAGCCATACCAGAAAGCCAACGCCCATGTTGAATAAGTAACCAAATAAATTATCCCTATTCCTGCACCTTTGGCAAACCCAATTTTTGCCCCTAATGGCACTGATCTCTCAAGCAAATCGGAATATTTTGTAGCCAAGTTATCCTCAGCTACAAAGGAAAATACAGTTCGTATAGAACTTATGGCTTGCTCTGCAATGCTACCAGCTTTCCTGTAAGAGTTCTTCAGAAAAAGAAACGGAATAAGTTCAGTAATAAATTAATAACAAAGAATAGGGAGTCTCACAGTAATTAGGCATTGTTACCCTATACTCGATTTGTCTCACCTCTTCTTTTGCAGTTAGGCCGCCATAGATACCCTTATAAGCAATGCCACAGAACATCGTTAATGGGGTGACGGCAAAAACTGCCAGAGAAACCTTCCAAGATCTCAAGAAACCAACGATGTAACCGCAGATGAAGGTGAATATGTGATGAACAAAATGTGCAATCTGTATTGTAACAAAATGTTCAAATTACTATGCGAAAACTTCATGCATAAGTTCTCCATTACACAAAGAAATACACGAAAAATGTCAGTTTGATCAACCTTCTCCCCCATCACTTCCTGGATTTGTGCGACATCACTGGAGATTCCATGCATGATATCACTGGTACTAATCTCAGTGTCGAAAAATCCTATGTCTTGTCGAAGAACTGCTCTCAGGTATGCTGTTCTTATTCTATGAGCCGATCTTTCCCCCACCATTCTCCAGCAAGTAATCTCTGCGGTCAGAAATAAAAAATAATATTTTCATCATTAAACCTCATATCAAAATCAGATAAAATGAAAAAAAAAGGTCCATTACCCAAGTAAGCTCCCACCGCTACAACTGCTGCCAATCCAGTCATAAGCAAGCATATCTGTATTACATTAAACATCTCAGAATTGCATCATTATTTCCTCAAATGACATCTTGATCATGTGGTTGCACTATCGCAAACAGTATTAAATAATAGTAAATTTGAATTTATAGGATCAGCTATATATGAAAAGTTATATTACCTTGTCCACTTCCTTCATCATCTGATGTTTGTCATTGTTTTTTCCTTGGGCAAGGTGATTAACAAAATTGCCAAAAAGATAAGAATACCACGGAAGAGATCCCCCATTGATCAATGCTCCCAAACAACCCAATAACACTAGAACTAAATCGAACATGGTTGAATACTTGAACAAGCCGAATAGCCCAACTGATCGAGGGGTTACGGCATCATCTTCATCATCATCCTCTTCAGTTAAAGCTGACTTCAGACTTAAGTCGCCATATTCGTCATTAACATTATGTAAACAATTAGGGGACTGCCTGTAAGTGCCAATATTTTGGCTGTGATTCTGTTGACTGTTATCAATATAACTATGTGGTGACATTTCCTGATAATTTGAGAGCCCTCCATGATCATCCTTAATTTTATCTTTGATATAAGCACGCGATACAGAAAACCATCGCGGGTCCTGATACTGCTGGCAGTCGCGGTAAGTCTCTATCAAGCGCCTTTGACGACTGATGTCATCATAATCGGTCATACTAAGCTCATCTTTTTCAGCTGCAATACCATGATTTCCAGCATTCCCTTCGTTGATACTTGCCATGACCGGAAATTTACCAGATTTTGCTGGATGTTCACCATAAGTGTAACTCCTCTCGAAAATTGAATTCTCGTTGTCAGAGGCAACGTAACTCTGGAGCTGAAGTCTCCCCAAAGGGACCGGATGATACCCCGAGTGAGAAGTATCATAGTATGGATTAGAAATGCTATGGAAACCACCATAAGTACGCGAAAGATAATAATCATTAGCTGATCTCCTAAAAATTCTGCTAATGGTACTAGCTGGAGTAGCAGCACTGGCTGTAAATGGACTAAGTACAGCCCCAAGGTTACGGTTTTCTTGCCATCCGGTTGGTTCAAACTGCCACGAGAGCTCGCCTTGCCATGACCTGTCATAATCAGAGGCAAACGGGGTGGATGGAGTGAGGTTCCGCCTTCTACGAGGAGTCTGATATTGAGAGAACTGGTAAGAGCTGGAACTTGAAAATGAGGTGAACTGATGCTGAGACTTAGCCTGAGATCGATAGCGTCGTCGGTGAGACGAGGAATTCTCGATCTCAAATGAATGTCGATCCATGACGGACCAGTCGACACCCTCAGACAGATAAGAGAGAGGGATTGAGAGAGCACAAGCATATATTAGCTAACTAGCTGTCCTATGAAGCAAAGTAGGGAAGACTCGGGATATTCGCATGCTTCCGACAGTTTTGATGCTCTAACACAGCATCAAAACTTAGTTTTTACCATCAAAGTCTTTGCATTCATCGATTTGCCAGCTTCCAGTCTGTCTTCTGTAATATTTGATTGTTTAAATTTGGACACATTCGTGTTCCTTTCTAACTTCCATGTAATAAAACAACTTAACATTGGCAGGCCGGCTGTGTATTAGCAAAGAGCTAGCCGGCAAATTGGCTGAGTTTCTTGTTTGCTTTAAAGAATTCAAGAACATGAGCAGTACTTTGTGGCTGTTCCTTTGTTCATACTTCATAAGTCTTCTCCTCTAGAAACAAATTACGATTCAATAAGACAACCAAACATATGCAAAAAATAAGTTACTTTTTCCCATTAATTTAAAGCATGTTTAGCATCATCGCTCTGTAGCTTCTGTATGGCCGTAAGACAAAAAAACGTATATGATTTTATTCGTTATTTCTTTCTAGTAAAATTTTAATTATTGCATCTTAAAATTCAAGTAAATACCACTCAGCAGCATTCAAATGCTCCCAAGTATAAATAAAAAACAGTCAGCAGCATTCTTGGTCAGATACATCACACTATCAGATCAACAAAGGAATCACCTAGCTGCCCCCCCCCCCCCCCCACACACACACACAATTTTTATTTATTTATTTATTTATTTTTTGAACGGTCACGTTTACAACAAATGTGTCAGTTCAGTCTCATTTTCCATGAGCCACTCGACGAGCCCAAATAGCCCATGGGCCAAGCTCAGACAAGTTGAGAGGACAAGCTAATGAGCCGCTCAATCCAATTGTCACCTCTACCTAAACCCCAAAAAATGAAAACATGCAAGAAATATAATATAGAACGACCTCCTGCCAAAATGCCGAGTCCGAGCATCACAAGACATGTTAGTATAGACTAACATGGGCCAAAAAAAAAAATGAAATTGTTCTTATTTGTAACTCTCTGAATATCTGGACCATATCATGTTGGCCTTTGTTTATAAGACTAGAAAGAATGAAACAAATGCTGCATAGCTACTCAGTTCCACAAGCTATTATACTGTCACAATCACATTAATTCTTCTTTAAGCTTGTCGATATTTGAATCCAATGAGTTCTCGTACAAATCTAACTCAAAAGGAAATTGCAAAAATGAATGCTAATTGGAATTGTCTGCTCTATACAATATACATCATAATATTTTTGTATAAAAAATGCAAGAATTAACTAAATCCCGCAGAAGGCCACTGAAATCCATGAAGCTAGACTTAGAATCGTAAATTATCTTAATTGTAGTTACTGCCTACTTCCATTATTTGCTACTGTATTTATAATAATCTATATCCTCAGTGATACAGGCAATCCCAAGCATTTTGCATTTGTGCACTGGACAGCCTTTCTCCTGGAAAGAATTATCTAGGCTTTGATTCACTTCCCTTGTTCCAGAATGGTGATAATGAGAAAAACGACCTTGGAGCTGTAAAACCAGGATGAGGTATAAGAAACCAAGAACGTTGTTATTTGTTAAATCTTCTTTCAGGAAACTACATACAAAGAAATCATAGAAGATTTGTGTTGTTGCTAAAACAGAGATATATTTCACATTCCTATATATTTAGAATAAAAGGAGCTGCAAACTAATCCATTTATTTAGTCCAGCTTCAACATCAAAAGTAGAATTTCTTTATAGTACTCGCCTTACATATCACTAAGCCTCCGAACGGCAAATTTACAATTCATTTATAAATGAATTCAACCTCACATTCCAATAGACCTACAAGTAATATCTACTTATTCGCCACTCATTTTTATCTATTCATAAATTAAAAACATTTATCCTCAATATAGAACTCAAGGGAGGAAAAGTTAATTCTTAAACAAGAGACATCTCCATCATCTCTTCCAAATTGATGTTCCAATATCTTCTTGTCATTTTCCCCCTAAACAATAGACTTTCCCAAGTTTACAGATATTTTTTACGTTGGGTGTCATTTCACTTTGTCTCCTCAACTTAACTAGATTGATTTGCTCGAAATTTGGGTCAGAATGATAATATAGGCTTTATGAGCAAAAATAGGAGTGAGTGCCAATCAAAAGCAAGAGCTATCAGTCTGATGGCCAGTGGATCAAAGAAAGCTCATTAACCTCTATATATATTTTATTCGAGCAACAACACCAAAGCACCCAATGTAATGTGCAGTGATGTGTGTATTTCCAGGTCATACCATTTACCAAGTTGCTGATTAGAAAATATATGTAAATTTGTAAATAATAACTTTTAATTGAGCTTCCAGACATCTGATCCTCCCGCTTGAAATTAGTCGGAGGTGCTGGGATAGAATTGTGTGAAGATTCAACTGTAAGAAGAAAAGGGCATGTCTAAATCAATTGAATATTAAAGAAAAATATAAAAAAGTCAAGACTGAAAGAATTGGAGATGAATAATACATCAAAACAAAGCTAAGCCACAGAAACTACTGACCAAACCTACTCTCAATCTAGCATCGTTACATGCCAATAAGAACTGTGGATTCAGTCAGTTGTAATCATTTTGCAATTTCACTTAAATATCGGGAAGAGGGAGAATTTTTTATTTTTATTTTTTTTTTTTGGGGGATGGGGGACCATCATACCGAAATTGTAAAGGAGAGGGAAAAAAAAAACAAACAAACTGTGAGTTTGTGAAAAATGAACAGTAGATCATCAAGAAAAAGAGCGACAAATAATATTCATCCTATGCTTCACATGTTTAGGCATGCCTTTCAAATAATTGTTCCAACAATATTGCGCCATAAAACCCAGAACATAAATACTAGTCACATTTCCGGAGCCCGTTTTCAGAACACAATGTCGAAAGGGAGTTGACCATTGTATTCCAGAACTAGAGGCATATAACTATTGGGTCCAAAATTTGCAAAACCAAAGTGCTATTGTTGAAATTACATATAATTTATCACATGATGTTACTATAAATTAAACTCAAATAGGACAAAAATAATAAAAACTAGGTGCCAAAAATAACTGATCTAGTAAACAAACAGAAAAAGTTATTAGATAATGAAATATCATAATTCACCCTGTTCCTTGGAAAACTCACGTTCATTGAAGCTATCATCAGAAGGTTGTGCTTGAGAAAATCTCATTCTCGACTTCCTCAGATCTTCTGATGGCCAATTGGCAGGATCCCATCCATCTTCTGTATCACTGTCTCCTTCAAACGTGGTTACAGAGATCCAATCAACAAAACTCTCTGAGCCACGATTTTTCCAACCAAAATTTAGAAAACTTTTAAATCCGCTAGTCATATCCTTGCAAGGTGAATTATTGGAGGAAGATGTCGTCGGTGTTGGCTTCTGAGATGTTCCCCATTTCTTCCTCCTTCAAGCTGCATCAGTCTATATTTGACTTAAAGAATGTGAATTCCACGAAGCAGGGCTTCCTACTGGCAAGTCCACTGAAGCGTCAACATCAGACATCTCATTAGAATGAGAAAAGGGATTTTGAGTGCTTGAGTGCCATGACATGGGACTTCCCCCAGGCCAATCTTGCATAGATTTAAAAGGATGGAAGCTGGAAGGCATACTAGGTGGCAACTTAGCACCTAAAGCCTGCTTCAGTTGAGAAATTGATCTCAATAGAATCACCAATTTCTGATACAGAATTGAACAAACTCTCTGATTCCAAGTTCATTCTTTCTTCTCCATTGTCTAAGTTGCTATCACCTTCAGGGTTCATGGTCTCACACCCTTCCCCTCCTTTATCATTAACCATGTTTACGAAGTCGTCTTGCCCAGATGACTCAGGTCATTATTTTCATCATCAATTATAGGCTCAGATGACAAGGGGGTTCTTTCTTTAAAATACTTGCTCTAGCAGCAAATCCTGTGCGGTTACCCATTTTTAGAAAAAGGCCTAGTCTGAACATTGCTCAAAATTTCCTCATCAAATTTTAGTGGTGCCATTACACCACCACTGGAGTCCAGCGGAGACATGTCCCTGATATCTACGGGATTTGCGGAGCTTTTTCTCAGCAAATGTGATCGCGTGACTTCTCCTCCTCAACAATTTGTGCTTCTTCACTCCTGCTCTTGCTGCTGGCAGAGTTTCTTTCTTGTGGACGAATCATTTTACTGGTTCCACCACAAGGTTTGGTATTTTCTTTTCTAAGGTCAGAAAAATTGGGAACAGATTGTGCAAGAGCATTTTCAGGTTGCATTCTTCGTCTCCCAGTATTAATACTGGAAACTTTGGTAGCAGCCCTTGGAGCAGGAGCTGCTAATTGGCGAGGTGTAGAATAGCGCATACTTTTAGTGGGTAAAAGTTTCTTTTCCTGCACACTCCTACTGCCATCATCCACGCAAGAGGTCGCATCTGATACCATATTATCACGAGCACGCTTCTGCTCTAGAAACTCTAAAGCATTTTCATCTCCTTCACTGTTCCCAAATTCCAAATGTTGCTGTCGAAAGAGAACTTTTACATGGTGGGTTAAAAATCGAAGAATACAAATTCCAGTAAACTCTAAAATAACGAAATGGATACAAAATAATGTTACCAATCATTAGTGGCATATATCTCTAGAATATGAATCTACCTGGTCCATCGTACTTGAATTGATGTTAAATGATCTGAGTCGCTCAGCGCGTCGACGGGCACTGGAAATTGAATCATGTCTATCTGCAGATTCTGAAAGTTTGGCCTTTATCTCAGCTCTACTCTGCTCAAGGCTATCCTTCATAGCCTTCAACTTTGCTTCTTTCCCCACTCTGTTGGAACACCATTCATCCCTTAGTTTTGCATCTCTCTTCTGTGTATACCTATCATAGAATTTGCCACGAGAACATTCTGAAACACTAAGCTCATTGAAGTCTTTGTTTAAATCATCACTATAGTTCTGAGTGTCAACAGTTCCCAAAAGTGGCGCAGCAATGAATCCAGTCTTGTTTTTAGGACTCCTAGCAGATTCAGTTGATGGGTAATTATCAGACAATTGAGAGAGAGCTATATCTGCTACTTGTTTAGGCCGAATGTTAGCAGACTTGCCTCTGAGGGAAGTATATGACTGATCTCCAGTACCTCGTAGTTTATGCTCATCAAAGAGCTTTTCAAGCTCAGTGGCTTTCGTTTTCAGATCCTTCAGTTCCTGACTTCCTTTTGACTGCCTTACCCATTGAACTTGATTTTGATCTGGAGGTGGCGTTTTAAATGAATCAAAGCCTTCCTGAGCTTGTGTCATCAATTTACCAGAGAATGGTGTCCGACTATTTCCATAACTGGAACTCGTTTCTCTCAAAGCTTCTGTCTTCTTGATCTGTTCAGGTGCTGAAACTTGCCTCTCGAGCTTCATTCCCTGGGATGCAGAATCTTCGACTCTTGATGCAAAACTAACAGATAACTTCTTGGATGAGGCAAGTTCTTTCTTTTCAATTTCCTTACGCGCCCCCATTGATTCTGCTTCAATCCCTATGTAGAGAGCAGCAAAATCCTCTTTAATCTTTGATCCGGTACCGCCCTCATCTGGCCCAGAGTCTCTCACAGTCTTCTGAGGAGCCTGCAAAATTGATCGTGACTCAAAATTTTCACCTTGACTTCGGATTTCAGCCTGCCCACCAAAATCTTCACCACTCTGAAAACCCTTTGATTTCACTTCATCTCTAGAACCAATCACTTCCTCACTTGTTCCGCCAGGCGAAAACCTGAACTTCTCTTCTGAATTTTCTTGATCCTTGGGCCTGCCTATAAACAATCTTGATTGAGTCTTCCCATTCGTTTGATCTTTCGAACAATCACTTTCACCAGAATCCAAATCACGATTTGAATTACTAGAATCAATAGTATCTTTTGACTTGTCAAAAGAAGAATCTTTCAAACCATTTTCACTAATTGGACCGAGACCCAAACCTGTAGCAGTATTGGCCTCTGACATAACAGCATTTGTTGTAACATTTATGTCACCGGCGCCACTCCATCTCCTCAACACTGCCTTCTCCGCTGCAGTGGATGGCGCCAAGGATAGGTCAGATGACAGCCTCCGGAGCTCACCAGACTTTCCAACAACGGGCTTTGCCCCACTCCAAGAATTCTCCTTCTGCTTGTTCTCGAACAAACTTATCCGGTCCAGCACGCTGAGTCGCCTCGCCGTGGACTGAGAAGCCTGAATTGACTCAGCCTGATCAGAAGCTGTGCTCTCTTCTTTCTCATCAATTGCAGCAACGGCATCGACAGTGGATCCTCGGCTGAAACTGCATCGTAACGGGGAGGCGACCGGGCGGGGTTTCTGCTGCTGGTATCCGGAGGATCCATCGTGCTGTTTAAGGGGCTCCGCAGGTGGTGAGGAGGACAAATCGTCGACGATTGAAGCGTCCGACCCGTATGATGATCGGACGACCCAATCGTCGGATCGGAACTTCCATGGGTTAATTAGGTGGGACCGCCTCTCCGACAACGATATGAACTTGCCGCAGGATTCGCTGTTTTGAAAAATTACCAGCGGAATTCAGAATGTAATTATTTTTCACCTTTTTTCGTAATTTTCTTCTTCTGTATATATAATTGAAATATTACAAAAACGCCCCCTGCATTTAGGGGGTGTTTACAATTTGCATATTCTATTTTACAAAATTACGTTTTGAACACTGAATTTTACTTAATGGTAACAAAACATTTTGAAGTAATAAATGAAAATATTTAATTATTTATTGTAAAATGTAAATAACTAAAAGTCTATTCGACAATCATTATTGTAGATAAAAAAATTTTGATTAGTGATTTTTAGAAAAATTTGTGGTTTAAAAATAGGGAAATTTTTTTGATATACGTATAAAATATTTTATTGTATGAATATTTCATTATGTAGAAAATCATAAAATAAAATAATATGCATCAAACAGACACTAAACAAACCAATGCATCCCTAATTAAAATCACAGAGTACATCCTACATTTTTCATTAATACTTTACATAACATTTATTATTCTTCAATATTGTAATTTCTATTACTCTCTATCAAAAAATTTAACTCCCCCTTACATCTATGTTTCATAAATTAATTTTCTGTTGATTTTAATTCAAGCATTTTCAATGTAATATTAACTTGATATATATTAGCTTCTATTTGTTTCATCTAAAAAATTGATTACAATTTAAATAATTTTAAGCGCACATATTAATAAGATTCATAACTTTTTAACATTAAAGGCTTGTTTAGTAGTGATTTTGAGAATTGATTGTTTGACTATTAGAAAAAAAGTGGGAGCAACATGTGAAAGAAGAAGTCAAAAATTACGGTTGAAATAATAAAATAACGATCAAAAAATCAATTTTTTTTAAGTGAAAAATCACTCCCAAACGGGACTTAAGTTTTTTCGATATCTACTAAAATTCTTATTTTCATCTAAATCAAACAGGGACTTAATTTTCATTTATCACACAGAATTACATATTTTAGCTCTTGTAAACATTAAAGAACGAAAAAAAAAATTGTATAAATCTTTGAAAATTTGTTAAATTGCAAAACAATTTAACATTATAACTTGAACTTAAAATAAATAAGAAATTCATTTTAAGATGCATAATAATAAATAATATCATACATAATTTTTAAAAAAAATATATTTATTAAACATAACTTATATTAAATGACGTCAGCCAATAATTCCATTTGTCCACTTTATAATGTTGGAAACATTTTAGATGAAGTTTTTTTACTATTTTTTAAGACTTTCATTTAAATTTATTTTCTATTTTCCTTGTTGTAGTTTAAAGAAATGAAAATGATAAATTTCGTCAAAGAAAAATGCATTCAATAAAAAATGATAAGCTTCTAGTAATTAATTTTTAAAAAATAACAAAATAATTAAACAAATAGTAGTCAAAATATATAGCGTGATCTGTTGTTTTTAATTAAGGTAGATAATTATATTTTTTCCAGTATAATATGCTTTTATTACCAATAAATAAAATACAGTATTAAAATGTAATTTTCAAAGTATGGTTGCAAATTGTAAATAAAACCAAGATGCACTGTTTTTTTTTTGTAAATTTCTCTATTCTTTAATTAAAAAAATTGGATTGGCCCATCCCAACCTTTCACGGGCGTGATCATAACACTCCCTATCTTCGATGGAGACATTTCGAATCCTAAACTTATTTAAATTTTTAAAATCTATGTCTTTGTTATCGAAACTATCAACATATAAGTTAAAATTGCATTAGAATTTCAAGCGACTTAAATATGGAGGGCAAAATAGTCAAACTACTTAAACGTTTCTCTCATTTCAAGTTGACTTTACTGGCAGTACAAATCCTATTTTCACAGGGCCTGTAAAGGTCACTCACACATGCATGGGGTGAGTGAATTTTTTTTTTAAATAATCACTCATCCCCCGTCGACCCACGTTGGCATGTGAGTGACTTGTGCAGGCCCAATACAGCCAACAAAATTCTTTCAATTTTTGCGCAATTTTAATTAAACACTGACAGTTTTGGTTATGTGGGACCACAATAATATATTTAGCCCCTGTTTGGTCCTCATTTTTGGAGCCAAAAATGCATTTTTTCCGTCACATCAGCACACAATTTTTGACTTCTACACTCTAATGGGGGACCCGCGATATGATGTTTAAAATGCATTTTCATCTAAAAAATATGCACCAAACGGACTCTTAAATAAGTTAGGAATTTATGACCTCACTTTTGAAAGCCAAGAACCTGTAACCACATTCCATGAAAGGTCGAGGTGACCAATCCTAATTTTCTCTATTCTTTATTTGACTTGAGGATAAAATGATATTTAACCAAATTTAACTAATGATGTTGGTTTTCATCCAATAACACCCTAAACGTTTCAAAAGTCGACGGTCACAATAGTGAAAAAATTGCTAGTATCATGATGAAATTAGTCCAATTAGACTTCGTAGACGTTACACGTTTGGGTTTATGCTATATTTAAAAAAGATCGTAAATATTTCTTGATTCTAAAATGTTTCCTATTATATTCGATGAGTTTCAATTTCTAAAACGTGTTCGCTATGAGAACACTAGTTTTTTTTAGAAGTTTCCGTGCAACCTTCATCTGTGCATTCATGTGCCAAAGTGAAAGACACAAGAAAAGCATGCACAAACAAGTGGGCACAGTGCAGCACAAAGCATGGTGGACCTGGGGCAATGATAATGAAGTATACAAGGATTTTCAGAGTTCTTACTTCAGGTGATGCGCGCCAAACCTTTCTGCAAACATTTGAAGTTCCGAGACTGTTTTAACGTTGAAACCAGCAGCAGCAGCACGAGCATATTCCGTTGACAAGTTCTGCATAACTGCATCAATCCGTCCATCAAATGCTCTTAGAAGTTCCTTCCTATCATCAATGGGGGAAGGCGGGTTAATTTACATAATGTAGCACCAATTACTACTAGCCAAAAAAGAATGTGAAGAGAAAATGATCGCCATAAACACTCTACGCATTGAAATACAACAGAGAATGAGAAATAAGATAAATGAAAGAGAGAGGTAGTACTTCGTCGCATCAGCAGCAACAGTCGCACTTGCTTCACCTAGAGTAATGCATAGATTCAATAATCAAGTCAGAGTAGTAATAAGAACTCCCTGACTAGAAATAGGCACATAGGTAATCGTAATTCAGAATTCAGAATTCAGAATTACTGTTCAGATGACTAACAGCTAAAGGAAAAAAACTTGATCACGTATTCCTAAATGAAGAGACTCGAGAATTTCAAAGCCAGTTTCTCCACGTTATGAAAATGACTATAAAAGTAGGGAGTGAGATCACTCATGACCCTCCCGGGTGTGGTGGAGCTCTCAAAGCTGTTCCTGTTTAGCAGATATATTTATGGAAGCAAGTCCTTGTGGTGGACCAAATAGTCCAACTGAATTTTGACATCAAGTAATAATGAAACACAGCTAGTGTAAAATTGACTTTGTTAAATTAAATGGATTGCAATAACATCATCAAAAATCAATCCCCAACTGGCATCAACAATTTGAAAAGAAGTGTAAATACTCCTGTAATCCGTTTGGATATTTGTTCAAAATCCTGGGATATGGGCACTACTAAGTTTGGCACTTCAGCGTTTTGAGAGTTCGAGGCTTAATAAAGAAACTTTTGCAACTATATTGAGGTAGCAAAATTCTTGAAAGTTATTCATTTCTTCAATTCCGAGTTCAAAAGTCACACATTTATGTTTGATATTCTAGCATATTCAGTGGTTGTAAACCATATACGCACATTGGTGTTAGACTCATTGTTGAAGTGTTCAGGTTTTCAGAAAGATGATAGGCATTATCTCAGCTCAATTGGTAACATCATTTTCTTAGGTCAGCATGATCGGAAAATCAAGATAACAAAGAATCAGAGAAACTGATTAACTAAATCGATAGGGAAAATAGAACAGACCCGTATCATAAAGTTGATCTCCTGCTCCCTGAAATTGATGGAAAGTAATTCAGTGTACATTCCAATTACAACACTGCCAAATGAACATTAAAGGCAACAACGTGGAGCACTTGATAAACCTTCATTAATTTACCGCCCCACCTTATTATGAGAACCAATGACTGGAGAAATACACATTAGCAAATTTCATGCACTCACTACTTACCGTGACAAGCATATAATTTCAAAATGAAAATTTAGACACTTTGTGAACTAAAGATCAGAATTTATAAAAGTACCTGTGAATATATTCTTTGGGCTGCTTCTAGTTGGGAAATCTCATCATCCAATTTATTGACCAGTTCCAGAATCTCTGGTGTGTTCACAAATCGCACAAACCTTAACAGAGGAATCACCATTCACTGTCATCTTGAAATTTGTTAATGAATATATTCCATAACAAGTTGCAAATTGCAATACCTCTCAAGTGTTCCCTTTGTGAACCATGTCTCAGAATTTTTACAGCTTCCAACTTCAAGTTTAACAGACTGTGCAGCCGATGCAACCTGTGCCTCTGCTACCTTCAAATGTGCCGCAAATGGTTTAACCAATCCTGATGCCAGTTTCTCTGTGTTTCCATCGCTGGAAACAAACAATTCGCATCTAGACAAAAAGAACTCGAAATAAATAACTAAGAATATAATATTCAGCCATTTATGAAAAATCGACATCCAATGTAATCAACTAGACATCCTCACCGTAAGCGTTTTGGTGACAGACAGAATTCAGCATAATCCAGATGCACGTCCGATTTCATTTTCACAACACACAAATCATTCAAGCTTTCTCTTTGGCTTGTTTTATATATGTTCTTCTATGCGGAATATATCGAATTCTACTTATAAGCAAAAATCTAATCCCACCTACAACCTGCATTACACCGATGAATTTGGATTCAAGTTATGAACCAAAATAAGTTACTAAAAACCAACAAAAAATCCCACAAAGTATACATGGAAAGCAAATTTAACTGTCTAATAAGATCTCAATTCAGTAATGTGTCTACAATGGAACTTTAACAATAGAGCAAACTAATCCAAATTGACATAAAATCGAAATTAATTCAGATCTTTTTAAAGAACATAACTTCAAATGACACCTCAATCTAAGCTCAACCCCAAAAAATGTGAACATGCTGAATCTGTATTTCTACAGCAACTGCAAATTCGAAATTCAGTAATTTATGACAAAACTTGAGATGATAGCCAATAAACTGACCTTGGCAATATCATTGCAAGATCTTCAAAACCCTGCCCGATCATCGGATTCAAGTTCAGACCATACACACATTTCAATCCCTTTTCTCTTGCTAATAATGTGATGGTTTGGGGTACACCATACTTTCAAGAAAACCTAGAGTTGGTGTATATATATGTATGTTTGTGTGTGTATATCTATAATTCTCTCCAAATATTTACAGTGTCGAGAAGGATCTGAAGGGGGAGGAATGAATAATGAGGTTACTCTGTACTTCAGACAAAATGATTATTATTTTGTTGATTGTGTAATCTTAAGCCACTGAATGGTAAAAAGGAACACTTGATTCCTGTGGTTGGGTTGAAATGACTATAATGCCCTTCGTGCTGATTTTAATTGGGGAAATTTGCACTTGGAAAGTCCCCAAACTTTTTGGAAATAGGCACTTTGATTCTCAAATGTCTTCTTCATGCTTTGGATCACGAGAGGACCAGTAGTACATTTTATTAGCTCCTCACAATATTCCTTGATGTCCATCGTGCTATGACTAAAACTATGATTGACAATGAGACATAGATGCTACTATTAATAGCTTGTTTGGGAGGGATTTTTTACCCCAAAAAATTGATTTTTTGACCATTATTTTACTATTCCAACCGTAATTTTTGACTTCTTCTATCACAGGTGGATTCCACTTTTTTTCTAACGGTCAAAAAATCAATTCTCAAAATCCCTCCCAAACGGGGCTTAAATATTCTTTTGGTAAAATTTATAAATTATTTATAGATGGTCAAATTTTATTTTCAATCACCAATTTCAATGTATCCGCAAATATTATTCATTAAATTATTTATAAATTCTTCCTAGATGGAGGCTAAATTTTTACTAGATTGCCCTCAACATTTGATAAATGAAGCTTTGTTTCTCGATCTATGGTTGATGACATTTGATTCTCAATCTTTGATCATTGGTACACGTAGGTCCATGTTGGATGAAAAGTGTCATTTTCTATAAATTTGTGTCACATACGTTGCACGCTAGTCCTTTTTTAGAGATATCTTTGCGAGCCTTCTCTATTTATCTGCTAAGCTAAAAGAAGAGAAGGAAATGAAAAGTAGATATGACGAAACTCCTCACTATCGACTCGCCCTAAATTTCCTGACCCCACCCCTATTCTTCCCCGTTGCCATACTTAATGAAAAGATCCTACCCCTCTCCACCCCATCAGTTGGATCAGCCATAACTTCGCCATTCCCACTTCATTCGTGAATCGAGAGCTTCTTTCCACCTAAGATTGACCTAGTTTGCAAACCAGAAGGTGCGAACTAGGATGGTCTTTTCCTTTTTTCCTTCCCTTTTTAGATGTTTAGTTTTGAAATGAAATATAGGCGATTGGAAAAATGGGTCCATTAACAAAAAGTTAGCACAAAACATGTGATACTTACCAATTTTTATCTAGTAAGGACCCAACTGCAGTAAGAATGTAATGTTAGAAATATATGTACTAGAACAATTTGATTGAGGGACCCCAATACTTAATTTGAGAAAGATTAGGAACTAGCCCTCTAATTCTCCTAGACAGTTACTGCATGGATAGAGAAAATGAGTTTGAGATGTACCCAATACCCAAGCTATCCTATTCAAAGATAGTATAATTTCATAAATACCCCACTAAAACATTGGTACACATAATTTTCATAAAATAAATTACAATCAAATGTGAAAAGTAATGTACAACTTGTGGCTTCTCCATACTATTTTATACACCAATATGATGAAATATATAGTTTGTAGGATTGGTAATTAGTACTATTAGAATTCAACCAAATACTATAATACTTGAGCTAAAATCGATTTTGCCTTCAAAATAATGGTGCGAAGATAAAATCTGCTTCTATTATTTGGTAATAAATATTAAATATTCACCTAAAATTTTTTGTGCTATATTAATAGTGTAATCCTTATTTATTTAGCATCTTGGTTTTCGCATTTACAGAATATAATCATTTAAAAGACGTCGGTATATAACAAAAATTCATCTATCAATGAACTTAGCCAAATTGTTATCTAGTAGAAGTACCAATATAACAAAGAGATGTGCTTGGTTTGCATTATGGACACCATTATGGTGTCATAATGTACACCAAGAATTTTCCTATGACAAAAGAGAGGATGTTCATCGTGCTTTTTTGAACTGGTTTGATATTCATTATTCGACAACATCAATGAATGCACACAAAAATATATAGAATTTTTTCATTTTTTAGTTTAATTTGTGAATCACAATCCAATCTATCATACCAATGAGTCACTATATATAACCCTTTTTTCATTTATTTTCATTATTGAAATGTACAGTTATATAGGACCCGTTTGGTAGCTATTTTTTTCAAAATACATTTTTCTTTCTCTTCTTTTCAACTACACATTCTTTATTAAAATAATATTACACGTAAATCAAAAACTTTTCCTTATTTCTCAACCACATATTTCACATCGATATACTATTCTAAAATACATTTTTATATAAAAATGTCTATCAAACACTCCCATAATAAAATCATCACAAGAAATAAAAGAAAAACTTTTTCCAAGTTGACAAGATGTCTCGAGCTGTGGCTAGCTGGCCAGCTGCAATCTTTGTCAGTTTATAGAGTTATCTTGATGATTGGAATTAGTTGCGTTTTGAACTTGAACTTTGTTTTGGCCCTCATCATCTTTCACTTTCAAGGCATGTGATATTCAAATTTTTAAATGGACTTATTCACATGATATAGATTTCATTCAAATAATTAATATTAACCATATTTTTCATGGATCCCACGACTTTTTAACTACATATTTCAAAAATTTTTATCACAATCTAGTAAAAAATTTTAATTTTAATCCCTACCAAGCACCCTCATGGACAGAACTTCTCCAAGACAAATATTAAGTGGCAAATCTTTCTTACAGCTATGCCTTGTGAGTTGTGATACACATGCAACTTTTTAGTTTTTCTTTTCCCTCTTTTTCTCAAATAAATCTTACATATACCTTAACCCTTAACATTTATTAAAAATCAAAGCACACGAGGTTTTTGGAGCGAGACACAAGACTCGATTTTTGGTATGTGAATTATATTATGATTTAAGTATAATAAGACCAAGGGTATCTTGATCAACTTACAATCATCACTAAAAAAATCTCATTGAATGTCACCCAACTTACGAGTTCGTGAGTCAAAAGTTTGTTTGCTCGAGTTTAACTATTCTATACGTAATCATGATCAAACTAATGATCAATCCCCAATCTCTCATGCTTGATGAAAGCAACATGGCCTCATGACAGGCAGCCCTGTTACTATTTTATACACCAATGTGATTAAATATAGTTTGTAAGATTGGTAATTAGTACTATTAGAATTCAAATTTCTACAGAGAGTAAGCACCAAATACTATAATAGTTGAGCTAAAATCGATTTTCCCTTCAAAATAATGGTGCAAAGATAAAATATGCTTCTATTATTTGGTTATAAATATTAAATTATCACCTAAAAATTTTTGTGCTATATTAATAGTGTAATCCTCATTTATTTAGCATCTTGATTTTCGCATTTAGAGAATATAATCATTTAAAAGACGTCGGTATATTCATACAAAAATTCGTCTATAAATGAACTTAACCAAATTGTTATCTAGTATAAGTACCAATATGACAAAAGAGATGATGTTCATCGTGCTTTTTTGAACTGGTTTGATATTCATTATTCGACAACATCAATGAATGCACACAAAAATATATAGAACTTTTACTTTTTTTTTACTTTAATTTGTGAGTCACTATATATAACCCTTTTTTTTTCCATTTACTTTCATTATTGAAATGTACAGTGATATAATAAAATCATCACAAGAAACAAAGGAAAAACTTTTTCCAAGTTGACAAGATGTCTCAAACTGTGGCTGGCTGGCCAGTTTCAATCTATGTCAGTTTATAGAGTTATCTTGATGGTTGGAATTAGTTGTGTTTTGAACTTGGAACTTTGTTTTGGCCCTCATCATCTTTCACTTTCAAGGCATGTGATATTCAAATTTTTAAATGGACTTAATATGTCTAAATTCATTGTTGACGTGCCATTTATGTCTAACACAATTCTAAAATACAAAGTGTCATTTTGTAAGATTTCTACCTTTACTTTTGGTTTTTGTAGAAAAACTTCTTCTAATAGTTAAATTATGATATTTTTCTCTAAAAATTCTTCTAGTCAACAAAATACTTTAAAAAGATAATACAAACAAGTACAGAAATAACTTCTTAATTTTAAAAATAATTTTTTACTTTTCAAAAGTATTGTCAAACGAGCCATAAATATCTTAGTGTATTGATTTATAAAATCATGTAACGACAAAGATAATTGAAAACAATGTGACTTGTACATAAAAAGATTGATAATTGTTTACATATAGATGAGATGTCAAAAAGAGAGTAAGAAAATTATGATACAATTATATTTCACCACATCATATGTATGTAAATCATTATATACATGTAGCACAATAGAAAAAATAAAAATTAAAAAAATTGAATTTTTTTTTTTTTTTTTTTTTTAGCAATCATTCACACAGTGCACCACATGAATTTAGAAATTAAGCCAAGTAGAATATGACAGAGTAGAATAGAAAGATAAAAACTCATCATATTTAGTAAGGTGAAATGAAAACTAAAATATTTAAAAAGAAAAAGAAAATAAAATTTCGTGTATTGAAATCTTGTCTAAGACAACGGATCGATCTTGTTCTTAATTGTCAAAGTACACGTGTGTTGTCCAAATAAAAGGCTTGATAACTTTTAATTGTCAAAGTACACTGGCCATTATTCCAACTACTTTCAAAGGAATAATTTACTTGTTTCCCTAAAGCAATTATGCAACAAACTCTCGTTGCACTGTTGCCATAATTATATGAATTATTCTACTTTGACATAATGGACACCATAATGATGTCCATAATGCTGAAGTGGCACCCCCTATTAGGGGGGGTGGAACTTCCCCAAGACAAATATTAAGTGGCAAATTTTTCTTACAACTATGCCTTGTGAGTTGCGTAGATATTCAAGTTTTTCCTTTCCTTCTTTTTCTCAAATAAAATCTTATATATACCTTAAACCTTAATATTTATTAAAAATCAAAGGGCACGAGGTTTCTGGAGCGAGATACAAGACTCGATCTTCGGTATGTGAATTATATTATGATTTAAGTATAATAAGACTAAGGGTGTCCTGATCGACTTACATTCATCACTAAAAAAATTTCATTGAATGTCACCCAACTTAGGAGTTTGTGAGTTAAAAGTTTGTTTGCTCGTGTTTAACTATTCTATACATAATCGTGATCAAAAGTCTAATTATTAATCCTCAATCTCTTATGCTTGATGAAAGATATGACCTCATGTATGTTTAAAGTCAAACCGATTGTTTTTATCAAGAAGAAAATTTCAAATGAGTAAATTAAGAACTTACGATTTGTCCTTGTATGATCTCTTTCGAAAAAATCAAATATTAATTTAGCTTCAAACACTGACGAATTTAGGGGGGATTGGGCTGTGCTACAACCTGTCTCCCCAGCCCCATTCATAGTTTAAAACTAAATAAATAAAACTTTAAGTAACAAAAAGTTTGTTGTGTGTGATTTTTATTTCTTTTGTGTATTAGTCTGTCCTAAAAATTTTCCTGAATCCCCCCACTAGTTTCAAATGAGCTTCAAGCCATAGTTTTTGTTAGCTGTGTAAGACCGTTAGCTTTAGTCAATATTATTGGTTCGATACAAGATTTTGACCCCACCACCGACCAATTTGTATCCATTTGTGGGCATTTAAATCAATTTAGGTCCCGTTTGATTTGCATTCTTTGTCCATAAAAATGAAAAATATGACCGTTATACATCACATCAAACCATCATATTTGACTTTCTATCTCTTGTGTAGGTCCCGTTACGACTATATTTTTCATTCTTATTCTTACAAAAATGAGTATCAAACGGGACCTAGATCTGGGAATTCTAATTTCCAACTGCATAAATGTGAGCACTCATTTTCCTTTTCACATGAAAAAATAATCTTACATTTGAAATTCAAACACAAGAGGGTTACAAATATTCAGCATAGTCGGTGGAGAATGAATATGTGAGATTTTGACTTTTAATTATTGAGTTTCTTGTCAAATTTTCACATTAATGTTTTGTAAGTCCATGCTGGCCAAAGGAGAAAATTTATTTCAATAATTAATAATTGATATTTTATAATACATGTTTCTAGATGCACTATTTAGGCTCCCACAAAGTTAATCGCATACTTTCGTTCAGAAAAAATAAATATATAGCGATTTTTTAGATAATGTGTAGTTGAAAAATAAGAAAAAATTTCGATTTATGTGTACTATTATTTTATTGAAAAATGTGTGGTTGAAAAGAAAAAAGAAAAATATTTTTAATAAAAATGGAGCTCAAATAAGGCCATAATTTCTTACTTGGGTAGAAAAAACCTTCATTTCGGAAGGGTAGTTTTCATTTGCAAAGACTTATAGTCACCACTCCTAACAAGGTAAGTTGTTATATCCCCAGATTTTTGGCCACTCATGTCATACTTAAATGTTAAAGATACTTTATGTTAAGGGTGTATTTGATTGCGAGCATCAAATTTACATAAAAAGAAAATAAATTCTAAGCAATTCAATTGCTTAGAACTTATTTGTATATAAATTATTAATTAATTTTGTTTGATTGATTTAGTTTTCGAACTAGAAAATATTACACTTGTCTATTTTTATTGATGGCTAGATAAGAAAGACTGAATAGATAAGAGAGAGCGAATAACAAAAATAAAAATAAAAATCACCCCTCCATAAAGAAAATATTTTCCTTATTTTTGAAGAAAATACAATCACATGACCAAAAGTTGAAAAATATTTTCCATGAAAAAAATTGTCAATCACACCTCAAAAGTAAGAATTTAGGTGAAAAATGACAATTTTCATGAAAAATAAAGTCAATCAAACACACTCTAAGTTTAGTTATATTCTTTTTTTAAATCTAAATTACTTGACATTGGTGCAACCCATTTAACATGAAATGTTGATTGTATCGATTATACATGAAAAGTAATGACAATTTCCACAATAAAAGGAAACTACTTCAATTTCAATTGATAATAATAAATCAATTTATCAATATGATCTAAGTAAAAATGCAAATAAACTACTTTTGAGGGAAGAAAAAAGTTTTGTCACACAAGCACGTGTGATTTAAAACAACCTAGGAAAAAGTGAATAGAATTATGGCACAGTTATAACTTTATATTTATAGGGTCCAAAATAAAAGTTACAATTAAAATGAAATAGATTTTCTAGACAAGATAAGACTTATCTATATATCATGCTAATACTAAAGAATCACCAATGATTATCTCATTATATTACAACACCCCCTTTGATGATTATTTTTACAATAACTATCTCATTGAAATTTTATTTGGCGAAAAACCCAATGGGATAAAATGCCAAAAAAAAAAGAGTACAAATAATTTGGAGTAATAAAATGCTGCCTCATTAAAACTTTGCTAAGAAAACTTAGTGGGACAAAACTTGATCAAAGGAAAAAGATTCAACTCTTGTATCAAGTTATTGATGTCTCGTACATCAATGTTTTCAATATTAAAATTTTTCGTAAAATATGTCTCATGTTGTTTTGTATAGTTTTCAGATAACACGGTCTTCATACGAGATATTTATCAACTTTTAATGACTATAGTAAATGATGATTTGAAAAATAAGTCTTATTAATCTTTTCAGGAATCTTATACATATAAGAATACCTTTTGATGTAAATGCCTTGTAGGTTAAGGACATTCACTCCACAAAAAATATTTCTCATTAAAATTTTATTAGGAAAAACACTGTGGGAAAAATCCTTATGGAGAAAAAAGAGTACGTTATTCTTTTGAGTACGCTATCAAAATTGCCTCATTAAAAATCTTGATAGGAAAATCCAATTGGACAAAACATTGGTCAAAGGAAATGGAGTACAACGCATATTTACTTTCCTTTATGATAATATCACTTGAATTATGTTTTAAGCATATTAAATTCTTCAATTTCTTTTCCCCATAATGACATAACTTATTGAGATATTTCAACATATCAGGTACTTGAACCTCTTCTAGGGTTTTATAATTTATTGTGTTTAAATACTCATCAAAAGTATATGCTTCCTTAATGAGACCATCTTTGCTAATTGCTTCATTTTCGTTTGGAGATTTTTTGTATTAGAACCAAACACTATCATGCTTCGGGCGTACCATGATATATCAAATATAATGCAATCAAATTATCATCATAAGACATCAATTCATGTTGGAACATTTAAAATCGATACTTGAGATATTGTTTATCTCTTTGATCAATAAATGAATCTACATAAATTATCTTTCCAACTTCTGGTTCGAAAATATTTTGTGAGGATTTAGATAATGATGTATTTATACATTATTTTTAACTTCTTAATACCTTCCCCTAATACTGAGAAAATTGTCCAATCAAATCCCAATTGGAATAAGGATTCAAACTACGTATTTTATTCTCGACATTCTTTACCTTTCATCTCATTGTAATGTAGTAGACTGATTTCACTATCAAATAATCTTATGAAGATATTAAGCTCTGATCATAAGCCCATTGTAACGGGAGGAACTATGATATTGTTAGGATGCGTAATAACATTCCCACAGAATTGGAAAGAACTTTATTCTCAAATAATTATGAGAGTTTAACAAATAATAGTGCTAAGCCATTTATCGACATCACAACTAACACTTATTTAAATTTTGAGATTTAGAATCACTAGGATTAACAAGACACTGTCTTGATTGTATACTCTGGAAATTAAGCTCATAATTTTAAATTTGAGCAATAATTTCACAAATTTCAGGTTACAAACACCATGCAATCACCCAGTGTATGTATCAAATTTATTAGTTACAAATAATATTTAGATGATCAATGTGAGGGATGATGGGCTTCATTTATCATTCTGATTATTTTTTAGAAATATAGGAAATTCATTACTTATTTTAGCCAGTGATGTTTAATTATCAATTTTCGATAACAAGAACAAGCATCATTTAGGATTTCATTGGATTGAAGAATCTTCTAGTTCTTCATTAAATATCCATTTGAATTTTTTAATTTTGTATCGTTATTAATCCAGTGATGATTCAACTGGTCATACCAATCAAATTGAACTTCTAGTTCAATATAAGATATAATCCAATTATTCAATTTTGAAGAATACGATTAAATATTATATAATCATATAATGAAAAATGTCCAATGACATAAGTTGCATGTTATCCTTCCGAATAAACATAAATTCATAAATTACATATGATATATTCCTCATAACATGTGATATTTCAAGAGCATGTTGTATTTTTATTATCGCTTCTTTAAAAGCGATATCAATATTCTTCTAAAATATTGGAATCATAGTGTTATACTCTTCAATAGCAATAACATATTATTATTTGAAATAACAAATTATATAAGAATTTACTTTTTAGTAGTAAAAAAATAATTTACGTTAGGTTGCATTTAATTATACTATTCGGGAGCAAGTAAAATCTAACTAAAATATCTGTCAATAATAGTATGCTACTTCAGGAGTAATAATATGTTTTTAGAATATTAATAAGGTTGTGCTACTTCAGAAGCACCTATAAATTATTGTTTAAAAACATTAAATTTTCATGAGTATATTTTCTAGACAAATATTAATATTTGCAAAGTTGTAATTCTTCGGGAGTATTTTATATTTTACTATTACTTCTTCAACAGCAATAAATCAATATCTTTATTTGAAATACAAAGAATGGTCATTCATGCTTTTCATGAGCAAACTATAATTTATGCTCTTTGGGAGCAAATAATATGCTCCTGAAATATTAAAAAATATAGTTCATACTCTTCAAGCGCAAATAATATCTTCAGGAATATTAATTATAATATTATGCTACTTCAGGAGCAACAACAAACTATTTATAATTATGACGTGTGCTATTTCAAGAGCAATAACATAATAAATTATTAACTTTAAATTTATAATAGAACATCTAAAATTATCTAATTAAGTTAAAGACACAAAATTTTTAATAATCATCATAAGTGTATATGTTTTGCAAATGTTGGACATATTGTTGTCAAATGACCTCTCAGGTGATGATGTAAACCGTTATTAATTATTAGTCGACGATTGCGATATGACTGAGCAATAAATCAATACTAAATTGTAACGTCCCGACCCAAGAAGTGATTAGTCCATTTGAAGCAACCAATTAAGTTGTGTTGCTCATGGGCTATGTTTTACCTATTTGGATGGCTAGCTATTTTCTGAGGCCCGCACTATTGTCCACTTATATGGTATTGGACCTTGACCCATTACCTAAAACCTAATTTACCATAATTTGAAACTTGGTCCAATACATTCTCCCGACCCTTCACGCCACTATGAATGAAATAAGACTTGGTGTCTCTTTCTCCTTCCCTGCGTGACTTTCTCTCGACCTTCACTACCTTCATCTTCTGTCATTCTCTTTAGTGCATATATCTTGATGATATTTCTCCCTTTGTGGTGTTCTTGAAGTGGCAAAAGCTAAGCAACCATAGGTGAAATCTTTGTGGTGTTCTTGGGTCATTTGCTTTGGCGTTGATTCGATTTCTTGGTGAACTGAGCCTGTAATAGCTCCTTGGTGGTTGAAGAAACTTCTCCCTTACATCTGGTATCAGAGCCAAGGGTTCTAATTTCTGTTAAATCGGTCCAAAAATTCGAGAGAGAGGCGATTTTCTTCAAAGTGACCGAACCATAAATCCCTCAATTGCTTCCAAACAGGATCTCTTTTGGACAAACGGACTTCGGACCCATAACCAGTTGGTCGTGGCGTCCCCTGTGAGGTGGCTCGTGGTGGTGACAACGACGGCAGCGCGTGGGAGGCTCTACAGCGTGATTTTTTCTGCCATTTCATTTATTTCATTTTCCTGAACGTTTTGATGTGTTTGGTTTAGTGTTTCAGGTTGCACACAGAAAGTTCGACGATTTTGCCCCTGATCTCAATCTGCATTTGTTGTTAATCGGAATTGTTATATTTGATGGATCTTTATGGCGAATAGTGGTGGCCCTAAAGCAGCAAATTTGCATATCTCCACGTTACGGATTTAGATAAGTCCGCTCTGATAAATTGGCTGAAACCTTTATATTTTTGCACTAGCAGATCATCTTGTGGGGTGATCATTAGGTTTGGGGGTTGCCATTGCTTGGCAATTATTGCTTGTGCTAGAAATTAGGGTTACGTGCTCTTGATTATTTGATTGAGTATTTGTCTTTTAGTTAAATCAGTATTTGAGCCTCAATGATATAACTATCGTGAAACTAATTATCTGTTAGACGTATTTTTCTGTTGCATTGTTGTTTCCGCTGCTTAGCTATTCCGTTAGAATTACCATGACCTTACCCGTTTCAAACATTCCCTTGATCTAAGACCCCGAGTCTTACGAAACCATGGGAATCTAAAATGGCGTATATTGTCTAAAACTCTAGGACTACTTTGTGTGGTTTGATTGTGTTTTGTGCACTCTTTGACTATTGTGTAAAGATGATAACTCACAACTTTAATTTCAGAATTTTTAACTGAAAGGGTGATTTTGCTATTTGGCAACAAAAAATGAAGGACATTTTAGTCCAACAAAAAGTTTCAAAGGCCATTGAAGGCAATTTTTCAACTGATTTTTCACAAGAACAAAGAGAAGAAGTCGATGAGCATGCTTATACCTCAATCATTTTACACTTGTCTGACGTCATTTTAAGAAAGATGGGTAAACTGAAAACTACTAAAGAACTTTGGAAAAAAACTAGAAGACTTATATTTGCTTAAGTCTACACCAAATAAACTTTACTTGCTCGAACATTTTTTTCAATTTTAAAATGGATCCTTCAAAGGATCTCAGTGACAATTTAGACGTGTTTAACAAATTGGTGCAAGATATAGTTAATTGTGATAAGGCTGTGTCCGAAACTTATAAAGTTATAATTTTGCTCAATGCGATTCCTGATTCCTATAAGGAACTTGAGAATGCCATTAAGTATGGTAGAGATACGTTGACACCTAAAATTTTCATAGACTCCCTTAGGAGTAAAGAAATGGAAATTAGAGTTGAAAAAGTTACATATGATGCGGGGTAGAACTCAATTTAGGCAAAATAGTCATAATGGATATCAAAGTAGTGGCGAGTCAAGTGGCAATGGATGGAAAAAGAAGAGCAAGGGTAGGTCTAGATCAAAATCTAGAACTAATGCAAGAAAATGCTTTGGTTGTGGAAACACAAGGCTTTTATAAAGGATTGCCATAAGGAAAATGGTAAGCTAAATATTAAGGAGAGAGATGAGGTCAATGTGTTAGCATCTACTTCAGATATAGATGGTGGTAAGGTCTATACGATTACAAGTCCCGTTGCATACACTGCTGAATTAAATCTAACTGATAATTCCCGCATGCATGAGTAGATACTTAACTCTAGTACATCTTTTCATGTGACGTCTAAAAAGAATTGGTTTTATAAATTTCATGAATCTAATGTTAGGTATGTTGTGTTGTGTGATAACTTTACCTATACTATTGTTGGAATTGGTGA
The DNA here is from genome assembly GCF_002742605.1 of Olea europaea var. sylvestris. Lineage (NCBI taxonomy): Eukaryota > Viridiplantae > Streptophyta > Magnoliopsida > Lamiales > Oleaceae > Olea > Olea europaea. Next base: position 32,179,596 of record NC_036246.1, on the reverse strand, counting down.
CATAAATGTAAAATTTGACACAAGTTTTGTGTACACGTTAAATGATGTTAGATATATTCCTGAATTGTCTAGGAATCTGATTTCAGTAGGGAGACTTGAAAAGGATGACTTCACTGGTAAATTTGAAAATTGTATGCTAAAAATGATCGATGGTGCTTTAGTTTCCATTAAGGAAACTAATAAAAACAATATCTATATCACTACTGGGAAAGTGATTAGATGTTTGAACTCCTTTATCTATTTTGCCAAGATTGATCACACACACACATGGCATAATAGACTTGCTCATGTAGGCATCAAGGGATTAATTTATTTAATGAAAAATGTGCATTTGGTAATGACTGTGTGTTAGATTTGTCATTTTGTGATCATTGTGTGCTTGGTAAGCATCATAAAACTTCGTTCCCCACGAGTGTTAATAGAGCTAAAGGCATGCTTGAATATATGCATTCTGATCTGTGGGGTCCTGCTAGTAATCCCACATTGGGTGGGAATAGGTATTTCTTGTCTATTATCGATGACTATACTAGGAAAGTGTGAGTCTATCTATTGAAAGATAAATCTGAGACTTTTCATAATTTTAATAACTGGAAGAGACAAGTGGAAAACCAAACTGGTAAGAAAATTAAATTTTTAAGGACGGATAACAGCCTAGAATTCTACAATACGGAATTTGATAGTATGTGTAAAGAAAACTGCATAACTAGACATAAGACCGTTCCATACACTCCCCAACAAAATGAGGTAGCGGAAAGGATGAATGGAACCATACTTGATAAAGTACGTTGCTTGATGTTAAGTTCTGGTGTTCCCAAGTCGTTTTGGGATGAGGCTGTTATAACTGCTTGTTATTTGATTAATTTGACTCCTTCTGCTGCATTGAATGGTGACACTCCGCATGAGAAATGGTCGGGTAAACTGAGTAATTACTCATGCTTAGAACTTTTGGCCGTACTATTTTTTCTCATCAGAGTGAGGGAAAGCTAGAACCTAGAGTTAGGAAGTGTGTCTTTCTAGGATACCCCGAGGGTGTTAAGGGTTATAGGTTATAGGATAGAAGCCAAAAAAGGGTTAAGATCATTATAAGTAGGGATGTCACGTTTAACGAGAATGAGATGGCGTGTATTAAAGGAGAAACCGAACCTGAGAATGAAATTGAACCAGGTGAAGAGAGAGACCAGTTTAAGGTGGAGTTAGGAAAACTCAGTACACCTGCCCCTACTACTCCTAATGAGGTGGAGATTTAGGTTCAGGAACCTACGGTGGAGAATAGTAATGAAGTAGTAATAGAAGAACACCCTGAGGAAGAAAATATCTTAGCTAATTATAATCTAGCTAGGGATAGAAAGAGGAGACAGACGAGAGAACCTAGAAGGTTCGGTTTTGAATCTGAATTAGCTTTCACCCATGCTAGTTATGAAGAAGTAGCTGATAAAGAGCCAAAAACCTTTGAAGAGGCGATAGGTAGTAATCAATCTAAGGAGTGACTTAAGGCGATGAAAGAAGAGATGAGCTCTCTAGAAAAGAATCAAACTTGGGAAGTGGTACCTAGACCTAAGAACAAATCGATCGTCGATTGCAAATTAGTTTTTAAGGTTAAGGAAGGTACTAGTAGTTCGGAACCCTTAAGGTTTAAAGCTAGGTTAGTGGCTAAGGGTTACACACAGAAGGAGGGTATTGATTATAATGAGATTTTTTCACCAGTTGTTAAGTACACCACTATTAGGGTCATGCTTGCCTTGGTCTTGAACAACTTGATGTAAAAACTATTTTTTTTACATGTTTAGCTTAATGAACAAATCTTCATGAATCAACCAAAAGGTTTTAAGGATAAGTCAAAATCTGATTATGTGTGTTTTCTGAAAAGGTCCCTATATGGCTTAAAACAATCACCTAGACAGTGGTACAAGATGTTTGATTCATTTGTACTCACCATAAGATTCCAAAGAAGTAAATTTAATCACTGCTTGTATTTTCAACACAATGAGACTGATGATAATTATCTGTTTTTGTTGCTCTATGTGGACGACATGCTCTTGATTGGTTCTTCCTCTAAGTGGATAAATAATATAAAAGCAAAACTAAGTGGTGAATTCGACATGAAAGATCTAGGTAAGACTAAGAGAATTCTAGGCATGGAAATAAAAAGAAATAAGTCAAATTCTATTTTGTTCTTGCATCAGTCTCCATACATATCTAAATTATTAAAGAAATTTAATATGAGTGACTGCAAACCTGTCACGTTGCCCCTTACCAATCATTTCATTTTATTGAAGGAACAATCTCCTTGCAATGAGAGTGAAGTAGAATATATAAGTAGAGTGCCTTATTCTAATGTGATTGGTTCCATAATATATTTGATGGTTTGCACTAGACCAGATTTAGGTTTTTGCAGTTAGCACTCTCAGTAGATACATGGCTAATCCGGGCTCTGAACATTGGGAAGCGTTAAAGTGGCTATTAAGGTACTTGAAGGGTACAAGTAACGTAGGTTTAAAGTTTAATACTAATAAAAAAAGGTGTAAAATTGAAGGGTTTTGTAGATACTGATTATGCGAGAGATACGGATGGTAGGAAATCGACTTCGTCTTACGTGTTTACCATATCTAATTCATGTGTTAATTGGAAATCACAATTACAACACATTGTTGCACTATCCACTACAGAATCAGAACATATTGCCACCGTTGAAGCTATTAAAGAAGCTCTATGACTTAGAGGCTTACTTCATGAACTATGTGTCTTGAATAATTATGTAGTAGTGTATTCTAATAGTCAGTCATCTATACATTTATGTAAGAATCTCGTTTTTCACGACCGCACTAAACACATTGATATTATATTCCACTTCATTAGAGATATAGAATTTCAGGAGTTGGTAAGGCTTGAAAAGGTCCACAAACACTACAACCCTTTCGATATGGGCACGAAGGTACTGCCATTAGCAAAGTTTAGAAGTTGCAAGAAATTTCTAAACATTGGAATAGGTAAAAGATTTCTAATTTTATTGGTTTTTTCGTTAGAGGTGTCACTAATGGGAAACATTCTTTCTTGCAGGTCTTTTGACACCAAGGTGGAAATTGTTGGATATATTGTTGTCAAATAACCTCCCGGACAATGATGTAAACCGTTATTAATTATCAGTCGACGATTGCGATATGACTAAGCAATAAATCAATACCAAATTGTAACGATCCAACCCAAGAAGAGATTAGTCCATTTGAAGCAACCAATTAAGTTGTGTTGCTCATGGGCTATGTTTTACCTATTTGGATGGCTAGCTATTTTCTGAGGCCCGCATTATTGTCCACTTATATGGTATTGGACCTTGACCCATTACCTAAAACCTAACTTACCATAATTTGAGACTTGGTCCAATATATTCTCCCGACCCTTTGCGCCACTATGAATGAAATAAGACTTGGTGTCTCTTTCTCTTTCCCTGCGTGACTTTCTCTCGGCCTTCACTACCTTCATCTTCTACCATTCTCTTTAGTGCATATATCTTGGTGATATTTCTCCCTTTGTGGTGTTCTTAAAGTGGCAAAAGCTAAGCAACCATAGGTGAAACTTTTGTGGTGTTCTTGGGTCGTTTGCTTTGGTGTTGATTCGGTTTCTTGGTGAACTGAGTCTGTATATCGCCTTGGTGGTTGAAGAAACTTCTCCCTTACAGCAAACATAAATAAAAATAAAGCAAAGAACATGTGCACGAGATCAATATAAAAATGCATAATGATCACTTTAATTAACCACCACAAAAAAATTATTATAATATAATTAATTGTGAGGCTTTAGTTAAAAATATTCTAGCCTGTTTTGTATTGAATGGTATGGAGTTTTGTCATGAGTACTTCACCTGAGACATAATATAAATGATATGGAGCTTTGTCATGTCTACTAGCACGAAAAAGATTTCTTTCTACTAATTATAATTCTGGAGAGCTTCTCTAATCTATATCCACCCTAGATCTTCAAGTTTTCTCTGTTGAAAAATCAAGAGGGTCTACTGCCTTTTTTTTCTTCCTAAAAAATATTAGATTTTGAAAAAATTTGACATATTGTGCTAATAACGTATTATGAAAAGAGAAAAAAGAGAAGAAAATATAGAGAAATCAATAGACTTGTGTATTAGTAAGAACAAATGACTTATATTTATAGAGTTCAAAATAAGAGTTATTATTGGAATGAAATAGATCTTTTAGACAAGATAAAACTTATCTATGTATTATGATAATACTAAATAATCATAGACAATTATTTCATTATTTTACAATAGTTTATAATTTATATTCTGAAAACTTAAAACATGCACTTGCAAAGGTTGGAAAATTATAAAATTACAAAAATATGGAAAATGAATAATTAGACTTGGTCCATGCAAGAGTTGGACTCTGCTCTTTTAGTTGAATTTTACCCCGTATGATAGTTAATGGATTATAATACAAAGTGAAGAAAGTGCACGGTATAATATAATTTAAATGAATAAATAATTCTACTAAAGGAGGGGCCTATATGCAATTGTTGAAAAGTTGCATCTAGAAAAGGCATAATTATTGGAAAGGACACAATCCTTAAAATTTGTCTCTACACGAAGAGGCACACTTCTTGAAAAAATAAGTCCAAAACTCATAATTATTCAACCAAAAGACACGATTTTTCAATCAAATAGATTCTAGAATATTTCACCAGGTGTTGCTTGTTGGATATTTACTTAAGCAATACACAACGGAATGAAAACATTTCACTACCCAAAGATGGATTATCTTTGTGTTCATATAAAATCTATTTTAAGAATTATATCTTTGATGATTTTTATCAGTTGGGATGATTTCAAATATGATTTACCATGATCTTAATACACCACAATCATTCAAATGTTTAGCCTCTATTAGTAATCGACGCGAGGCAAGATAATCAAATTATAGAGAAGTGTATAAAAACAAGTGTGTAGAACCCTATATATCTAGGGTTTAGAATCCTAATCGCATTAGGGTTAGTATTGCCTAACATGGGTACACCTGAGAACTAATTAATCTTAGCCCAATAAGCAATAACCTCAAAAGTAATTGTTAAGTATACCCAACAATTGTGTCTAGGACATAATACTTATAATATTACACTTGGATTCTTGTATTTTGTGTATGATCCATTAGGATCTCATTCACGATGGCAAATGTCTCAATGTTATTATCCTGATATGATCTTATCAAAATAAGATAAACTAATATCCTTCCTTTATTTCTCACTAATCCCCCAAAATTAATTAATTCACATCATCATCCAAAATTGATATCTAATAATATGATAAGGGAATCCAAGTGACGTGGTATTACAAAAACCATTCTCTGATGTTATTGTGAAAATATAATATATTCATCGACTCGCCATTTTAGGCAAGCCCCGAGTAACCAAACGGTCACTCTTTTAAAAAGTGAATGTTTGGTCACTTTTACAAAGTTTGTGACCTTTTTTAAACGGTTCCAAAAGTTGTAAGTGAACGCTTTTTTTTTTTTTTTGGAAATTCTATGCCCTATTCAGGAATGTTCAGATCTATGCTAAATACCACACAACTTCAATCCATTTTTCGTGCAAACTATTTACTATCTTCTTCATTCTCTTTACAATCAGAATATCAAATTACTATCAATTGTTCAATTCTATTACACTCATTATATAATTTCTATTACATACACATTTCTTACATTCAATTCTATATCTATCAGCATACATTCTCTAAATTATATTTTCTACACTGCATTGTATATTATTCAATTTATACATTTCATTGTCATTCAAATTACATTCTCTACTATAACTCTATTTCATCTTATTCTAACATATATTTTACTCTATTGTATACAAATGTATCATAATGCTTTTATTAATGGATTGTTCGGTGACTACTCACATGTGATGCCATAAATTTCAATTTCATAATAAATTTGTCAATCTCAATGGCGTCTCTATTCCTTGCAATTTGTCAAGATGGACATTAACGATGCTTATGAAAGTTGTCATCCATTTGATCCATATGATATTGATAAAGATGCTACCCAACCAAAATAAGGAATTTCGGATGGGAACACTTTAATTTGATCCAAACTAATTGTATAGTCGACAGAGTTCAAGATTATAACCCGGTGTATAAGTACTGTCAAACACATTTGGCATGTTAAAATGGTATAGATACTACCCACCTCAATCATCACTATGTCAAAATAGGGCCAAACATGGACTTGTTGGTGAATCTCAAGCACAACTGCACTTTGTTACTCATTCTTCTGGTTTCGGTTCTACTACGCTTAGCATATGAATGTATTTAGAAGAAAAACTAGTGAAGGAATGGTGCAATTCGTGAAAGAATATCTTTAACCAAGTTACATTAATAGAGTAAGTAGAAATACTCTTCGTTCTAATACAATAGATTATTTCATTAAAATCAAGAATCAGTCGATTCATGATTTACATAAATATAGTGGTGTTATATCTTTTACTTCCTATCTATGCGAAGTCATTAATAAAAAAATGTTATATAGTTGAAACTACACAATACATAGATCCATTTTTGGATTATGCTTAAAAAATAATCACTTTTAAGATAATTGAGTTTTCTTATAATCTGACAACGTTTTTAAAGCTCTTATACAAATTTTTTAAGAATATCGCCGTGGAAGTAAAATTTGTTCTTTTACATTTGACAATATTAGTGTGTTAATAAGCATGTTATTCATAAACTTTATAGGATTCTTAATCCTGATTTTGGTGAATTTTTATTTCATGTTCATTGTGTATGTCACATTTTTTATTTAATTGTGCATTACGTTTGAAACATACAAAAGATCAAATGAAAATAATTAGAGATGCACTAATATATATTACCATATCACCAAGTAGGAAACAAGAATTTGAGAATTTTTTTGCATAATTTGGCCAAGATTCCCAAAATAATAATAATAATAATAATAATAATAATAATAATAATAATAATAATAATAATAATAATAATAATAATAATAATAATGTAATTGACGTAGGGCATAAATGAAACTCCACTTATTTATCAATAAAATCATGTGAAGGATATGAACATTTTATTATTGAATTTTATAGCTCTGCGCATATAATAAATGACGACGAGTCTATTTTGATTGTTACTGATTCAAAATTAGCCTTTAAAGTCAAAAGATTGTTAACAAGTTTCTATGATTCCACGAATATCTTATATGGGATATATTACCCCACTAGTTCAAGAGTTCCTAAATGTCTTTTTGTCATTGCAATAACTTTTAGTAAACATAGAAACGATCCCAATTTTAATGAAATATTGTTTTCTATGTAATTGATGTTTAGAAAGTACTGAGAAGTCTTGTCTATGTTTTTCCTTTTAGTATTCATAATGGACCCCTGGTATAATTCAAAAGGTACTAAATATGTTATTTGACAATCACAAACTCTTAAATTTTGACGCACTGATCATGTGTTCTAATTTATAAAATAGGTTAATTTTCATGTATGAATTGAATACACAACGGGTGGGTGTAAATTTTAGTCAGGTACCCTTTGCACCAATTCCTTCTGCTAATCTTGAAAAAGACAAACAAAAATAGTGAATTTATTCGAAGACATTAGGGATGAAAAATTTTGATGCAAGAGGTTCTCCTAGTATGTTTCTTACATATAATCGGATATTAGACGCAAGTTCAACTAGAATACCTGCTGAATTACTTAAATATTTTAATTATCAAATTCTTAAGAGCGTAGAGCATCTTGATGCAATCCAATTTGATTTACTTGATTTTTTGCTAAAAGAACAAATGAAGATATCCAATTGTTTTGGCGATCGCAAAAGAGCTATTAACACCTCTAATTAGCATTGTTGCTTTGGAATCTATTTTTAGTGCAAGTAAATGAACTTTGTTTGAGGTCAAGACTCAACTAAAAGAAGATATTTTGGAAGCATTAATGTGCATAAAGGATTGACAAAACAATAATTTTTGAATCCAAAATAAGTATGTTGAAATTATGTGTAGATGGATAAATGATATTTAATTTTATCATATAATCAAAATTTATTAATTTTTAACAATATTTTGATTTTTTAAACATGTACAATTTTAACTCTGCCCACTTGAAAATTAACTAGCCGATTCCAAGTCCGGATAAAAGAAGAAGGGTTTTCAATTATATGCACACACACACACACACTACAATTCTGTACATTTGATATTCATACAATTCAATTATACAAAACCTCATATCAACTCTCTACATTCAATTTAAAGAAAACTAAGATTTTCAAAATCAAGCCTCCGAAAACAAAGAATCAATTTTCTCAAATTCCAAGTTTCATCAATGAATGTTGATCATCACGCATGGATAAGTATCACTTTAGTAAAATACACGATGGTCATCATTTATTAACAATTAAGTTATTGGTTTTAGGTGATGAAATTGAACCAAATTATTCAATCGAAATCAAATTAAAGTGTAAATATTCGATTAAAATCAAATAAAAATGCAATTGTTCGATTAAATAAAATTTATGTACAAGATTGACACTAAAAAGTATAACTCTCGAAAATAAAACTTACCTTTTTAATACTTTCTGCAACAAAATGATCATGATATACCATTTTCAAGTTACAGTAAAGCTCCAAAAGATATAATCTCTATTAAAGACAAGGATAGCCTAAATGAGATGCAGCTTGAGCCCTACTTTTTGGCTAGGCTCAAAGCCAGGCCACAAAACAGGGGGCGGACATGGCGGCCCCCTGTTTTTTGGTTTGGCCAAACAGGTTTCCCAGGCAACTTTTAACATCAATCGTATCAATTTTTATGTCAAATAAAAAAGGATGCAGAGCCTCCACATGATGAATTTAATTCCAAGAAAAAACTATAAATGCGTAATGTACATTACTTGTCGCATTGAAAGATAATATAATCAATTTATTTCTAACTTCTAGGGTTTTGCGTCAAATGCCTCTCAACTTAAGGTCCTTCAGAGGTAGAAAATATGGAGTTGAGATTTGCTACTCAAATTTGCTGCCCATTCAATTAATTCTTTATACATCATGAATTTAGTGCGTTAGTGGTGAAGTTAATGAAGATAAATTTGAGATAACATGTTAATTATTGATGACATGTTAAGAATCAATTGAATGGACAACAAAATTGGACAAGAGATCTTGACTCGAAAATATGAAGTGTAGGCAGACATCAAAAACATAATTGATTCATTCAGCTTCTTTTAGAGGAGTTTTCAGCGATTATTTTTGCATACATCCTTACCGATTGAACTTCACTAGTTTTATCTAATGCAAAAGTTTTCGAAGAAGTTTATCTTTTAAAAAAATGAAATAATACATAAAAATCATTCATTGCAATATTTACTATGTTTGACTGCTAATTTTTAAATTAATTAATTACACCCACCCATTCTATCACCCCTAAACACTTCTTTTACCCCATATCCCAATTCATTTTCTAACTCGCTAACTCTCTCTTTCTTCTCCAAAAATTTATCAGCACCCTCTTACCCAAAAATCTCATAGGTGGCTTCTTCCCCACCCCCAACCTTTAAATTCCGGCCACCTACCACTTCTCTCGTCGGAGTTTCACACAAATTTCTTCTTTGAAAGCTGATGAGCTTAGATTTTGGGGAACTGCCAATGCAGTACATGGGTCACCTAAAGCAGAAACAGTGTGGGAGGAGAAGAAAACCCAAATGTGAACGTGGGGACCATATGGTGAAGAACAATCAGATCTACAGCTTCTCCCTCATAATCTTCCTCATCTTTTCGAGAAATAACTGAAAAAAAATCTTTGAAAGCTTTATTGAGAAATATTCAGCAATCAACTAGTTTGTATTTTTTGAAGGTATTGGTGGAAGTTAAGGTAGTGATAATTGTTGTTATTGATTTGAGTTAAAGATGTTAGTAGTGGTGGTGATTATTATTTTTCTGAATAGATCTGCTGTTGTCATTGGAGATCTGATTTTTTCTGTTCGAGATCTGGTTTTGACTGTTTGTAACCTATTTTGTGTGGATTGTGACCGGTTGTGACTTGAGATTGATCTGATCACAAATAGTCACATTAAATACAAAATTGGTCACAGACCCCGTATAAATTTACCCCAGATCTTTTATCAATTTTTAACCCCACACACTCTATTTCTTCCCCCAAAAATTAGTTCGGCACTCTTTTACCCAAAAATCAGATCTACGACTTCTTTCCCACCCACCCTCTAGATTCCAACCACCTACCACTTCTCTCACTGAAATTTTAAGAGGGAAGTGTGGTGGTGCTAGTTGGTGTTTTTTGAAGGGTTGGTGGAAGTTATGGTAGTAATGATTGTTGTGGATTTGAGGTGAATGTAGTATTTATGGTCATCAATTTGAATTAAAGATGTTTGTGGTGGTAATGGTTATTATTTTTCCAAACAAATCTGTTGTGGTGGTTTGGAGATCTGATTTTTTTAGTTCGAGATCTGATTGTAACTTTTTGTGACCAATTTTGTATTGATTGTGACTGATTATGACTTGCAATTGATCTGGTCACAGACATCACACTGAATACAAATTTGGTCACAATTAGTCACACCTAAGGCAAAGTTGGTCACGGTGATTCTCAGATAACATAAGTCAATAAATTTGCCACATGTAACACAGGTATGGTCATAGATAACACGGTTGCAAATCTAATAACTGTAATGCACCACTACAACCATCACAAATTTTGGAGATTTTTCTATCACCGAAGCCGAAACAATTGGTGGAATAGTCGTTGGAGCAGTTTGCCAAAGTAGTCACCGGAGCGTTTGCCGCAACAGTTTCTCGAAACGGTTGTCGGAGTTGCTGCCTGAACGGTCGCCGGAGAAGGAGCCGATGGCTATCTCCGGTGGAGAGGTAAAGGGAATGTGGTGTAGTGGGGTCAGTGAGGTGACATGGAGTGGAAATAATTAATGTATATTATATTATAGTTTAATATTTAATAAATATATTTACCACCTGATTTTTGAGATATTTCAATGAGTTTGTTATTTATGAAATGTGTTTTTATAATATTGTAGTTATGTAGTCTTCCCATTCAAGGAAAAATATATAATTACCATAGTTTCAATATACACTTTCAAATTAAAGAAACTTGTGCAATTTTTCAAAAATCAGGTGATCACATTTGTGAACATTTGATAAAATTTTTATGATCCATCTGTTAAATAAATACATAAAATTTAGGTCACAATTATATACTAGTCACAAATCACGTAACTTCATAATCATAACTACACAAAATCTTAATAACAAATTACAAATATTATATTTTATAATTTATTAATCGATAATAAATGATCAAATTGATTGATTAAAATTTATCAAATTAATTGGTCACGAAAACTTTTCATCCCAACCTCAGAGCCATTTAGATCGTTGGCGCCACCTCAAATTGACAAACCGCCACCTCCAAAATAATCAACAACACCTCCACCTCCACCTCCACCTCCACCTCCACCTCCATCCGAACCACTTGCACCTCATATACAACCAACGACTACTACTAGCACCACCTAAACGTTGCCACCACTATCATCACCATCACCATTACCTTAGGGTTGGCAACGATTCGGTTATGGGTCGGTTCGGCCAAAATCATAACCGCAACATCAATTTTTTGACCATACCATAATCGCACCATAACCACGTAAATCGGTTCGGTTCGTATCTCGGTTCGACAGGGTTCGGTTCGGTTAATAACCACGAAAATAAATTATTTTTTACAAGTTCATCCATCAAATTGATATAAAACAATTTATGAAAAAAGTCAATGAAAACAAAAACACAATATTCCAAACGAAAATACAAACATTATCCAAATTTTCAATTGTAAAATACAAATTTAACAAATAATCTTATAAATATAACAATACTAAATTTTTCTTTCATTCTTAATTGTTGTGTATCGAAATTACTTGATTCATTCTTCCCTACAAGTCTTACTAGTATAGATCAACACTCAAAATTGATTCATATATAGTAAATAAGAAATGTAAGTAGAGAATACAACGATACTACCTATTCCAGAATAGTCTTAACTAAGATTTAAATAAAAAAATGTACCTCTTCGTCAGCTTCCTTCTCACTAAACGTTGCACAAGATTTAGAGTATGATGAAGACGTAGAATTTTCTACCCACAATAGCAAAAAATTAACAATAAAAGGAGCCGCGCGTGAGTTTGTGGTCTGTGGAGAGTAGGGTTTGCATTTATATACTGTCATATTAATGCTATTATTATGGGCTAATGGTAAGTGGGTTGGCCGGCTGAGTCATGTAGATGTAATGGGGGGATTTTGTTTTGGGTTAGATAGAAAAGTATTGTAAAGCTCAATAATCAATTAAATTGATTTTTTTTTAGCAGGTAATCGGTTCGGTTTCGGTTCGACGACGTAAATACCATACCCGCACCGTCACGAACCAGTTCATAAAAGTAAAAATCATATCCGCCCCATTGTACCATCGGTTCGATTTTTTTCGCCCCATTCGGTTCGATTAACCGCGATTTTCGATTTTGACGGTTCAAATTGCCATCTCTACATTACCTACACTTCTCTTTCCAAATAGACATTCATAGAAAAATGTAAAGATTACCCCCAACAAATTTTCCAAACCCGGCATCCCGTCGTCACTACCACTTGACCACCACTATCATCTTCATTACCTACACATCATCTACAACCACAAACTACCACCAACACCACTCGAAGCTGCCACCTTTGCCACCATCACCTACACCTCTTTCTCTCCATATAGACATTTACGAAATAATGTAAAGGTTATCCCCAACAAACTCCCCAAACTCATTACGCCATCGCCAGCACTGACTAACCTCTCCCTAACAAACTCCCAAACTCATTACGCCATCGCCAGCTCTGACTAACCTCTCTCTTTCACACAAAAACCTATAAAGGTTATCCCAAACAACAAAGATTTAGGGCACAATTAAGAGAGGTAGAGATTCTGTAAAAGTGAAACAACAAAGGTTTAGGGCACGGTTAAGTGAGGTAGAGATTCTGCATGATTGGTGGTGGAAAGAGAAGTGGAGGGTGCTGAAGATGATTAAAAGATGTGGAATGTTGAGCGACTGGTAGTGGAAAGAAGTCGAATTGCGATCAAGAGCGATGGGGTGTTGGCGGTCGACAGTTGGGTGCAACAATGACCAGTCGACTGTGATTTGACTGTAAGTGTAGAAGAGAGAAAGATAGAAGTTTGAATGAAGAGAGAACGTGACGTTGTTCGAAATGTAGAACGATATAACAATATATTTTGTGAGTATAGGTGTGACCCGAAAAAAGGCGTTACATCTGATTATTAAAATGGGAAGTTAAAAACTTGAAATATAAGTGCGGGTGTAATATTCTCTAAAAGTGAAAAATACATAATTATCATAGTTTCAATATACACTTTCAAATTTATAAAATTTGTACAATTCTTTCAAAAATTAGGTGATCACATTTGTGAACACCTGATCATATATCTGCGATCCATTTATTAATAAAATATGCCAAGATCACAATAACATAAAAATTATGATCACAATTACATACAAGCCACAGATCACGAAGCGTCATAGTAACAAAGTCACAAAAAGTGAATCACAATTTCGAATTTAATTACAAATTAAAAATTTCATATATTACAACTTATTAGTCGGTCATAAATTATCAAATTAATTGGTCAAAACTTTTTAAATTAACTAGTCACTATTACCCAATTAACTGATAACAAGCACTTTTCATCCTATCCAGATCATCGGCACAATGGTGCGACCTCAAATTGATAAACCACCTCATCCACCCCCATCTGAACCATCTACACCTCATCTACAAGACAGAATGCTACCAGCACCACTCGAACGTCGTTGTCGACGCCGCCACCACCACCTACACCTCTTTCTTTGCACACAGTCGACATTCACAGAAAATGTAAAGATTACCCCCAAACAAACTTCACAAATCCGTTATGCCATCATCACTACCGCTATCATCTTCATTACATGCACATCATCTATAAAACAAACTACCAACAACACCACCCAAAGCCACCGCCGCCACCACGGCCACCGCCACCGCCACCACCATCACCTGCATTTCTCTCCTTCCACACAGGCATTCATAGAATAATTTAAAGGTTATCCCCAACAAACTGTCCAAACCTACTATGCAGTTGCCACCACCACCTGACCTCTCTCTTTCACACAGAAACCTGTAGAGGTTAATCCCAACAAAAGTTCTTAAATTCGCCACCTTTAGATCTGTAGCTTGAATCTGTTATAGTGAAATAAGAGAGATTTAGGGCACAGTTAAGAGAGGCAGATTTGGGAGGCGGTAGGGTTCTGCATGCTTGGCAGTGGAGAGAAAAGTGGATTCACATTGGTATACGAGCATCAATAGTGAGTGAGGTGGCAAGGTGCTAACAACAATTCAGAGAGGCAGAGGGATGCTGCATGGTCGCCGTAGAGAGAGAAGTGGGGGTGCTGGCGGTGGAAAGAAGTGGAATCACGATCAAGGGCGGTTGGGCAGGGACAAATGAGGCCCATGCCTCTAGCCCAAAATTAAAGGGCCTCAGATATTTTAGGCAAATTAACTCCACTAGGCAAATAAGAAACGTAATCACCTATTGGGCCTTCGAAGAATTTCACGATGCCAGACAAAATCCTTTTCGCGACGAGGACACCCAAAATCAAACCGATCGAATCTGAGTGCCTCATCGGTGACGAAATTGGCACAGTGCCACTGTTCTTTTCATAATTTCACCATGCATAATTAACAAAACAATGTCCGCACTTCTATCTTCTCCTCTGACCAATTCCAAATTCTCTTTTCGAGAGAGAGAAAAAAAACTGTCGAGGAATTATGGGGAAGTGGAGGTTGACGAGTGGTGGGTGTGCAGTATAATGAAGTCGGTGTTGGTTTATGTAAAATTTTTGTGTGACGAGACACTGGATGCATAATCTTCTCCTCCGTCCAATTCTAAATTCAAATTTTGTGTTATGAGACATTAGATGCGTTTGCTAATTAATTAATGATTGATTTTATCATCAGATTGTGAATTTGTTAGACGAGCAAGATTGAACTTGGGGAAAAATATGATGCACTTTCTACACTTCAGAAATTCTGACTTTCTTTTGTCCAATTCCAAATTCAATTTTGGTGTTATGAGACACTGGATGCATAATCGTCACCTCTGTCCAAAGTCCAATTCCAAATTCAAGGTTTGTGTTAAGAGACGTTGGGTGCATTTGATAATTAATTAATGATTGATTTTATCATCTTTTTGTGAATTTATGAGGCTAGCAAAATTGAACTTAGGAAAAAATATGATGCTGTTTCTTAGAAAGTGTGGGGAATCTTGGGATCAGTGTAACAGTGTATGAAAAAGGACCTTGCTATTTGCACAGAACCCTCCCTGACAGAACAGACTCATAGGGGGAGGGGGGAGCAATTTTTTATCATTTTTTTTCACTCGGATCCCACGCAAATGTAAGAATCTGTTAAGAAGGTGGTAAACCATTCTTCTGTAAAAATGTTATTTTCCTATGAAAAAAGAGGCATTATCATATTATATGGGGAAGGAAATCCCGATTCACGAGTGTTTATATAATTTTAGTACCGATGCAATTCATATTAATAAAGACCAAAGATGGTTGTATAAAATGAAGTGATATAGTGATTGAAAGATCCATAGTAAGTTAAAATGGATAATAGCATTATTAGAATAAAATGTCCATGAGATGTACATAATCAATTATAAGTTGGATGTATGGCCACACTAGATGGGATTAATGAATTTAGGTCGACACTATTGCTATATATATTATTTACCTTCACATTTAATTTTTAGTTCAAGATTGTTTGTTGCAACTATGGAATTCTTAAAGTGTAGCATTATGGGGGGGCCTGATTTATGAAATTCGTCTTAGGCCCCAAAAATGATAGGATCGGCACCACAGTTGGGTATTGGCGGCCGACTGTGGGGTACGGCGGCCGTTGGTGGTTTGACAGACAAAAAGATATGAGTTTGAGTGTCGAGAGAAAGAGACATTGTTTGAAGTGTAAAAAGAGACCATAAGATATTTTGTTGGTGAGTATGGGTGAGACCTAATTTATGGAAAACAAAAAATACTTTGTATTTGATTATTGAAAGGGGAAGTTTAATTACAACTACGGGTGTAATTTCCTCTAAAATTGAATATGATGAAGGCCAAACATGCAGATTTTGTAAAGTTATATTTGATTTGTTAATTCTGAAACATGCACGTGGCTAACAAAATTCTTGCAATTACTTTCATGGTTCCACGAAATGGAAGCTGGGAAAGAACTCTTCAATCAAAAAGAATACAAAACTTAACACAAGTTTCATTAGAGAGAATTTACAGACAGCAAATCACTGCTATAACATTTATTCTACATATATACAATCCCACGACAATGAAAAGAAAAAAAAAAAGTTTATTCACAAAAGTCAAGAAACTGCTCAGAAGAGATAAAGATACAAAAATGGATATCACTTTCTTCACACAGAAGGACGACTCAAAAGTCTTTGATCTAAACCTACTCTCCTACTTTTTCCTCTCTTATTCTACGTTGAATTATAGAATTATAGGATTGAATACAGGATGCTGATCAGGGTCCTTTATTTACAGAAAGACCGTTTTACCCTCACAAAATTAGCATTTTTGAGTCAACGATCTAAACCACTTAGCACAATCCTGTCAAGACAAGTTTGTACAAGTTAGTGAACAACAATAAGCCATAAGAAGTAAGCCCTTGTTGGGTTTTTTTTTTTTTTTTTTTGGCTGAAAATGAGTTTTGTAACAATGATTTTTTAAAGAACGTGCAGTTAAAAAATGTATAAAAAATTGGGTTTATGTACAAAATTAATTTAATGAAAGGATGTGTGATTGAAAATAAATTTATGTAAAAACAAGTTTTTAGAATAGGGGTTCAAAAAATAACGTGTTTGATGGACATTATTGTATAAAAAGATGTTTTGACAAGTAATTTTTGGACAATAATTAAATACATGGTTGGTTGAATAATGAGTAAAAAGTAATCGAGTGAAAGTTAAAAAGGTCGTTGTTTTGCTATATGTACATCAACTTTGATATTCTATGAGATGACAAATTTTTCTACGTTGATTTTAATATCACTTTTTTCGATCAGTGGCCAGATCTCATTTACATGAAAGAATGTCATCCAAAGTGTAAAGAGAAAATGCACAAGTAAATTAATTCGAAAAGTAAAAGAAGAGAAAACTAACCAATCATAACCAGTTAGACTCTTCGGATCAGATTGATGCACTGAGGCCGAGGTAGATTTTCTCCTTGTCAATTTCTTAAAGTTCCCACCCGGGGTACTTGCTAAAAGAAAATTTAACACGTAGGACATGTTTAGCGCACTGTACTAAATTGTATAAAGAATTTAGGACTTGTTTGAGTTACATTATTTTTAAAAAATACATTTTTCAATAGTGATTTGACATTATTTCAATTACACATTCTTCAACAAAATAATATTAATCGCAAATCTAAAATTTTTCCTTATTTTTAACTACACATTTTCTATTGATTTAGCATGAATAATGCATTTTTTCCCTAAAACGTGGCTCAAACATGGGCTTAGAATAATATTAAATGGATAATCATAGCTAAATAAGTATTATGGTTGTTTAAACTTCTTTGATTTTCAATCATGCTACACATATATGCTCAAATTTAGACTCAAATTCAGATGGGACACCTATCGACATATAATTAGACAATTTAAAAAATTAAAACAAAAATATTCAATAATTTTCTGACACATCAATCTGTCTCTTACTCCCCTATTTTTAACCCTAGACGAGTGTCTTTATTCTTGCACGGATAACATTCTTTTGAGTACAGATGGAAAATACCCCGCCTTTGAATTCTTCAAGCCCATCCCGGGTATAAAAATAAATTGATTTTCCAAAATAAAAAATAAATATATAGTTGAACGATGATATAAAAAAATATATTTTAATCTTGTCCATTCCTTTGTGTCCCTGTCTTGCCTCTTGAAGATTCCAAGAAGACGGGGACGGAAGGGGAAGGGACACAAAATACAGCTTATCTATTCTAAGTTTATGCTGAATTATTGATTTGGCCTAATTCGAGACAAAAAAAACTTCCTTTGTAAGGTGTAGTAAAACTAAATTCTTACGAGAAAATGGCGAGGTGGGAGTGCTGGAACCAGCAGGAGAATTCGGGACCGATCCAGAGTCAAGAGAAGTATTAAGATTACGCGGCGAGCCAGGGCTGGTTCGGAGAATAGTGATGCTCCGAGAAATCGGGATTTGATCATCAAGTGGTGGAGGAATGACAACGGACGGCAGAGCAGCGGCGGATCTAGTAGTGGCTGCGGAAAAAGAGTTGTATTTGCGGAGTTTTCCTAGGCCGGAATCCGGCGTTGGTCCAGCAAGCGTTTCGTCCCAAAGCTTGTGAAGGAAACCCATTATTTTAACAATGAAAATGAATTAAAAACTGTTTTTTTCTTAGTTTTTATTTTTTATCGAACTTTTCTTTTGTAACAACCGAAAAAAGATGATGTTTCACCAGTTTCAGGCGTGAAAAAACGGTAGTGGCGCACCACCTGATATACGACTGTTACAAGAGAAGGAAAGGGGAAGAAAGAAACTATTTACTGTTTGATGAAATCTGGTTTTGTTGTGATAAAATGGAGAGAAATTAGGGTTCTTATATAGAAAGAAATGGTGGATATAGGTAAACAAGTTTATGGGGTTTTGATAATGAAAGGTTCCGGCTAATATGGCTTTGTTTGAAGCCACTGAAAATTTATTGGATGATAAACCAATCAATTATTTTGCAGAAAATATGATGGTCTCTAGTGGTTATTGGTTTTCATTAAAAAAGAAGTTACTTAAAATATACTTAGGAGTTATTTATAATCAATTTAATATATAGATAGGATAAAAACTAATTTGCCTTATTATAAAGAAAATTGTAAACAACTTAAAAGTTTAGAATACAATTAAGGCCAAATATATTCACACCACAAACAAAAATTTAAAAAAAAACGTTATTAAGAACAAGATCCTAATTGAGAAATGTTAATAATAGGAATACGATGAAAAAGTTAGGAACATAAAATGTAACACTAAGTGCAAAGTTAAAGGACAACTAAAACAATTAAGCCCCCGTTTGATTCACATTCTTTGGCTATAAAAATGAAAAATATGACTGTTATTTATCACTTTAAGCCATCATATTTGACTTTCTGTCTTTTATGTGGATCTCATAACGACTATATTTTTCATTCTCATTCTTAAAAAATAAGAATCAAATGGGGCCCTAAAATTGTGATGCATGTATTAGAAATTGTGGTGTCAATATAACTATTCAATAATTAATTACTTATTTCTAATTTTGGATAGAGCTCAATAAAACATTTATAAAATCCATTAGCATGTATGACTAAGTTTTCAAATATATTTGAATAAGTTATTATATTGTTACTTATGATATTGATAGGATTAAATCATCTATAGGTAGTTCATTATCATCTTCATGGGATTTGGTCCCAAAGTTTGGTGAAGTAAAAAAGTTGACGAGTTTATCAATGTAAATATTCTTGCATTTTTTTGCTAATGCATTATTCATTTTAGTACCTAGTACATGTTTACTTATCCACTTATTCTTCACGTAAAAAGCAATTAAAATGATTAATTCCATCGAATTTCCTAATGAATTTGATTGAAATATTCCTAGTTCTTATCAAATTGGGCATAGTAAAATGAAAATTATTAAAATTGTGCATCTTAAATGGAATGAGAAGACCATAATCCACAGTATTTTATGAATTCAAAAGTATAAAAATATTATGTTACTACATTTTATGCCTATCAATTTTCACAAGGGGTTCATTGTAATTAACATAAACATTTATTGTTCGATCTCTAAATTATATAAATCTATAAAATAATTCAACTATGATATATTCAGTTAATTCCAGAGAAAAATGAAAAGAAAATATAACTATCTTATCAAAGTCAATTTCTTAGATAATTGACACATTGGATTACTAGGACTAATGGCCTATAATGAAAAAATAATAATATATTTTAAATATGCTTTACAATTATTAACTTAAGCCCCTGCTTGATCCCCATTAAATTACATTCTATTTTTCTCTCTTCTATTTTCAACCACACAATCTTCTATAAAATAATATTACGCGTAAATCGAAAATTTTTCCTTCTTTTTCAATCACTCATTTTTCAACAAAACATTATTCCCCCCATTTTCATTATCAAAAATGGGGGCCAAACAGGGCTTAAGGTAGGTTATATTTGTTTCATTATGATGGCTGCTTATTTAGCCTTTTGGTGAGCCAGCCAAATAGTGAAGCCGAGCTGACCAAGAGCTAAATTTGTAGAAAATAGCCAAGATAGGATCAAAGGTGACTTGGTCATCTAGCTGGACAGCTCGGCCAAAATTTATCACTTTCCAACACGTCATGGGATAAGGTTGAAAATGAGATCTACCTAAATTTTAGGTTTAGGTGGCTCCACTTAAAATCATATGACATAGTGTAAATCAATTGGATAAAAAATCTATTTGAAATTTTAATTGTCCAATTGAGTAATATCTCGTGATAAAGTGTAAATCAAAATGTACATATGATAGAATTTAATCACGTGATTAGGATGGTTCACCATTGAAGCAATGGAATAGTTTTCAAAGTCGGACTAATCAACTTCATCAGAAAATTCGAAAAGTAGATTGGAGGCTGGCCCTATTTGAGCCTTATTTTTTTTTTAATTTATTTTCAATCATACATTATTCCATAAAATAATTGTACAACTAAATTTAAAGATTTTTCCTACTTTTTAATCACATATTTTCCAAAAATCACTATGACAAAATTTATTGTTCCAAAAAAATAGAAGATTCCATCCGTGGAAAAATAAAAGCTAAAAATATAAAATTTTCCGTGTTAATATAAAAAATAACTTGAGATAGCGAGGGAATATTTCATCATTAATTTATTTTTAAGTATTAAAATAAAGTTAGAAGAAACTTCACATGTTGAAGCGTTGAAGCTCACGGTAATCATAAAGAATATCGTTGACAATGAGCAATCAAATTGCTTACAACTTCACTTATGATACTGGCGATTTCAGGGACAAGTATGTGAACAAAGGCCATTGTGCAATATTCATGATGCTGCTATCACATATTCATGATCATCCAAAGAAATCAATATCTGACAATAAACTTTATTGACTTTGAGAAAAGTTTCCGAATTGTTTTCAAAACATTAACACCGTGATGCTACGTTTAGGCCTGCTTGGGAGTTTATGTTTATCGGTTTTGATCAATTTTGGATCGTACCATTTATGAGGGGTTGAAAAAAAAAAAATCAGTGCTTGCTAATATTTTGGGTACTGATTTTGAATGGTTTATCGTGTAATTTTGATCATCCTCTTAACTTAGACGAATTTTGACCGATTCTCGTATTCTTTTCTAATTTTATCCTCTATAAAATAGTTATTTTTAACTACTATATCTTCTTCAAAACGAATTGTAAATAATAATATATTAATTAAAAAATATATTTTTATGCAAAAAATTACATTATAATTAAAAAATACTTATAAATTAAAAAATCACTTTTATGTAAAAAATAAAATAAAATAAATACCACTAATAGGACAAATATATCACTCACATAATATAAAAAATTATTTATAAGCAAAAAATTGGTTTAAAATTATTTAAAAGTATAAAATTAACTTATAATTGTAAAATTTACTTATAAGTAAAATATATTAAGGGTGTGTTTGATTACATTTATTTTTCATGAAAAATATCAGTTTTCCACGCGAATTCCTACTTGGAGTGTTTGATTGCTATTTTTTTCCATGGAAAACGTTTTCAAACTTTTGAAAATATACCTAATTTTCCTTGTTTTTAAGGAAAAAAATTTTCTTAGGTAAAGATGAATTTTATTTTCCACAAAACATGAAAATCATTTTCTTTTCCAGGTGATATTTTCTATATCAATCAAACACACTCTAACTTAAAATTTTAAGTAAATATTTGACTTTATTTAATTTTTAAATTAAATATTAACTTATATGTTAAAAAAAATTACCTACAAATAAAATATCACTTATGATTAAAAAAAATCATATAAGAAACTATAAATTTAAAATTTTAATAAGGGACATATATATAATTTTATTCTTTAAAAAAAAAAAAGAATAAGTGGATAATAAACTCTTATGCATAGGTTGGATAGTTTTAAAAATTGCTACTAAAATCACTTAAAATCGATCCATTCATAAATTCTCAAAATTAGTACTTTAAAAAAGGCTCATAATCGGTTATCCAAAACTCTCAAGCAGGCCCTTAGGGTTTTTTATTTTTATTTTGATTGTCTTCGATTCAAAAATCAAGGATGCAAGTTGTACTAAACATGCGCCTATGGTCAATTATCATATGACAATATTCTTACTCCTCAAAATTCAATTACTTATTATAGAAAAATTGGAGTTAATTGTCTCAATGGTTATTGAACTTATATTTATGTCTTCGATTGCTCACTGAAATTTAAAATATCGAGTTTTGGCCATTGAACTTCAGAATATATTGTACATTACTCATTGACATAATTTTTATCTCAAACTTCTAACGAAATTAATGACGTGGTTGACAGAATGCACATGTAACGCTTTTTCACATTGTTAAACTTTGAGATAGTCAAATTTTGACAACTAAATTTTGAAAAATGTCTTCTATTGCTCACCAAAGTTAAGGTGGTCGAATCGTGGCACTAACCTTTGATATAGTCGAATTTCGGCCACTAAACTTTGAAAAACGTCTTCTATTAATCACTATAAATTTGGATTTAATTAAGCCGATGTTTATCTCATTTTAAAATAAAACTCTTTAATTTTCATACCCATTTTTAACCACACATTTATACAATAAAATATTTTACAAATAAGTTAAAAAAAATTTCAAACTTTTTAGCCATACATTGCCCAAAAAGTAATTATTTAAAACTCTTTTTTTTTAAAAGGCCATTAAACAAGGGCTAAAACTCGAATTTAATAATAAATATATTGTGTGTTTCATTGCAATTAGCAATCACCTCCTTTGTACAACTTTGCAAGCATTGTCTATACCACTTGGAATGATTATTCAATTACACAGCAATTAAATTTAAATTTAATTTATTTTTGCAGAATTTTAAACTATTATCATCATAATATTTGAATTTTACAAGGAACACGCAAAGAATTTGTTGTCAAATAAAATTAAATCCAAATATTAAAAACGAATTTTAATTGAATCTAAATTTATTATGAGCAATAGAAGATGTTTTGCAAAGCTATGGTGGAGGAATGACAATGGACGACAGACTCGTAGCGGCGACAGTGGAAAAAGAGCTGCATTTACGAAGTTGGATGATGCTACACGTACATCAAATTGTTCATAATGGTGTTCACCTATTCACATGGAGGGAAATCGAGTTTCAATAAAATACAATTTATTCGAAGAAGGTCCCTTTCCATGTGAGGGGGGTGAATACTAGACGTCGCATTATGTACAAGTAATATATTCATTGCAGAGTTTTCCTCAGCTCAAATCCGGCGTTGGTTTCTGCAAGCGTTTCGTCTCGAAGCTTGTGACGAAAACCCATTATGTTAACAGTGAAAATAAATTAACAATAGTTTTTTTTTTTTTTTTTTTTATTTTTTTTTTTTTTTTTTTTTTTTTTTTGATTTTATTTTTTATTGAAATTTTCTTTTGTAACAACCGAAAAAAGATGATGTTTCACCAGTTTCAGGCGCGAAAAAAAGGTGGCGGCGCACCATCTGATATACGACTGTTACAAAGAAGGAAAAGGGAGGAGGTAAAGTAAGTACTGTTCGATGAAATCCGGTTTTGTCGTGATAAAAAGGGAAGAGAAATTAGGGTTCTTATAGAGAAAGAAATGATGGATATAGGTAAGCAAGTTTATGGGGTTTAGATAATGAAAGGTTCCGGCTAATATGGCTTTGCTTGAAGCCACTGAAAAATTATTGGAAATGCGAATGTTGACAATACATATATGATAAACCAATTAATTTTGTGCAGAAAATATGATAGTCTAACAGTTATTGGTTTTCATTATTTATTAAAAAAGAAGTTATTTAAAATATGTTTGGGAGTTGTTTATAATTGATTTAAAATATAGATAGAAATAAATGTATAATTCTCGTGAATTCCACAAATGTATAATTAAAATTAGATATATTCACACCAAACAAAATTTTAAGAAAAAAAATTATTTAAAAATGAAAAGAAAAAGATGTGCTAATGAAGGAAATGTTGATAATAATAATGCAATGAAAAAAGTTATGAACGTAAATGTAACGATAATAAAAGTTAGAGGACATTTAAGACAGTTAAATGTGGTGCGTTTATCAGAAATTGTATTATCAATATAACTATTCAATAATTAATTCCTTGTTTCTAATCTTTGGTAGAGCTTAATCAAATGTCTATAAAATCCATTAGCATGTAGGATTGAGTTTTCAAGCATATTTGAATAAGCTATTTTTATTGTTTTTTATGATATTGATAGGATTATATCGTTTACAGATAATTCATTGCAATCTTCATGGGATTAAATCCCAAATTTTGGCAAAGTGAAAAGGTCAATGAGATTATCGATGTAATATTTACATTTTTTGTTAATGCACTATTCATTCTAATACGTACTACATATTTACATATCCACTTATTCTTCACATAAAAATAATTAGTAAAATGATTAATTCAATATATTTTCCTAATGAATTTGATTGAAATACTCCCAGTTCTTATCAAACTGGACATTGTAAAATGAAAAATTATTAAAATTGTGCATCTTAAATGAAATAAGAAGACTATAGTCCTATGTATTTTATGAATTCATTAGTATAAAAATATTATGTTGCTACATTTTATGCCTCTCAATTCAATTATGATATATTCAATTAATTCCAAAGGAAAAAAAGAAAAGAAAATATAACTGTCTTATCTAAGTCAATTTCTTAGATAATTGACACATTGGATTACTAGGACTGATAGCTTATAATGAAAAAAATAATAATATATTTTAAACATGCTTTACAATTATTAACTTGCACTTTCAGATTAGGTAATATTTGTTTCACTATGATGGCTGCTTATTTAGCCATTGGGTGAGCCAGCCAAGCCGAGCTTACCAAGAGCTAAATTTGGAGAAAATAGCCAAGGCAGAAGGAGGTGACTTGGTAATCTGGCTGGACAGCTCGGCCTAGACTTTATTACCTTCCGATAGGACATTGGATAAGGTTGAAACTGGAATCTACCTACATTTTAGGTTTAGGCGGCCCCACATATAAAAAAAGGTTGAACTCCAACCTTGAGAGCTCCCACGGCCCTATGCCTAGAATTTTGTGAGGAAGATAAATTGCGGTATGTGTTCCAGCAGGTCAGGGAATAAGAGCTGTCTGTACACTGTGCCTACAAGGAGTCTAATTCCATGTCTCAGGAATCGAACCCCCACACTGTGACTGCCAGCAAGACGTGAGATAACATTACACATGTCATTTGCACCATTGGACTATGCCCGTGGGCATTAGGCGGCCCACATACAATCACGTGATTGGGATGGTCCACCCTTGAAGCTGTGCCATAGTTTTCTAATTTCGGACTAATCATGTTGTATTATATTAAGTTGGAGCATCTTTGAGACTTTGATCATCATTATTTGCAAATCTTATTTTTTTTTTCTTTCTTCATCTACGTATTATTTAATAAAAGAATATTATACATAAATTCAAAACTTTTCTTTATTTTTAACAATACATTCTACATTAATTTACTATTCAAAAATACACTGCTAAAAATGGAGCTCAAACATGCTCTTAATGTTTGAGTCTCATTCTTTAAAATAATTTTTACATGATAACTAAAGTTTTTTTTTTATACTTTATAATTGCACATTTTCCTAAAATTATTGTTACAAGATTTATTTTTTTCAAAAAAAAAATCCTTGGTAAAATAACAGTTAAGAAAATAAATTTCCAATGTTAAATAGCCAAAGAAACCCTCTTAAGATAGCGAGGGAGTATTCCATCATTAATTTATTTATAGGTACCAATAAAATTGGAAGAAACTTCATATAGTGAAGCTCACATTAACCATAAAAAATATAGTAGGCAATCAACAATCAAATTGCTTACAACATCACTTATGATAACAACGATTCGATCATGCTATACTAACATCAAGTTTGACATAAAGTTTGATATAATATCACGTGACATTCTATTATTGGACAGTTTAAAACACAGTCAACTTTTTCATCCAATCATCTACTGTCACATGCAATTATGTCAAAATTTCTATCAAATTCTTCTGATGAAATAGCTTTATCCCCAATGATTTTGGGACAAGTATGTCTTTAAGACTTTTTGCCCATCAACAAAAGCCGACTGTACGATATTCATTACGGTGCTATCACAAAATCTCAACGAAAGTGTCATCAGTTATCATCCAAAGAAATCAATATCT
Organism: Olea europaea var. sylvestris; assembly: GCF_002742605.1. NCBI lineage: Eukaryota > Viridiplantae > Streptophyta > Magnoliopsida > Lamiales > Oleaceae > Olea > Olea europaea. The sequence continues at coordinate 32,152,967 of NC_036246.1, read as the reverse complement.
ATCAATAAATAGCTTTTGAATTGTTGTCCAAAATTTTATCGAAGAGTTCCTGTGTTTACAATTATCTTGAAATGGGCCTTCAGGTCTTGACCCTTAGTTTTAACGAGTCTTAGATTCAAAGTCACTGATGCACGCCAGGACTATAACGGTAATAATTTTCAGGTTTGCAGGGGTATAATTATCATTCGCTAATAAACTTAACATTTACAACACACCATCTTGAATGACATATTACAAAATATATGTCTTGTTAAAACCTTGTTTGATAAAAATTCAATCGGAGAAAAAAATCAAATGAAGGAAAAATATTGCAGTTATTTTGGAGTATTAGAAATAAATGCTGCCTCATTAAAATCTTGCTAGAAAAATCCAATGGGTTAAAACCTAAGCGAAAGAAATAGAGTACAACTATTCTCTCTAATGTTGATAACTGAAAATCTTTGAGTCAATGCATTCTAATCTCATTAACCAATTTCTTGAATGTAGATGTCGACAATGCTTTTGTAAATAAATCGGTCACATATTGTCACTTGAACGAATTTTTTGGACATCAATATCGCCATTCTTTTGAAACTCGTGCATATGAAAGAATTTTGGAGAAATATGTTTTGTCATGCCACATTTGATATAGCCCCCATTAAGTTGTGTAATACAAGCTGTATTATATTCATACAAGATTATTGAACTATCTTTTGTTGAAGTTAACATGCATGACGCTTGGATATGATGGGTTATGTTCCTCAATCATATGCATTCTTTACCTATTTCATGGATTGCAATAATTTCAAAATGATTTAAAGATAATATTATCAAAAATTGTTTCACAGATCTCCATGATATAACTATTTCTCAACGTATAAACACATATATTATTTGTGATTTAACTTTATGTGGCTCAGAGAAATAATTTGCAGCTGCATATCCTACTAAAACGGGTCTCGACTTTTGAAAATGTAATAATCCCAAATCAACAATGCCCTTTAGGTAACAAAAAATATGTTTAACACAAAATGTATTTGAATTGGTATAGAACTATATCTTGTCAGGAGATTTACTAAAAAAGTATATCGGGTCAAATGCAGTTTGCAAGATAAGTTAAGGCTCCAATTACACTAAGATATGGTACTTCAGGATCAAAAACATTTTCTCCATCTTCAAATGGACGAAATGGATTATTAACATAAACTGCCACAATTGCAAATCCAATATTTGTTTTATTTATGAAAACACACGAGTAGATTTCTTCATTTTTATAACCTTCATTCAACAAATGTTCGCTAAGACGATTATTGAAAAAATGAAAATGAAAAATATAGTCGTTATGGACTCCTCACAAAAGATAAAAAGCCAAATATGGTGACTTGATGTGATGAATAACGGTCATATTTTTTATTTTAATGAGAAAATAATGAGGCTACACACACACACACACACTATCAAGTGAACCATTCAATTAAGCAGTTACTAAATCCATAAGGCACATATCAAGTTATTATGATACAGTCAAACTATTTAAGAATTTAAAAGTAATGGTGTCCATTACAGAAAAATATATTTTCTCATAATTAATTCCTGATTTTTGTGAAAAATCTTGAGCTACAAGTCGGGTTTTGTAGATTGTAATTTTATAACTTTCATTTCTCTTTCGTACGAAAATCTCATTGTATCCAACAATGATTACATTTTCAGGTGTTCCAACTACAAGTCCAAACACTTTCTGTTTCTTTAAGGAATTCAATTTCCCATGTATGACTTTTTTCCAATGTAGCCAATCATTTCTATGTTGACAATGTTTAACTAACTGTGGTACACGATCCTCATTTTACATAATATCAAGAGCCACGTTAAATGCGAAAATATTGTCTACAACAAAAAATTTTTGTTCCCATAATTTATGAGATAACATATAATTTATTGAAATCTCATTATTTTTGGACACTTGTGGTTCTTCAGAAACCATATTTTCAATATTTGATTGATCAATCTTTTCTAATGTTACTTCTTTCAAAATTGTTGGTTAGTTTTTCTCTTGTACTTTTTTTTTTCAAGGTATAGAGTCTTTCGAACCACCTGGTCGACCACGCTTCTGACGTATTTGAGATTAATTTACCACAACAGATTGTCCTTCAAAGACATCGATCTTTGCTGGAATATATGACCTTGTTAATTTTCTCGTGTCAACAAATACAACGGGCAATTAATTTGAAACTCTACACAAATGAATGATTTTTTCAATAAGAACTCACATTATTTGTTGTGAGGATCAAAGTGAGATAGAGTCATTTTATTTCAATAAAATTTACCTTATTTTTCAGAATGTAGTTTTTCCCCTCTCAAAGTTGGGAAAGTTATTTCATCAAAATGACATTCTACAAAATGTGCAATAAATAAATCACCCGTTTAAAGGTTCAAAATACCTAATAATAGATGGTGAATCAAAACCAACATAAATCACAAATTTGCATTGGGAACACATTTTAGTACGTTGTGGAGGTGAAACAGGGACTTGGACAGTACAATCAAAAACTCGTAGATGAAAAAAATTAGGTTTATGACCAAATGCCAGCTGTTAAGGTAAATATTGATAATAGGCAATTGGTCTAATACGAATCAATGATGCAGCTGTAATATAGCATGACCCCAAATAGAATATGAGAGTTTTGTTTTCATAAGTAATGGTCTAAAAATAAGTTGTAGACATAATAAATGGTTTAGCTTGCATATGGACATGCACAACCGAAAGTTCAATGACAATCATAATTAATATATAATAATCATCGGATATTTGTGATCTAGATTATACAGCATTGTCAAGACGAATAGTCTTAATTGAGTAATCAAGACTTAAACTTGTAATTTTATGATTTGAGCAAGTAGTCTAGCAAAGACTATATTCCTAATAGAAAGTAGTCAAACATGTAACCATCTATTAGAAGAATTAATTAATACCCAAAATAAAGAAATGGTTCACATGGTGGATATATTGGCCCATGTATATCTCTATCAATTCTTTCCGAGAAAGTTAAAGATTCAATATTAATTTTTTTAGTCAAAGATTTAATGACTAACTTGCCTTATGAACAAGTTAAACATGAATAAATATTATGTAAAAGAATATTCTGGTTCTTTAAAAGATGTCCATTTGCGTTGTTTATTATTCGACGTATATTATAGTTCTTGAATGTCCAAGCGATCATGCGAATGTAGTTTTGGGTCAACGAACTTCTGGTTCGTGGTAATATTTGATTCAATCATTTTTATAAATGTATAATACATGCCAAGTGAGAGTGCATTGAGTTTTTCTTTTATCTGCTTCTAATCAGATACAAAAGAAGTTATGCAAAGATATTCAAAATTATTTTTTTTACATTATCTCAATGTGATATTCGTTGGAGTGAATATCTTTAAAATTAAGCAATTTTTTTTTTTGATTTGTTAGAATAAAATGCATCATCAATATATAATTTTGTATTATTTGGTAAAATAATACAATCTCTTCCGAGACTTTCAACGATATTCAATGCACAGATATCATATTAACATTATTTTCTGCTAACGTTAAATTCAAAAATTATTTTTTATTTTGAAAAATAGTATGTGTAGTTGTACTATTAATTAATTAAACAGGTGTCTTGACAATCCATCGTGAATACATAAATATAAAAAAATAAATATATATAAAAAAAACTTGAAATTTAAATTTATAATGATAAACATAATACAATATTGTGAAATTAACAATGCATAGTAAAGTTTCGATTTTTTTTTTTTTTACAATAAGTAAAAATATATTTCAAACTAAATTTCTAAAATAAAAGGACTACCAGAGACATGAAAAATAAGCTAATCTGTATCTTCCATCACACCATCTTAAATCAAATGATAAATATTTTCATTTAGATTAGCAAAGAAATCAGAGACATCCAAATGAGTCATATTTTTAGGATCATCATAATCAGCAAAATTTGTTATCACTTTCCTTTTCATTTGATTGATTTTTTTTATAAAGATCCACAAGATATTTTGCTGTACAACAGGTGCGTGCCCAATGTCCTTTCAGTCCACATCTAAAGCAACTTCCTTCGTACTCTTTTTTGGATATACTACTTTCTTTTTTTTTTTAAATTGTTGCCTTGTTGTTAATAGGTTTGTTGATTATTTTGTCCATGGTTTATTCCATATTCACGTCCGTGCATCCTTGTCCAAACCTCTGTCCACATCCACGTCCTTGTCTTGATATTGCATTTGCTTCAAGCAATGCAATATGGTATAGAACCAATTAGACGTAATCCATGATTTTTCATCAGCAGATCATTACTTTATTCGGTAATAAATAGGCAAGATATGAGTTCTGAGTACTTTTTGAAATCACGCTTACAATATTGCTGCTGCAAGAGTACATTTGAGGCGTGAACGTGGAAAAAGTTTGCTCCAACATATCTTCATCAGTGATTTTTCTCTATACAATGTCAATTTTGAACATATTCTGAATTGCACTCACTAAGGCCATGTTTGAATCACATTCTTTCAAGAAATACATTCTTAAACAATAATTTGACATCATTTCAACTACATATTCTTCAATAAAAATAATATCTTACGCAAATTCAAAATCTTTCCTCATTTTTAACCACATATTTTTTATCAATCTATTATTCTAAAGTACATTCTTCCAAAATAATATAACTCAAACACACAATAATAGTTTTAAAGTCTTGCAAATGAAGGTACATTCACTCATAGCAAGCTTTAGAGAGGACTATAGGTATCCGATGATCAAATCTTTCAGTTAATTTTTTTCAAAAAACCTGTAAATCTTTCTAATTGAGATATTCAATTTTAAATCTACTATGAAGATGTTGACGAAAGAAGATGAGTGTTTCTGCACCATTATGTACGAATTCTTTGTTTCTTTCTTTTATTGTCTTTCTCAAACCTTTTGAGACAATATGGATATCAACATCGAGTACCATGACATATAATTTTTGCCAAATTTGTCAATTGCTGCAAACTCAAGTTTTGTAATATTTACCATTTAATTAACTACACAATAAAGTAAAAGAAAATAGATTTTGTATCAAATAATATGATTAAATATCATATGATAGTTAATCAAGTAGTCAACATGACAAAAGTTGTGTTTTCCTTCAAGTATAAAAACTAATTTAAAATATTATGCTCTTTGAAACATGCACAATTACGGGAGCACCTTGTATTTTACTATTGTTGTTTTGAGAGCAATACCTTAATATTCTTCTGGAATATTAAAAAATATAATTCATGCTCTTGTAGAGCAAATAATATTCTACTAGAATATTAAAAAATATAGTTCATGCTTTTTTGAAGCAAGTAATATCCCCTAGGAATATTAATTATAATGTCGTGCTATTTCATGAAGCAACAACAATATGCACTTTCAAGTTTATATAAGAATAAAAAATTATTAACTAAGTTAAGGATAAAACAATATTCAGAAAGCATATATGAAATAATTACAATTTATTGCATAATTAAATATCACAACTACTGTCGAAAATTTGTACATAATTTAAAGCATGATTGATTGTGGGCGAATTAACAAATTAAAGCATGATTTAAACATGTATTATTGAACAAATTTATTTTCAGTAATAATTAGAGTGCTGGACCAAGTAATCAATGAACAATTGAGCAAAACATATTGCAACACACACGTATTTGCAACCAATTAAACTATGTCCCCACTGTAGAAACACGAGCAACCAAGTAATTAATGGAGATGAGTGTGTGCTTATATTACAGAAACCAAACAGAAATTCACGCAAATATCAAGGAAATTATAAAAGCCATATAAAATACATTACATAGAAATCAAAATGCACATATTTGACATTATCATGCATATGTGAAAAAATTACATGTTACCAAATTAATTTTGGTACACGTAACACGTGATTATGCTTAAAAAAAAATTACTACATTTACTAAACTTTGAAAAATTAAAATTTCGTACTGATAACATGTTATGAAAAGAGAGAAAAAAGAGAAAATGGGATAAAAGTTAATAGCTTTTTGAGCCTTATAAAGAACCAAATTGCTATATTTATAGGAAAGAATCAGGAACACAACGGTAATAGTTTCTAGAGCTGTAGGGGTACAATTGTCATTCACTAATAAACTTACCATTTACGACATATATGACAATATTCTTGCACCTCAAAATTCAGTTAATCCTTAGCATAGAAAATTTTTCATTGTATTAGCTGCTCTTATTTTTTATGAAATGCGTGAGAAAGTCTCAATACTCACTCTCATAAAAATTTCAAGTAATTATTAATAGATCGAGATAGTTGTGAAGAGGAGTTGGAGCCGTAATTGATACGAAGTGATGGAATCATTCATTTAAATAAAAGAAATGTGTTTAGTGCTTCCTATCCTTCGTACATAACAATTCTACTAGAGCAAATTACAAAAAATTGAAATAAAAATCAACTAGCTTTCTTTGCTTGACCCTCTTGGAGCTCTACTTCTTGCTAGGATCTTTGTTAGGATCCCCCCTCGAGATCAAATCCAATGCTCTTATTATACGACATTTTCCATTATTTCAATGTCATCGGTATTATTATCACTTCATTGACTTCATCGTTTTCCCAACTTCCCACATTTTTTTGTTTGTGAATTTATCTATCCTAATAATTCTTCAAATCCCAATTAGTAATCATTTACTAATCTATTAAAATCATCTTGCCATCTACTGAATTTTGTTTCCACCTCATGCATTTCCATTATTAATGCATCGTAGAGATCTTTATTGTCATTCAATTTCTAAGTCATTTGGTCAAATATTTGTTCCTGGAATTGAGAGTATAAGCCCATAAAAGAAAGAGGCACCTGTACGCAGGAAGCAGTGGCTGCCTGATGCCTTTAAAACAGGCATCCGTAGCAGCCTATACAGCTGTTTTTGCTTTTAAAGCAAGTGCTTTTATTTCTTGGAATTTTACTTTTCAAAATTTAAATTTAAATTTTTTATTTTTTAAAATTCATCAATTAAATGTTTTGAAGTTAAATCTATGGAATTTTATTTTTAAATTTTATTTGTTAGAATTTTATATTTTCCTTTTTCAATTTTGTGGTTTTAAAAGTTTTAATTTTCAAATAAAATTTTGTGTAAACGTTTATTCTCCGTGTTTTGAGTGATTTCAAAATAAAATTTTATTTAAATGCTTGTTTTCCGTATTTTAAGTATTTTAGAATTTTTACTGAAAACACTCAAAATGTCAAAAATGCGTTTTGAGTTTTATGTTATAAGTTTATCCTTATTTTGAAAATATATTTTCTGAAATATCATATCAAACACGTTTTCAATATTTTACAAAATTTAGAAATTAAAATAACTTGAAAACAGCAAACTAAATGCACTTTTTAGTTTCCTATAAGCCCGCTTCAAGTCTCTATAATCTATGCTTGAACTCTTCATTCTTTAGTAGTGCATAATGTTGGAGCTTATGTGTATATAAAGATTAAATGTGTGAATTGGAATAAGTCTAGAATATGTGCGACATTGGGTGAAAGTTTTCAAGTGCGAAAGGTGGATAAAAAATAAGCATGACCTTTTGATAGGTTGTCTAGACTACTAGATCATGACCCAATTTGAAATGGTGTGATCTAGTGGTTGAAATTAATGTGCCAATAGAAACGATTATTTGGAGACACGTGAAAATATGTAAATAGGACCCTCTTAATTTCATTTTCTTTACTTCAAATAATTGATTTCTAATTTGTTTTCCTTCTTTGAATTCTGTTAAAATAGTTCTAAAATTATTTTTGAGTTTCATGTTCGATATATCTTTCGATTTAGAGGAGAACAATCAAGATTTTGTTTGTCGAAAAAATTAATATTGTGCTATATTAACACAATATTAATTTTGTAAGAAATGTTGTATCTTGATAGACAGACGTCCGTTTGATACTTTTAGCACCAATGAAAGGGGCGATATATGTCTTAACTATAATTGAATACCTCGTTTCTTTTTATCTCTTTATTTTTTATATTTTGAAATGTTTGTCAGTTGTCATTTTTTTTATGCATGTGTATTGGTTTCGTTAAGTCTCAACTCTTTCTGGTAATTTGCATTTCAATAGAACATTTCCATGCACGTGTTTGTGGTTAACAGGAAGAATGATTGTACTAATGCTCCTGAAATCGAAGCCTCAACTTTTCACATTCTTTGTTCCGATATTTCAAAAGTTTTGATTGATAAGGCCCAACCTTTAGGTAGTCCCTCCTAATCTAATCACGTTCATTAAATAAATCTTTATATATTTGTTTCATTTTTCCTTCGTCCCATTCAATAGAATCATATGGTTCCAAATTAAGATAAGAAGATGAACGTCAATCAACTTGTGGAGATGAAATTGGAGGAAGGGACACTTGCAGTACCCTCAAATTTATCGCTCTTTGTAAAGAAAGATAACAAACTCTTTCTTTCTTGGCAGAAGATCAATTTTGTGCCATACTAAAATCTATAAGCATAAAAAATCAAAACATTTCAGCATCCCAACAATTCAAAAATTACCCACCTACAATAATCATCTAGTTATCTAACAATTCAACAATATTATAACTAGTCAACAATCCGACACCAAATCTAACAATCTAAAACCAACTCATATTCTAACATTCAATGCAATTCATAGTGCTAAAGGATAAACTAAGTACCTATTTGCGTACTTAGTTACGCTTGACGTCAAAGTGATTTGGAGTTTTTTATTATTATATTTTTATTAAACTTGCATTTAATTATAATCTTACACTAACTTTAATTAATTTAGGTACTGCATTTATACATAATTTAAGTGATTATAATTTAATTATAGAAAAATCTTAAGTTATCTTTGTTTTAGTTACGGCGAAGTTAATTTGAATTTAAATTAGTGCAATAATTGTAGTACGATAATTGGACTCAAAATTCATTTTATTATTTGTTAATGAATTGTACACTTGCGGTAATTTAAACTAACAATAATTTTTGTGACATCTATGCTTTTGGGAGGAGGGGGGGGGGGGGGGGGTGGAGGCAGAAATGCTTTAAGTCAAAAGGTTGAATTTACCATTTACAAATAAATTTAGAGGCCGGCAAGTGCGAAAAATGTTAGGTATTTATACAATAAATATAATATGTGAAAGAAATAATTAATTTACATGAAGTGCTCAATTGTTAGAAAGTGTGAAATTTGTGTGGAAGGTTGGGGATTCGGGTCACATTCCACACAATAATTAAAAAAAAAAAATTGATTGGGCATTGGGCTCTTGAACTTCCTTGATTAGAATAATATTTTTTATTTATTTTAATCATTTTCGAATTATTTAGTGGTCAAACTAACCCATACAATATAACCATTTTTCAACAACTGATTACCCATAAGCCATTAAACATTGCAAATTTTTCTGGATAATGGTGGAGGCAAACACACATCTGATTTTGAAAAAAAAAAAAAAATACATCAAAAAAAATTATCATTTTCATATTCTGTGATTTTCAATACTCAAGCTTTATATTTATTTATACATTTTTCTGAAATACACTTGAGAGTTCTGAAACTATTCGTGATTGATGCACAAATAATTTATTTGATCGTTGTATTTTGAGAGTGATTGTCCACAGAGGTCGCAGTAGATAGTGGCGGACATTTTCACTTTAGGATATCATGCTTTCTCGACACTTGGTCAGTTGATAAGTTTTATTTTCTGCATTTTACGGTTATGCAAGTTAATGCAACTAGTTATTTTTCCAGAAAAAACTTGCAATACAATTCAGCTAAGGCCTATTGTTACTGAGATTTTCAAGTTTGTGTTATGGTCGTCATAGCCGCTAGTAGCAAGATTTAGGGTTAATGGATATGAAATTTCTTTTTTCAATTTCACAGGTTTCGTTTCTGTTATTTTACGCTTGGGCTGACTTTAGTTTTGAAGAAATTAGATGGGTTTTGATGTTTGGGCAATTGGGCTAAGATTTTAATAAACCAAAAGAATTGGTTTAGGGATTTAAGTTAATGGGTTTCCTTTTTGGGCTGAAAATTTGAATTAAACAAATTGTTTTAGTGATTGGGTTGGTGGGCTATGGATTGTTGGAAAATTGGAATAAATTAGTTGGTTTGATCAACTTTTGACCAATTATTTAAGTGGGTCCTGTTAGTTGGATAAATGATAGTTGGATAAATGATTCATTTGGTCAAAGGTATTCAACTCCATGAATGAAATTGATATATGTATTTATTTCTCAAAACTATTTAAGAGTGAATGAGAAATTAAAGTCAAAAAATGACCACTTGAAGTTGAAATAAATTGAAAATAAAAATTGGTGAAAAATTGGAAAAGTGCCAATCCCATATAGGAAAACTAGAAGAATAGTAACTACCTTATATTGCTCAAGTTTGGGAATTAAATTTGAGCCCCAAGGGGCATCACTTGTTTTTGAAGGGGAGAGGACTTACATGTTAGTAGGTTGAGCTAAAGCCCACACGCGCACATCGTCATCACCGTGTTGGTGACAATTTTAACTTTCTGTCCAAACAGGTTGTGTCTGTTCCAGACACAACTTTTCGGTTGTTGTATTTTTTGGGGATAACCTTTCAACTTATATAAATAGACCCTCGGATCCCCGATTTTGTTCATGCCAAAATTTCTTCCACTTCCCTCTCCTGCAAAATATTGTCCTTATGTCCTGCAACTTTTCATATTTTGCATTTCAGTCCCAAATATTAATTTCATGCATTTTAGTCTTCTGATTTTCGAGAGATCAAAATATTAGTAGATTCGTCAGATTTTGTAATTTGGAGTGCTACTATTACAAGTCAAAGTCGTTGTATCTTGGGAGTGCTAGGAGACCGTCGGCACTAGTGCGGGCCGTTATTGTCTTAAGGAGAAAGAATCAAACTCTTGTCTCGACCATTATCATTCTAATTTTTTCGCTTATTCTGCCAAATTGTTTATTCATTATCTATTTATATAAATTATTGCACGACATTATTGAATTTATTCAACAGATCTTAAGACGAGAATTCTGTTTAATGCTAATTTATATTCTGAAATTTTGTTAGACTATGGCAAGTAACAACACATCAATCTTACCTCCCAATAATGCTCACAGGGAGAACCCGAAAAAATTCACACGAGTGGATTTTAAAAAATGGCAACAGAAAATGCTATTTTATCTCACGACTCTGAATTTGACAAAATTCTTGAGTAAAGATTCTCCAACTGTTGAGGAGAAAGAAACAGATTCTAAAAAACGAGCAGCATTCGATGTGTAGGAACTACATCCTTAATTATCTTGACCACACACTATACAACGTATACAGTTCGGTCATGACAGCTAAATTACTGTGGAAATGTTGGAAAAGAAGTACAAAACGGAAAACGCCAAATTGAAGAAATTCATTGTGGGCAAAATCCTAGATTTCAAAATGATAGATAAAGCAGTGATGAATTAAGTCCAAGAGCTACAAATCATCTTGCATGAGATACATGCAGAAGGTATGAAGTCAGTGAGTCATTTTAGGCCACTGCAATTATCGAGAAATTACCTCTAATGTGGAAAGATTTCAAAAATTCCTTGAAACATAAACACAAGGAAATGAGATTTAAAGATCTGATTATAAAATTAAAAATTGAGGAATATAATCGAAATTCTACCCAATTGTTTATTCATTATCTATTTATATAAACTATTGCATGTCATTCTTGAATTTATTCAACGCGTATATTTGGGCTGAAAATTTGAAGTACACAAATTATTTTAGGTGGAAATTACACCACATCCTATTTTCAAAATTCATAATTCTAAAATCGGATTGGATGTTTCATTGTTCAAAAATCAGATGTTTTATTAATTAATTAATATAGATGAAAATTAATTTATATACCTTATTTCATTCCAAACCCTAACTCAGTTTCAATCTAAACCTAATCACTTTCCTTTTTACTCTCTCTCTCTCTCTCTACGTCTGCTTTCTCTCGTCTCTTGTTCTCCGATAACTCCTCCACCGCCAAGCAGGGCTTGTCCTTCTATCCATTTTTCTTCCTTACTGGCAGGTGGCGATGCGGCGGTGAATCCACTGAGTTGAACAGCCGTTGTGAGGGTGCACTTGTCGCCGTTCGTCATTGAAATTGTGCTCGAATTCTCCTCCGCTTTGTGTAGTAACAAGCTTAAAGTGTCACACATAGTGGCAACGCTTTGGTCGTCGATGCACGACGTTCTGTATATGATGGTCTCTGCAGGGTGATGGGTTGGTATTTTATGTGGGTGATTTTGTGATGGATTTGGGGTTTTATGTGGTTTCGTGGTGGTTTTATGTTTGTTTTGTGGTAGTTTTTTGGATGGTTTGTGGTGGTGGTGGTCGCATGGTGCGCAACTCACAATCCCATATGGTGGTGTTGGTTGTAAGAATCGTGGTGGCGATGGCACTGGTGGTGTGGATCCAGAGTTGGTGAAGATCAATTTGATGATGCATTTGGCAGGAACGGTGGTGATGGTTGTGACGATGACGATAGTGGTCTAGTAGTGATTGTAGTCGATGGAATATGTGATCGATAAAACCTGTGACCAATAAGTTGTGACTTGTATTTGTGACTATTACTCACAAGTGATTAGGCTGTAATCCAATAGTTAATCGTGACCAATCAAATTAATAATTTACAATGAATAAATGAATTGTGACCAATAAAAATTTTGTTTTTGTGATCGACGAATAATTTGTGACCTATAAAATTTATGATTCATGAACGAAAAATAATATGTAACCAATAAAATTTATAATTTGTGGCCAAAAAATAAGTTGTGACTAATAATTTGATAAGTTATGACTAAAAATTAATTTGTCACTAATTAATTTTTTGATTTGTGACCGATGAACAAAAATGTGACCTATAAAATTTTTGAATTGTGATTGTAAAATAATTTGTAACATAAAATTTCTAATTTGTGACCAAAAAATAATAAGTGACTAATTAAATTGTTAATTTGTGACCAACTTATATAGAATTGTGACCTAAATATATTTAATTAATAAAATAAATAATTAATTAATTAAATCATAGATAAATTTTATTAAAATTTTGATTTTTAAAGTTTGAAACTTATTTTCTTGATTTTAAAATGTGTAATACTTGGACTCTTTTCAAATTTTCCCTTATTTTAGAGCTGAGTTGGTGGACTATGGGCTTTGCATCTTTTTAAAATTTTTCGATACGGGCTTGTGCAGCAGCCTCCCGCATATCCGCCACCATCCACACACGTAATGGTGAAGAAGATGATCTATCCTCGGCGCTACTATCAACATTCCAAACTCTCCTCTGTCCATAGGCTCCAAATCCTACGATCAGTCTATCAAACCTCAACTTTAGCCGAAAATTGACGACACAGTAGAGTTTTCATTGCTATAGTAGTTATTAAGTGCTCAAACAATATATAAAGAAGAAAAGTAATATTAGTAATGTAGTTATTTCAATAACTTTAATTTCTCGACACAATTTAGTCAACAAAATAAAGTAATAGAAATATAAGATTAAATACTTAAGAACAACATAGTGAACTTTTGTCGGTGATTGGGCGTTAATATACAATTTTCTCTGATTAGAAGTAACTAAAATTCGATCCACTTTTCAAAGGATGTACATGGAAGTGAACAAAAAACTAGAGTCTCAATTTGAACATGAAAAGTAAAACATAATTCTAATTCTCACTTTGTTAATTTTTTTTATTTTTTTATTTTTTATTTTTTAAAGTTCTGGAACGAAGTTTAATAACTAGAGTGCCATTGGAATAAGATTACTGAAAAAAAATTATGATATATGAATTTAAATTAAGTACTTAATTTTGATTACAATTTGATTACATTTCAATAGTTTTGCTTAATATTAAAATCAATGTTATTAAACTCACTTGGCTCATTAGAAAAGGAAAGAATTTCATAACTACAAATATTTTAAAAATAACAAATTTGTAAAAAATTAAAATAAAAAATTTCTGAACATATACTTGTCACAAATTACACATGTTTATAGTCAAATAAAATAAAACTTATGAGCCACGATCACATATTTAGTTTCAAATCACACATTTAATAGGTCAAAAATTATTTATTAATCACAAATTATCTAATTAACTGGTCACAGACACTTTTCACTGCACTCTGCTCCACCCCGCCTCTTTTCTTTCATTCTTCATCCAGTGTCTCCAACGCATCGCAATTCTGTATTTTTTTATTGTAAGTATACGATATATATATCGAAACAATCCATATTGTGCAAGGCCTCAACCAATCCCTCATGTTTGTCAAACTCAAAAATGAAAGTCCATACCCTTCTATTGTGCAGTCAAATGTCAAACATCAAAAACTGCATGATCCAACTCCAACTGGATCTATTTTCTGCATCTACTACTACTACCCTAGCTACCAGGAACACGAAACTATAACCATCAATCCCTACCATTGCTAATAACTGAACCCTATTTGCACTCTTCAAAAAACACCTATCTAGTCCTATGACAAGTCTATACCCAGCCTTGAATCCATCCTTGTAAGCCCTTAAACAAACATACACTTTTTTCAAAAATACCAAATTTACCTCAACCTGCACTGCATGTCCAGGATTTGTCCTTTTCAACTCCTCACCATAATCCCACAAAATCTTATATTGCTCATCAACAATTCCATTAACAACTTCTGCATATTTTGCCTTTGTTCTATTTAGAAATATCATGCATACAATCTTCCTTTACAGTCTCTACAAAGCTACTCATGACAACTTAGGATCTGACCTAAATTAACGTATATGTTTTTGGCCAAGTATCCTACGTTGACCCTACAATTCTGCCATACAATAGTGCAGCTATGTTCATCCCTGAAGGTGTTGATTCTTAGACTCTTGTCTAACTGTTGGTAAGCATACAATTCCCATGGACAATTATCTTGACATCTTATATTTTCACCTTCATTGGCTCATTCTTCACATATCTGAGTTGCCTAGCATTCTTCACTGAGTATTGTACAATTAAACTTTTTAAAATCTGTCAAACTTCATGCCTGCATGTTTAGTTTTTTGATACCCAATAATCTCGGACGATGATGTTAAACTGATGTTGGATAAATTAATTATCGACACCCAAGATTGAGGACCCGACTCTAAAACTATTTGAACCATTGGAAGCATCTAATTAATTAGTGTTGCTCATGGCCCGACTTTCATACTCATTAGACGACTTTTTTTTTTTTTAGCCCACTTACCTGTATTTGTATTGGACTGGACCCACACACTTTGACCTAACCTAACCTATATATAATAGCTTCCTTGGTCTCCTATGTGAACGTGTGTTTTAGTCTTGCATTATAGAAGAAAATTCCCTGCCTCTTTTTCCTTCAACTGATTTTCTTCTTTTTCTTCATAGCCTTTGTGGCTGAAAAACACCGTCTATTTTTTTTTTGATACCCAGGTGTCCCAGCTTCGCCAGACTAAATCTTGGACCCCTAACCACCGGCCCCTCAATGACTAAAGGAGGTAAACCGCAGGATGTGCCCTCATTGGATCACAGGTTCCCACCCGATTGTTACTCCTGGCCTCAAGAGAGCTCTCCGCCATAGTGATTGATCCACCAATAAATTGCCCATTTATTGGATCACAGGTTCCCACCAGGAATCGAACTCTCCACGCTGAGGTTGCGAGCCCGCCAAAGTGATTGATCCACCAACTCGGATGTGCCCTGGGGGGCAAAACACCGTCTATATTGTGTCCTTAGTAGGTATAAGGTAAAGCAACCGGAGTGTGGAAGATAGATTGAGGTTTGGGCCCTGATTTGCTTGGGTGTTGTGAATGTTAAGATTGGTATACTAAGCTCGGAAAATCCACTAATTGGAGGCCGATTTTTCAATATTTGGTATCAGAGCGGGGTTGTTCCTGGATTTCTGGCCTGAAACTGACCGGAGATTGGCTTGAAAATTACCAGAAAATTAGAAACGAGATCTGTCTAGATTTTTCAATTTTCTGTCGGATCTGTTTGCTTGATTTCTGGTGAAACGACTTACCTTTTGGACAAACTAAGACCACATGTTCAGCAGGTCGAGGCGCACTGGAGTGGGTGGCGTGTGGCCAGACCGACGACGCGTGGAGCTCCGGCATCGACACATGGCGGCGTGTAGCACCTCCTCCGACAACTGTGTCTTTAGGCAGTTTTCTCCAGACGACGAGACGGACCCTGCAGTAGTTTAGTTTTCAGTTTTGGTTGCTACTGTAAAATTTGGACGATTTTGCCCCTACATGTTCGTGATTCAATTTTACTCAATTAGTTGCTAGTGACTTTGAGGCAAATAGAGAAGGTCCAAAAGTAACAAATTCGCATTCCTCGTAATTTACGGACTCAGATAGGTCCGCTCTCGTATATTAACTTATCTTAGTTTAAATTTCAGTATTAGGAGATCACCATGTGGGGTGATCGTTAGGATTGGGGGTTGTCATTACTTGCAATCATTGCTTGTACTATAAATTATGATTACTTGCTCTTATTTTCTTAATTGAGTACTTATATTTGAACAAATTAGCGTATTGTGCTTTGTACTAAAACTATTGTGAAATTTCGTTTTGATTGGATATATCTTTTTTGTTGCATCGTAATTTTCACTGTGTTGTTACTTTCGTTAGAATACCTAGACCTTACCCATTCGAATGTCCCCTTGATCTAAGATCGCGAGTCTTACGAAATCCTGAGAATCTAAGACGTTGTCTATTGCGGTCGTAGGATTACTTTGTGTGACCTATTTGTGCATTTGATTGCTTCGTTTTTTCAAAAATGTCTTCACATTTCGAAATTGGTATTTTTAATAGAAAAGATGATTTTTCAATTTGGCAGCAAAAAATGAAGGGTATTTTGGTCTAACAAAAGGTTTCAAAAGTCATTGAAGGTAATTTTTCAACTAATTTTTCAAAAGAACAAAAAAAGAAACCGATGAACTTACTTATACCTCAATCATTTTACACCTATCTGATACTATTTTGAGAAAAGTAGAAAAATTAAAAATCACAAAAGATCTTTGAAAAAAGTTGGAAGATCTGTATTTGCTTAAATCCACTCCTAATAAATTTTATTTTCTTGAACGTTTCTTCAATTTTAAAATAGATCATTCAAAGGATCTTGATGACAATCAAGGTATTTTCAATAAACTTGTCCAAGATATTGTTAACTGTGAAGAAACTGTATCTAAAACATATAAGGCTATTATCTTGCTTAATTTGGAGTGTGGAAGATAGATTGAGGTTTGGGCCCTGATTTGCTTGGGTGTTGTGAATGTTAAGATTGGTATACTAAGCTCGGAAAATCCACTAATTGGAGGCCGATTTTTCAATATTTGGTATCAGAGCGGGGTTGTTCCTGGATTTCTGGCCTGAAACTGACCGGAGATTGGCTTGAAAATTACCAGAAAATTAGAAACGGGATCTGTCTAGATTTTTCAATTTTCTGTCGGATCTGTTTGCTTGATTTCTGGTGAAACGACTTACCTTTTGGACAAACTAAGACCACATGTTCAGCAGGTCGAGGCGCACTGGAGTGGGTGGCGTGTGGCCAGACCGACGACGCGTGGAGCTCCGGCATCGACACATGGCGGCGTGTAGCACCTCCTCCGACAACTGTGTCTTTAGGCAGTTTTCTCCAGACGACGAGACGGACCCTGCAGTAGTTTAGTTTTCAGTTTTGGTTGCTACTGTAAAATTTGGACGATTTTGCCCCTACATGTTCGTGATTCAATTTTACTCAATTAGTTGCTAGTGAATTTGAGGCAAATAGAGAAGGTCCAAAAGTAACAAATTCGCATTCCTCGTAATTTACGGACTCAGATAGGTCCGCTCTCGTATATTAACTTATCTTAGTTTAAATTTCAGTATTAGGAGATCACCATGTGGGGTGATCGTTAGGATTGGGGGTTGTCATTACTTGCAATCATTGCTTGTACTATAAATTATGATTACTTGCTCTTATTTTCTTAATTGAGTACTTATATTTGAACAAATTAGCGTATTGTGCTTTGTACTAAAACTATTGTGAAATTTCGTTTTGATTGGATATATCTTTTTTGTTGCATCGTAATTTTCACTGTGTTGTTACTTTCGTTAGAATACCTAGACCTTACCCATTCGAATGTCCCCTTGATCTAAGATCGCGAGTCTTACGAAATCCTGAGAATCTAAGACGTTGTCTATTGCGGTCGTAGGATTACTTTGTGTGACCTATTTGTGCATTTGATTGCTTCGTTTTTTCAAAAATGTCTTCACATTTCGAAATTGGTATTTTTAATAGAAAAGATGATTTTTCAATTTGGCAGCAAAAAATGAAGGGTATTTTGGTCTAACAAAAGGTTTCAAAAGTCATTGAAGGTAATTTTTCAACTAATTTTTCAAAAGAACAAAAAAAGAAACCGATGAACTTACTTATACCTCAATCATTTTACACCTATCTGATACTATTTTGAGAAAAGTAGAAAAATTAAAAATCACAAAAGATCTTTGAAAAAAGTTGGAAGATCTGTATTTGCTTAAATCCACTCCTAATAAATTTTATTTTCTTGAACGTTTCTTCAATTTTAAAATAGATCATTCAAAGGATCTTGATGACAATCAAGGTATTTTCAATAAACTTGTCCAAGATATTGTTAACTGTGAAGAAACTGTATCTAAAACATATAAGGCTATTATCTTGCTTAATTTCATGCTTGAGTCATATAAGAAAGTTAAAAATGTCATTAAGTATGGTAAGGGTATGTTGACACCTGAAATTGTCATAGATTCTCTTAGAAGTAAAGAGACAAAAATTAAGGCTGAAAATAAAGATAAGAGAAGTGGTGAGTTACACATGATAACGAGTAGGATGAAGTTTAAGCAAATGAATTTGGGTAGAGCTTAAAATAATAGTGATTCGAGTAGTGACTCGAGTGATGAAAGTGGTAAGATGAAGGGCAAGGGATGGGACAAGTCTAGTGGTAGGCGATGTTATAGTTATGTGAGAGGTGAGACGAATGTGGTTGATGGGTCGAGCTATGACCTAGCGAGGTCTATTGAGAGAGTTAACTTAGTCACTGCATATACATCCGTGTGTGATCCTTTCTGCATGTGTGTGATTGCCTAATTTGTTGCATGACTATATGTTGCACTTCAATTTGTTTGATATGTGTGTTTGCATGAATTTGAGGTAATGTAATTTCTTGGTGTGATCGTTATGCATAGTGGGTTAGGATGCATTAGCAGTATATTAGATGTCTTTTGGTAAGGTGGAGTATAGATGCCTAAGGGTATATGATGTTTTGTACTGGGGACGTGGAGTGTGATATTTGGATCACGAGTGGAGATGTGATCAAATGTGCAAAATCCTTTATCTGTGAAAGAGACCTTGTACAGGTGGAGCGTGAGAGAGGCACTTCTATCACTTTTGAAAGGTGAAGGCCCATTATCCACGTAGGTTGGAAGAAGTGATGTGGTGATAGAGGATTATCCCGAGAACTTAAGATCTATTGTGACTTGCCAGTTAGACATGAGTTGAGTGATTTGCTTAGTGAGCATGGTGGGCGATGAGAGGAGATATGTGTTCTCGAGGTGGGAGTAACACGAAATGGGATAGGAATAAGTGTGGTGAGATCTTTCATGGGGTCATTTATATATTTGTTGCATATGTGTTTGACCATGTGCTGATTAACTTGGTGTTAATCTATTGTTTTGTGTGAACGTGATTTTCTTAAAAGATCTGGGTAGTATCCTATATAATATCTTTATTACATGATTATTTGTTTGCTGTTAGACTTATTTCTACTTGGGTGTTTTTGAACCTTAGCCCCAGTGAGTACATGAAGCAGATATGGTGTGTGTTTCGGTTCGAAACACAAGGTAAGGTCTGTGATACCAATTTTATTAGATTACTTTAATTGTGCAAGTTTAAACATTGTGTTTTGGTTGTTTGCAGATTATTGGACATCAATGTGGAGATTGTTGGGTTTTTTGATACCCAATAATCTCGGACGATGATGTTAAACCGCTATTGGATAAATTAATTATCGACACCCAAAATTAAGGACCCGACCCTAAAATTGTTTGGACCATTGGAAGCAACCTAATTAATTAGTGTTGCTCATGGCCCGACTTTCACACTCATTGGACGGTTTATTTTGTTAGCCCACTTACTGGTATTTGTATTGGACTTGGCCCACACACCTTGACCTAACCTAATCTATATATACTAGCCTCCTTGGTCTTCTATGTGAACGTGTGTTTTTGTCTTGCATTATAGAAGAAAACTCCCTGCCTCTTTCTCTCTCGGTTGATTTTCTTCTTTTTTTTCATAACCTTTGTGGCTAAAAAACACCGTCCCTATTGTGTCCTTAGTGGGTACAAGGTAAAGCAATCGGAGTGTGGAAGATCGATTGAGGTTTGGGTCGTGATTTGTTTGGGTGTTGTGAAGGTTGAGATTGGTATGTTGAACCCGGAAAATCCACCAATTGGAGGCCGATTCTTCAACACCTGCATAACACATAATAATTAGCAAAATCATTACTCTATATGAATATAATGTCATACTCTCTAGTATAGATGGATTACCAATCTTGAATTTAGAATGTTCCATGTCTATTGCAGAATTTAATCACAGTTCATTATTACTCTCAGATGGTGCAGCCTCTTCATTCACTTGGCATGCTTCTAAGTTCGTCTAATTCCTCATAGTCTGTTGCACTATTATCTTCATTTTCATGTTGTTCCTCTCCCTGTTCATGGCTTACATTATTCATTCCTAAGTCAAATCCCTCACTTAACTTGAAGTATTTGCCATCATCCTGATTATTCATTGGTTCTTAATCATAATCAGAAAAAATTTCTAAGATATCTTCATTATCATCTTCTACCTCAAGTTCAATGTCCTAATCATCTGTATAGATAATGTTTCTTGCACCATCTTCTCTAGGTTGTGCATGCTTCTGTTCATCTTGTCCAGTAGTTGGTAACTAAAATGTGGGCTGGCATAACTCTATTATTTCAAAATGTGGTTGCTCTTCATCTACAAAGTCAATGTTATGTTCAACATGTGGCTACTCCTCATCTTGTATCCCAACATCAATAGCATCTTCTTCTATTATATATTCATTTGGCTCTATAACATTTACCTATGCCTGAACTCCATCCTCAGCCTTATCCACACCATCAGCCTCAACAACACCATTCCCAATTTCATCCACATCATCTCCTATCTCATCCACACCATTAGCTTCAACAAAACCATCCCCATTCTCATCCACACCATCTTTAATTTCATCAACAACCTAAAGATCATCGCCCTCTATTGTGTCATCGAAAATCTCAATAGCATATTATAGTTTCTATTCGATTTCACTATCCCTACTTAGATGTTCTTGTCCAACCTTAGGTTCAAGTGACAAATTACACTCTCCAGCATCTCACTAGTTCCAAGATCAATTACTACAACTGTTGAAGATATTTTATTATCCCAAGGCAATTCCAGAACTTAAACTTTAGGCAAACAATCAGGGTCGAAGCCAGGATTTGTGTTCAGTGCGAGTAATATTTTTTGACGTCGAACTTCGAGGTTTTGATCATATATTTAATGATGATAAAAAAATAAAACAATATTACAATAATACTAAAACCGACATAATTTATATATTAAACTTGTTCCTTGCGAGTTTTTATATTTTGATATCGTTGTACAATAACTTCATTATCGAACTTCAAAAATATATCTTTTTCTGCATAAACAATTATGCTAATATTCATCCACCGATCACCCATCCAATTGAGCAATT
>NC_036246.1:32116835-32130074 GCF_002742605.1 Olea europaea var. sylvestris | reverse complement strand
GCAAAAGAACTCGAACACAATCAATGGATACATTAAAACGTGTAACATATGCACTTCTTGCTTGTTTTGACTGTTTGTAGAAAACTGATTGAATGTGTTGCTCTTTATTCATCAACACTTCACACTTAATGTGAGATTGATTATGTGCACTATTATGAAGTCCAACATGAGTATAAAGCCTTTTTTATCTTTTCAATATGTAAAACCTTTGCCAACAAAAGACTCAACTCCACCTTGCTTTCCAGAACTTGTTCTGAAAAAGATAAGAATACAAACAATAAGCAGCATCCTTCTCTATACTGTACTCCAACCAACTACCGAACTCTTTAAACCACGAAGGATTGAATTGTCTAATTGTTACTCCAAATTGTCGTTTTGGAAAGTCATGATCATCGGGCTAACAAGGACCCTTTAACATATATGCTCTTTGAACTTCATCTCGAATGTTAGTATTGTAATCCAAAATGGGTATCCTTAGACCAAGATCATTTGGAAATTTTGTGACATCAAATTCCACATTATTCGATACCCCCTCATCAACATTATCTACGTTCCTTTTTCGTTGAAAGTATCTATTCATTTGATATCTGGATTTAAACATTTGATCCAATTATTACTGGGAGTGAGTGAGAATAATTCATAATGACAAAAGGATCATAAATTCACAATTTCACAATTTCAATTCGCTGTGGAATTCACATTTGACATTATCAATCCAATTTCACAATATCAATTCACCTTCCAGTTTGCAATTGCTTTCATACTATTTCACAATCCAATTCACAATATCACAATATCAATCCAATTTTTCAATATCAATTCACCTTCCAATTCGCAATTTCACAATGCAATTCACAATTCACATTATCAATCCAATTTCACAATATCAATTCACCTTCTAATTCGCAATTTCACAATGCAATTTATACTATTTCCAAATCTTAAGCAACTTGAACTTACAATTTCACACAGTTCTTCTTCTTTCGTTGGGCTAGCGAGCAGCAGCTGGCGATTGAAGTGTTGAACGGTTCTGCAGTTCAACTGTTCAGGTGGCAGCAGGCAGCGGTTGGATGTTGAAGTTGCGGTGGGGGAGGATTGGGGTTTGGACTTTGGGGATACTACTTCCTAGGTCGGAGAATAGAGCCCATAATCTAGGAGATATCAGCCGCCAGTGGACTAGAACTAGAAGTCGGCGACTGCGAGTTGGAGTGGTGAGAAGCATCGAGAGAGACGCAATTCAAGCAAGGGTTTGGTTTTGATTTCAATGAAAATGGGTTAATTAAATCAACATTTCGGGTCTGGGTCAGTAAACGGGTCATGGGCAATTGGGCTTCCATCTGGGTTGGAGATTGAACCAGGCTTTACCAAAAATATATATTAAAATAATAATAATAATAATAATAATAATAATAAATTGTGCCTACCGAAGCCCGAAAATTCAGATGCCCGCACTGGACCTAATGGAACTCCGCCCATGCAAACAATATAAATCTGCAACCTTTATGTCACCAAGTAATTTCACTGCATTCATGAATTCTGCATCAAGAAAATGATGCCTCACTCAACCTTTTCCTTTCATGCTTATATAGATACCTTATTGGGTCAAAGTATCCAAACACCTTCACAGCATTGCTTAATAGAATTCAATTAATTAAATCTGGGTCCACAGTGTAGAGAACTATCTTACCGTGTTCATGTACATAATTTTGCATCTTAGCAAATAAAAACCTACCATGGTGCAATCGGACTGTGAAATATGAGGCGTTCTCTTCTTGAGAGAGAGAGAGAGAGAGAGAGAGAGAGAGAGAGCCGGGGGAGCGGGGGATACGAACTGCAATCAGGACAAATGGGGTTCATGCAGTAAACATAACTATACGCTCAATGTAAAATTTTGTCTAAATATTGCACTTCATGTAATTTCTCTAAACCCTGGCACATCCATTGACCAAAAAATAAAATAAAATCAAATCAGAAGCTTATTATTCCGACTTTTAATCACACCTCTTGCACGTGCGGCAAGACTTTAACGAAGCGATCCCAATCCATTTAGGATGATCCGTTCAAAACTTGTGTTCCCTTTTAATTAGATTTAATCCTTATTAACGACAAAGCTGCTCTCAAATTTTGTTAAATCGTTCACTGTTTGACGTTGGGTTTGACGTTCCAATGACATTCATTATCAAGACACCTCATATCTTGATTGTCATAAATTTACACAGGACATGCTGTGTTACTTTGATACATTTAAATCAGCTCATTTATAAATATAAAAGAAGAAACATCTAATTATTTAAATTTCATTTTTAAAATCCCCACAGTGACTTCAAACTGTTACACTCTAAAAAGTAAAACTCTCCACCAAAGGTCTCAAATTCCTGTACTCGTCTTACATGCCGAATTAGGCCTAGCTAGAGGGACAAACGTGACGGGGTTTTCAATTGCTTCGATAAGGCTGCATCGTCTTCTACCAACAGAAATATTAAGATACTCGACGAGACATCATGGCAGTCCCCCCTACTTCTTCCGGCCCTTGCGGATATTCTTCTTCCTGCCGCTTTCTCCCGACTGTTGTTTCCCCAACATTCCACCTGTCTTCAAAGATGATCAAAGGTAGAAAACGTCAAATACCCTACAAGTCATGTATAAAACTCGAAAAGAATCTTTCAGGAGATTCATTGAGAAAGAAGAAATGGAACGTTAGAAATGATACTCGTACAAATAAATTACACAGATAGTTTTACATGTGCTGAGATGACAACAGTTGATTGACTGTTTTAACTTCGTTTTTGTGTCCAAAATCCAATGAAATGTTGCCATCCAACATTCTATAAACTCATCTGTGCAATTTGTCTGTGCATTTAGCATTGTTAATGGACATACCCCCATGCAAAATCCTTCAAATTGAGTACCTCCAACCTTCAAATTGCCTGAGCTAATTTCTGAGGAATCTCTCTTGTTGCTGGCACTAGAGATTCCATTAAAAGAAGAACATACAGAAGGGGTTGAAGAATGGGAAAAAGAACTGAATGGCTCAATGTCACTCTGGAAGATCTCGTCGAATAGTTCCTGCAACTCCCCCAAGCTCTCCCCTCCATTATCCTGTCAATCAAAGAAGTACATTTGAACAGTATGCATAAAAGTTCAAATTGAAACTTTGCATATATGATTATGACACATCAAATTCCACTGAAAATGGCAAATTGTGTGGTCCACCACTGGGCTTGAAAATCAATATCAGATAAAAAGTCCAACTAACATCCCACTTTAACCGGCCACTAAGAAGTGTAAATAATTTAATGATGGATTATGACTTCTCAGAATTGCAATGGGACCTAATTCGTTCCTTTTTGTTTCTCGTTTCTTAAGGTGTTTTACATGCCAAAAATGTAAAAACAAATGCAGAAACAGCAGGCAAGAAAACATACTCATTTAACTTGTGATGAACACCACCTTTTCAAAAGGCCTCTTGCTGGACTCAAAATTTTCACAATTTAGAAAAAAGCTCTTCAATAAAAATGGCTTCACTTAGAAAAGGAACAATTGTTAAACTCAATTTCAAGTGTCTTGGAATGTAAAAATAAAATATATGTACATTACCAATGAAAAGCCATAAAATTGTTCAGATACTTTATTTCCCAACAAAAAGAGTGTGGTATACCTACTCAAAGCTTGTAAAAATCAGAACAAAAGACGAGGAATCTTTCCTAATATCCAATATAAGAGGGAACAATAAGGCATTTCTTTCCCTTTAAGAAGGAATTATCTGACAGAAATTCAATTATAAGTACCATTTTCCCAGGAAAGGGGACAAAGCATTTTGATAGCCCTGAGATTGCATAACATTTAATTGGAGCGGAGCAAATCAGAGGCCATAAGCCATTTATAAGGACTCTGGATAAAAACAAGCCGTAAACCAACAATAGTGGAGAGAAAAAAACTGGGGTTCAAATTTGTCAACCTCTGCACCAATTTCAACTACTAACACCTTCCGTTGTTTCTTTATGTAAATCTAAATTCTCTCTTTTTTTGCGTAAAATTGAGCGTTCATTTAAACATTGCAATGAAGTAGAGAGCAGTAACTCACATTGGAGTTATTTTGATTCATTATCTCTGCCATTTCATTCAAGAAACCACCCATACCCTGCATTGCATCATCAGCACGAAAAGACTCCCGTTAGTTCTCAAATGAACTAAGCTACAAAAACATTCATTTCTTGTACCAACATTTTTATGGACAACCCTATACTTCATTCTTTTCTCCCCTTCCTGTTTAGCACCTTTCTAGCCCATTCAAAGAAAGAATTATGAAGATGCCCCGAGCAAATAGCCATGCTTTTGCACCAAACTATTGCTTTAAGTTCAATCAATCTTGAATCTATAACCTTATATGTAAGACTAAAATCATCTATAATCTTATCGCATATCATCATAAATATTTGAATTGAATAAGTGGTCGTACTTCAAACCCCCACTTCATGCAACCTAGAACAGAATCAAAAACCTAAATACAGACTTGAGGGACAAAATGTATCCCAAAATACAGAATTAGTTAAAATTCATAAAATCTGAGAGAGATCCCAATTATCTATAGGGAGTTTCTTGAATTCAAGACCAGTGAAATGCCAAAATACTTTTAAACCTCAGATATATGGTGGAAATCTATAACTCACAGCTTCGTCTTCATGATCGTTACAGTCATATACTCCTACATCATACAGAAACCTTTTGTTGGCATCCGAAAGCACTGCAAACATCCAACTTCTGTTTAGTTCAATTATCACACACAGAATGCACTTGCAGTTTCATTATTACGGATAAACAATAAAAATGGATCACCACACATTGCATAAAGAAAAGTGTCCCTGGCTCTCTCTTAACAACCAATAATGAACAATTTCTAATCTTTATTTAAAATAGTGAAGCAAAATCAGACCAAAAAACCAAAATTTAAAACTTAAATGCGTTATTCTGTAATCAAGTAGCAACGGTTCAATATTTTGAATTCTGACAGGAAATTCACATCAACAACGAATTGTCATCGTCAAAAGTTATCATTACTGCAGAGTTTTTCTCAAGTCAAGCAATTTTCCTAGAATATTAAGATGCTTTTTACATGGTGCTTTTTATAGAAGCAAGAATACATAGCATGAAAGCAAAATGTGCAAATACCTGAATAGGCTTGTTGAATGGCCTGAAATTTCTTTTTAGCCTCCTCCACGTACTTTGAGTTCCCTGACGCCGCGCAACGATCCGGGTGCCATTTCTATCATTAAACAATAAATCGACCTAAAATCCAAGCAGAATAACGAAAAACACAATTTTTGAAGATTGTTTCCATACATTCCAGACATTTGTAATCTTTTATCATTCATTCAGTAAAGCGTCTACCTTTATCAGAACTCTATGCATACTGATACAATTTTTCAAGAAAACAGAGCATGGGATAACCAAGGCCTCGGAAATATAAATTTTTAAATTCCAAAAAAAGAATGGATTGCTCAAATCTCAAACCCAAGGCAATCAAAAACACAGAATTTTCTTAAAAATCCTTTTGCCCCCAAAAGAATTGAAATTTCCAATTCCAAGAAAGACTTTAAATAGACCCATTTACATGAATTACAAAAGGGTGTCTCAAAAGAGTGCCTTTTTTCATATAAAAATTCAACTCAAATTCTAACCAGTGCCAGCTTCTTATACGCAATCTTTAGCTCTACTGCAGTGCATTCCTTCTTCAAACCCAAAATCGCATAAAAATCATTGCTTTTATCATCTTCAGCTGCCATTTTTTAAACCCACACAAAAAAATTCTTGTCGACGAATTTTATTTCCCAAAAACTTGAAAGTTGCGACCCTGTTATATATAACGCATAAATATTCAACAAATGCAAAAGATTACTCCATATCTTTTTGAGGAGTAGGATACGCAACTTGTAGGGAGATGAATATCACTCTCCCTTCCAACGCGCTGAGACTAAAAGAAGCCTCCAGAAGCAGGCTTTATAAAAATTTATATCCTCGGATTTACATAAACAATCGAATGTGAATGAATTATTTTTATATATATTGAAAGATGTTTTTTGTGGTTAAACAGTGCTCTTAGATTGTTATTAGTACATTAGAATTATGAGGGAATGATGAACGGTTGTGATTGAGTTCATGCTTAGATATTTCACGAGAGTCTGTCTCCGGAAGCTTCTGTATTAACTATTAACTGAGTTCTAAAGTCTTTCATTTGTCTCTCTTTTATAGAAAAGAAAAAATAATAATAAAAAATTGAAAGATGAGATATTTTAATTCCCATCTTTCTTGAATTTTTTTTTTGACTTGCGATATCTAAGGATCAGAGAATTGGTCTCTCAATTTTCTTAGGGGGAATTTGGTAAAGAGCCTGGTCAAATAATATTATTGGTTAAATAACCTCCTTTCAATATTTTTTGAACAAATAACCTTCAATTATTAAGTACAATAAACAAATAATGTCAAATGTTATAAATACTCTCATTATTGGAAAAGACCTAACACTCTTATCAATCCAATTAAATTTCCCAATTCAATTTTTGGTCCCCAAAATCACAGTAACCCAATTTCTTCTCTTCAACCATTATTGCTACTCTAAAATCATATTCTTCATTATATTCTTCACCTATTTGGATATCTTTTGAACATTTATCATCTATATCGAAAAATCTCATTTAGATTTGAAAAAAGAAGAAAGATAATTTTAGAAATCTTATATAAATTGTACATTTATTATTAAATAATATTTAAGTTGGTGTTATTTTTATGCTTAGCATTTTTATTTTTTTTTCGTTTTCTGCAATTATCGGATGGTAATGACACTCTAACTGTTATTCTAAATGTAAAACATCACTCCAATCGTTTTTCGCTGCGCAAAACGGCACTACAGTCGTTATCTACTGTGATTTAATTTTTTTCAACGAAATAATCTCTAATAATGGACTACTGACGTAAGTAACACAGAAAAATTGACCATATCACAAAAAAATATTAAAATAACATAGCTTTTATATTTTCAAGATGGTGAAATCACAAGTTGTCCTACTCATATGTTTCGATTAAATTAATGAGCATATTTATCAACTTTTGTACATGTCACGTGCATATCACAACATAAATAAGTACAACTTATTATTTTTTAGGGACACGTATGGATCATGGTCATGACTACTTATAATTGTGTTTACACATGTAACATCACATGATTTGTTTTTATGTCCAGTAACGACACTTGTACCGTTCAGAAGTTTACCTATATTTAATCTTTTTTAATTAAATAACCTTTAATAACAGACTCCATAATGTATGTAATATAGAAATGTTGAGAATATCATAACGAACGGTTGAAATGACATAGCTTTCATATTATCGAAATGGTGAAAGCACAATTCATCATACTCATATGCGTCCATTAAGTTAATGAACATATTACTTAACCTTTGTATATTTCATATGCATATTACAATGTAAAAAAGTTTCACTTATTATTTATTGAAACACGAATGGGGCATGACTGCTTGTATTCATGTTTACAAATAGAACGATACAAGGGTCGTTTTCTTCTCAATAAAGAAACTTATATCGTTCCGTTAAGTTCTCCAATATTTTGATTTATGTTCAAGATAAAGACATTATTGGACCATCTAACGTAAGTAAAATGAAAAGGTTATTCACATGATAAAGAATGATTGAAATGATATAGATCATGTAATATTGAGTTGGTGAAAGAATAAGTTATTCTACTGATTAATTAAAATATAAGCAATAAGTATATCTCTCGGCTTTTGTAAATATCATGCTCCTCTTACAACCTAAATGAGTTCAACTTATTGGTTCTCGGAGTCATGAACAGGACATGGCCGTTTTATAATCGTGTTTACAAACAGAATGACCCATGAGTCGTTTTCTTCTTAGTAATGGCTCTTATGCCATTCTGTTGATTTCTTCTATATTTGGATTTATTTTTTAACTCAAGACCTCAAGCATCGAAACCACTAAAGTGCGTAAGATAGAAAGGTTAATCACATGATAAAAAATGATTTAAATGATTGGATCATATGATATTGAGTTGATAAAAAACATAAGTTACTCTATTAGTTCATTATAATATAATTAATGAGTATATTTCTCAACTTTTGTAAATATCATGTCCATCTTACAACCTAAATGAGTTTAACTTATTGGTTCTCTAAGTATGGATGGGTCGTGGCTACGTATACTTGTGTTTATAGATAGAATAATACAAGTATCGTTCAACAGCTCTTGTGTCGTTCTGTTGATTTTTCAAATATTTTGCTTCTTTTCCCAACACAGCGATCTCAAACATGGATCACCTAACTTAAGAAAGTTAGAAAGGTTGATCACGCCACAAAGAACGGTTAAATTGACATAGATTATATGACATTGAGTTGGTAAAATCACAAGTCATTGTATTGATTTGTTAGAAAATATAATCAA
Source organism: Olea europaea var. sylvestris (assembly GCF_002742605.1). Lineage (NCBI taxonomy): Eukaryota > Viridiplantae > Streptophyta > Magnoliopsida > Lamiales > Oleaceae > Olea > Olea europaea. The sequence goes on along the minus strand of NC_036246.1, from coordinate 32,121,599 downwards.
TGAGCACATCTCTCAACTTTTGTAAATGAAATGCTCATATTGCAATTTAAATGAGTTCAACTTATTGATTCTCGGGACATGGATGAATCGTGGCTACATGTACTTTGTGTTTATAAACAGAATGAAACAAGTGTCGTTTAACAGCTATTGTGCTATTCAGTTGATTTCTCAAATATTTTGTTACTTTTCAAATGCAACAACCTCAAACATTGGATCTCCTAACTTAAGAAAATTAGAAAGGTTGATCATAAGACTAAAAACGTTTGAATGGACATAGATTATACGACATTGAGTTGGTGAAATCACTAGTCATTATATTGATTCATTAGAAAATATAATCAATGAGCACATCTCTCAACTTTTGTAAACGGAATGTTCATTTTGCAATTGAAATGAGTTCAACTTATTGATTCTTGGGGTAGGATGGGTCGTGGTTACGTATACTAATGTTTATAAACAGAACGACACAAGTGTCGTTTAACAGTTCTTGTGTCCTCTTGTATCGTTCTATTGATTTCTCAAATATTTTGCTTCTTTTCCAACGCAGCGACCTCAAACATGGATCTCCTAACTTAAGAAAGTTAAAAAGGTTGATCACGTGACAAAGACTGATTGAATTGACATAGATTATACAACATTAAGTTAGTGAAATCACAAGTCATTGTATTGATTCGTTAGAAAATATAATCAATGAACATATCTCTCAACTTTTGTAAACGGAATATTTATATTGCAATTGAAATGAGTTCAATTTATTGATTATCGGGGCATGGATGGGTCGTGACTACGTATACTCGTGTTTATAGATTGAACGACACAAGTGTCGTTTAACAGTTCTCGTGTCGTTCTATTAATTTCTCAAATATTTTGCTTCTTTTTCAATGCAGTGACCTCAAACATGGATCCACTAACTTAAGAAAGTTAGAAATGTTGATCACGTAACAAAGAGTGGTTGAATTGACATAAGTTCTACTATACCGAGTTGGTGAAATCATAAGTCATTGTATTGATTCGTAGAAAATATAATTAAGAAAGTCTCAAATTTTATAAACGACATATCCATCTTGCAGCTGAAAATGAGTTTCGGGGTTATCTATACTCGTATTTATAGATAGAACGACTAAAGTGTAGTTTTCTTTAAGTAATAGCACAAGTGCCTTTTTATGGAGAAATTATATTTCCTATAACGACACTTGTGTCGTTCTTTTAGAACTTTTCATTTCAATAAAAGCATAAGTGTTGTTTTTAATGACTTTTCATCCTCAAGCATTAGATCTATAAAGTACGCGAGAAAAATAAATCACCTGACAAAGAACGATTGAAATGATGCAAATTATTTGATATAAAGTTGTTGAAAGTACAAGTGATTCTATTATTTTCAATAAAATAAAAATAATGAGCATATCTCTTATTTTTTTAAATGTTATGTCTACCTTGCAACTTAATTAAGTTCAACTTATTACTTCTTGACTCAAGGACAGTTGTGGCTGTTTAAACTCGTAATTATAGATAAAATGACACAAGTGTTGTTTTATTATCAGTAACGGCACTTGAGTTGTTCTATTGATTTCTTCTTCATTTTTGTTTGTTTCCAAAGTTACAACCTTTAGAATTAAACACCTAAAGTGGTATTGTTCTCAAAGTAATAATATAAATTTATATTTTGGTAACATCACTTATGTTGTTCTCTTAGAACTTTTAATTCCATTAACGGTGCTAATACCGTTCTCAAAGACTTTTCATCTCAGCAACGACACAAGTGATATTTTCATAAACAAGTATATTTACAAGCATAATGATAATTATAAAGTTCTTATAGACGTTCTCATCTTAGTAGCGACACAAGTGACATTTTTATAGACAAGTATATTTTTACAAGCATAATAATAATTGTGAAGTTCTTATAGACGTTCTCATCTTAGTAGTGGCACAAGTGTTGTTCTCACGAACAAGTAAATTTACAATCATAACGGCAGTTGTGCCATTGTTAGGAGGTTAGATTGACAATTAATGAGCATGTTTCTCAACTCATATTTATAGATAAAACATGGAATGGTCGTTTTATTTCAGTAACGGCTCTTCTACCGTTCTATTGATTTCTCCTATATTTTGATTTTATTTCAGCACAATGATTTCAAATATTGGACCCCCTAACGAAGCATAAATATTTTCATGTCAATAACATACGTTAGGGAGTTCATTATTAAATGTTATTTTGTTGAAAAAATTGGATATAGGTGAAACTTTCGGAACAACACAAGTGCTGTTACTGGACATGAAAACGATACTTGTGCTGTTACGTGCATAAATACGAGTTTAAGCAGTTACGGTCCGTTTGTTCCCTAAAAATAATAAGTGAAGCCTAGTTATATTATAATATGTACATGACACGTACAAAAGTTGATAGATATTTCATTAATTTAATCGATACATATGAGTGTGATGACTTGTGCTTTTACTATCTCAATAATATAAAATATGTCATTTCAATCGTTCTTTGTGACTAGTCAATCTTTTTGTATTATATACGTTAGCAAATTCATTATTAGATGTCATTTTATTGAAAAAAATCAAGCTATAGCAGATAACACTGTAGTGTCATTTTACTTTACAGATAACGGCTTGAATGGTGTTCTGTATTTCATATAGCATTTGGAGTGTTATTACATTCAATGATTGCATATAACACAAAAATCACACTAAATACGAAAATAATACCAACTAAATATTGTTTAATAATAAAATGCAACACAGATGCGATTTCTAAGAGCATCTTTTTTCATTCAAAAGATACAAAAAATAAGTGAAGAAATATAATAAAGAACATAATTTTAGGATAGCAAAAATGGTGATTGAAGAAAAGAAAATATGTTATTGTAATTTTGAGGACCAAAAATTGAAGAAGATGACAATGGGAAGAAGAAGAAGACGTTATTTAAAAAAAAAAAAGGTTTAAGATGAATTTGGAGGAGAAATGGCATGATGAAATGAGAAAAATTAAAGGAGAATTTTGTTATTTTGCCAACTAAAATATTTTGTAATTTTTTATTTATTTTTATTATTGGTCAAAGGCCATTTAACCAAATACATCGTTAAGTTGGGCAATTGGGTCAAATTTCCCATTTTTATTGATTAAATACTTGATTTGGAGGGGTCAAATTCAGTCAATCAATTGATTCATTAATAGGTCAATAAAAATTAAAATAAATGATTAGCCTTGACTCTCATTTTTCTCAAATTCTATTTTTCTAAAATTTATTTTCAATCGCACATTATTTCAAAAAATAATTTTAAACGTTCAAAATTTTTCATTATTTTTTTAACGACACACTCTCTAGAAAAAAATTATTATATCAAAACACATCTCTCCCAAACTAAATGGGCTCAAATATGGGTTAATAGACTAGTTTGGGCACTTTGGTTCAAATCATCTAGCTCGTTTAATACGTAAAAAGTAGTATTTTAAAAAGCGTAATATGTGACAATGTGTGAAAGCCGAGCTATGGGCTAGGCGAGATATAGGCATAACGAAGCATAAAAAGGCTTTTTTCTTATTTTAATATTATTTTAATTTTTTAATCAATCGAAAAATCATTTAATAATTAAAAATAATACCTGTCAAAAATCTAAAACAAATTTATAAGAAATTTATACATTTTTTTTTAAAGATTTTGACAAAAGAAAGTTTCAAATGTAAATATTAAGTAGTAAATAAATAAGAATTTTGAAAGATTTTCTTTGTTCAAGGTTTCAAATGAATATTTTAAATTTAAAACCGATGAAGTGAAGAAATTAACATTTAAGTTTTAACTTAGAAGAATTGTTAAAAAATTAAAATAAAATAATTAAAAAATTGTGTGCATAACCGCACATAGACGCACCTTAGTTGTCAACAAAAATAAAGCACCAAGCCACTTGGCTTAGCTTTTTCGCCGCGCATCGTGGCGTCGTCAATGCACGCCTTTTAAAACAGTGGTAAAAAGTAATAATTAATTTATTACAGGAACATTACATATATAGGGTGGTTGTAAAATATAATTTCAAAATTAAGAAATTAGATTTAATATTATGAAAATTGATGTCTTTAAATAAATATTATTAATCAGATAATTAACTTAAAAATATTTTTTTAATTAAATATATTAATATCACAATATCATATAATTTATGATCACAGTCACTTACTTGTCACGATTACATAAGTTACAGTCACAAATCACAAATCACAAATTTATTTGGTCAAGACTTACTTCTCATTCACAAATTATCAAATTAATAGGTCACGTATTATTTTTTGACCACAAGTTACAAATTTTATAAGTCACAATCTATCAAATTGATAGGTAAAGCATTATTTATTTGTTACAAATTATAAATTTTATAGGTTACAATTTATTTATAAGTCACAAATTATCAAATTAATAGATCACAAATTATTTTTTTAATCACGGATCACAAATTTTATAAATTACAACTTATTTCAAAGGTTATAAATTATCAAATTAATTAATCACATTTATTTCTCGATTATCAATTATTAAATTACTTGGTCACAACCTAACAAATTGTGAGTCATGATTATAAATTGAGTCAAAATCTAATAATTTTTTAGGTTATATATTATTTATTGATAAAAAATTAATCAATTTATTGATCACAAACCAAATAGTTGATCACAAATACTCTTCTTCCCACCCCACTTCCCCCTCCATTCCCCCCACCCAACCATATATTATTTACTGGTTATAAATTAATCAATATATT
>NC_036246.1:32107291-32116543 GCF_002742605.1 Olea europaea var. sylvestris | reverse complement strand
GGGGAGGTTGGGGGGGGGGGGGGGGGAAGGGAGAAATGAATAGGGTTAGAGAGTGAAATTTGGTAGGGTGAATGTAGGTAGAGTGGGTATATGGATTAATTTAATTTTATAATATTATTATTATTATTATTAAAATGTGGAAATATTGTCTAAATTTTATATAAATAAACCCTAAATTTGATTTTTGAAATAAAACTTAAGAAACTCAGTTGACTTTGACTTAAAATTTTATCACTTTTTTAGCTAAACCAACTATGTGCTTAATTAGTTACTGATTTGCACAAATTCTTTAAAACTCATTTTCCCACAAATTTATTTCAACCACATATTTCACAAATAAATTAATTTTAAATGCAAGCCAATAACATTTTTCTAAGTTTTAATCAGACATTAATCTTTTAAAAAAAATCATTTGTCACAAAATCTATTCCATAAAATTTACATTAAACAACTTTTAATACAGCTTTATGCCTTTATCTATGACTACATGTGAGTCTCAAGTTGTACCATACGATTTTGAATTAGCCTGAGTTATTGATATATAATCCGAAATTTATTTAAATGTTTTTACTATTTGAATTAGTCTAATCCATTTCAATTCTTATTTTAAATTTAAGAATCACAGAAGTCAAACTTTAATCAAACTCAACAATTCAAAATAAATTACTGATTAAACTTATTGATTCTCTCTCAATTTGTTCAATCATAAGTGCACTGATTTACTTGGTGGACGAAATTTGTACTTCAAGAATACATTAAAAAATCATAAATAATTTTTCCTACCAAAGATTTTGACGGTCTTATTTATTGAGTAATGCTATTTAACTATTGTGAAAAGTGAAGAAAAGAAAATAGAACAGAAAGAAGACAATAAACTTGTGTGTATGTTATTAAGAATCAAAGCCTTGTATTTATAGAGTACAATCAGGGATACAACAGTAATAATTCCTAGGGTTACATGGGTATAATTGTCATTCACTTCTAAACCCTAATAAACTTATCTTTTACAACATTTCTCCTTAAATGACACATTAGATAATATCTGCCTCGTTAAAACTTTATTTGATAAAAATCCAATGAAAAAAATCAAAAGGAAGGAAAAATAGTACAATTACTTTGGAGTAAAATAAATGTTGCCTCATTAAAATCTTGCTAGGAAAATTTAATAGGATAAAACCTATCGAAGGAAAAATAGTACAGCTACTCTCCCGATGTTGATCATTGAAAATATTTGTGTCGATGCATTCCAACCTCATGAACTAATTTTTTGAATGTAGATGTTGGCAGTGCTTCTGTGAATAAATCAGTCACATTGTTTCATAAGTGAATTTGTTGGATATCGATGTTGTCATTCTTTTGAAGCTCATGTGTACAAGCTATACTATTTTCATACAAAATCGTTGGACTATCCTTTGTTAAAGTTAACTCGCATGAAGCTTGGATATAATGGGTCATATTTTTCAACCATACACATTCTCGATTTGCTTCATGGATTGCAATAATTTCAGAATGATTTGAGGATGTAGTTGTAAAGGCTTGCTTCACAGATCTCTATGATATAACTGTTCCTTCACTTGTAAACACATAACATATTTGTGATTTAGCTTTATATGTGTCAGATAGATAACCTGCATCTGCATATCCCATTAAAGCAGATCCCAACTTTTGAGAAAAATATGTTTAACACCATTCCAATGTCTTTGAATTCGTATAAAGTTATATCTTGTAAGAAGATTTATAGAAAGCTATATCGGGTCGAGTACAATTTGTAAGATAAGTTAATGTTTCAATTGCACTAAGATATGTTACTTTAGGATAAAGAACATTTTCTCCATCTTCAAGTGAACAAAATTGATCATTTTTTATATCAAGTGATCGAACAACCATAGGTGATACCAATGGATGTACATTATCCATATAAAAACGTTTTAAAACTTTTTCTGTATACATAGATTGGTGATAAAATAACCTATTTGCAAAATGTTCAATCTACAATCCGAGATAAAATTTAGTTTTTTTTCCAAATCCTTCATCTTAAATTCATTTTTAAATAATCAGCAGTTTTGTTGAGATCTTCAAGAGTTCCAATTAAATTTAAATCATCAACATAAACTGCCACAATTACAAATCCAATATATTTTTTCTTTATGAAAATACATTGGCAGACATCATCATTTTTATAACAATCCTTCGACAAATATTCGTTATTATACTACATGCGTCAGAATTGTTTTAATTTATATAATGATCTTTACCATTTAATTGAGAACATGATTCTCGGACATGTATAGTTTGTTTCTGGTATTTTAAGTCCTTCAGGGACTTTCATATATATATATATATATATATATATATATATATATGTATCACTATCAAGTGAACTATACAAATATGCAGTTTACTACATCTATAAGTTGTATATCAAGCTTTTGTGATACAGTCAAGCTAATTAAAAATTTAAAAGTGATGGTATCCATTATAGGAGAATATGTTTCCTCGTAATCAATTCCTGGTCTTTATGAGAAACCTTGAGCTACTAATCGGTCTTTGTGCCTTGTAATGTCATTATTTTCATTTCTCTTTCGTACAAATACCTATTTGTATCCAACAGAGATTATATTTTCAAGTGTTCAAATACCACATACGTCCGGATTATTTTAATCCATATAACGATCTTTGCAATTTAATTAAGAATAAGGTTCTCGGGCATGTATTGTTTGTTTCTGACACTTTAAGTCCTTATATATATATATATATATATCAAGTGAGCTATACAAATATGCAGTTACTACATCCATAAGTTGTATATCAAGCTTTTGTGATACGGTCAATCTAATTAAGAATCTAAAAGCGATGGCGTCCATTACGGGAGGATATGTTTCCTCGTAATCAATTCCTGATCTTTGTGAGAAACCTTGAGCTACTAATCGATCTTTGTACCTTGTAATGTCATTATTTTCATTTCTCTTTCGTACAAATACCTATTTGTATCTAATAGGGATTACATAAAATAATGAAATAGTCCACATGGTGGGTATATTAGCCCATATATATCTTCATGAATTCTTTTCAAGAAAGTTAAATATTCAATATTGGCCTTTGTAGTCGAATGTCTAATGACTAACTTGCAAACAAGCTACACATGGATAATCATTTGGTAAAAGAATTTTCTAGTTCTTTAAAGGATGTCAATTTGAGTTGTTTATTGTTTGACGCATCATTATAGCTCCTGGATGTTTAAGTCGATCGTGCCACAAAGTATAAAACTTTTTGGGTAAACAAACTTTTAATTCTTGACATTATTTGATTCAACAATTTTTATAAATATATAATACATGTCAAATGAGAGTGCATGAAATTTTTCTTTTATCTACTTCTGATCAAATACAAAAAAAGTTATGTAAAGATATTCGACATTATTTTCTTGCGTCGTCTCAATATGCAACGGATATCTTTAAAACTAAGTAAATTTCTTCTGAATTTATTAGAATAAAGTGTATCGTCAATATATAATTTTGTGTTATTTAGTAAAATAATAGAAGCATTTTCGAAGCCTTCACAATATTCGATGCACTTAATATTGTATTGTTATTTTTTTTTCTAATGATTAGTCCAAAAAATATTTTTTATCTTGAAAAATAGTATATGCAGTTGCATTATCAATCAAGCAGGTGTATTGACGATTCATTATGAATATATCAATATAACAAAATGGATATATTTAAAAAAAATTGAATTTAGATTTAAAAAGGTAAACAAAATTCGATATTATGAAATTAACTATGCGTAATAAAGTTCAAAACTTTTATCGGAAAAGTAAAAGCATATTTCAAAATAAAAGGAAATCCTAGAGACATAGAAAATAAACTAATCTATATCTTTTATCACACCACCTCCAATCAAATAATCAATATTTCCATTTGAATCAGCAAAGATAATATGTTCTTTGAAACATGTACTAGTTCACATTGTATTTTATTATTATTTCTTCAAGGGCAATATGTCAATACTCTTTTGGAATATTGAAAAAAAATATAATTTATGCTCTTAGGAGCAAGTAATATTCTTCAAGAATATTAATTATAATATTGTGCTACTTGGGGAGCATCAACATACTATTTATAATAAATAGATGTTTGATTAATATTCTCCTGAAATATTAATTATAATGTTGTACTATTTTAGGAGCAATAATATGATAAATTATTAACTTAAGTCTAAAAAAGAACTCTAAAAGTGTTTGATCAAATTAAAAAAATTAATTAATAAACTTGCAAAATAAATCATTATGCAATGAATATGATAGGAGTGACTATAACGTAATTATTAGTAAAGAAATATATAGGAGTAGAAAATTATCTATGCTTACAACAGAAAATGAAATTTTTTATTATCAATTAAGATAATCATTACTGCATATGACATATAGTGAATAAATAATTAATAAACAATAAATCATTACCACAAATTGTGGCAGATTGAATATATAAACTGTATAGGCATGAGTCAAAGTCATGGTCGTAACATTGCTTCGTGAATTAAAAGGCACTGGTAAACGAATTGAGAAATCGTGGGATTACGTGTAAAAACCAACAAGCATTAACAAACAAACAAAAAGTAATCATTATCACAATAAAATAATCAACTTTGACTAAATAAAACATGGAATAGCGTGCATGATAATTAATTTGGCAGACACAAAAGTTGGGATTGTTATACACAATTGTGGTAGAAATAGAATTGTTTGTGGTGGCAGATTTGTAAAAGAATTGATTGCGGTGGAATGCTTTTCGTATGGAGCAAATTGAAATGGATATTCACGTGTTGTCAAATTAATTTCGATACAGATGATAAATAATTATACTTATGAAAATTATTACATTCTAAGAGAATCGTACTGATAACATGTTATAAAAAGTGAAGAAAAGAAAAGAGAACAGAAAAAAGTCAATAGATTTGTATGTATTTTATTAAGATGCAAAATCCCGTATTTATGGAGCAGAATCAGGGATACAACAGTAATAATTTCTAACAGTCAGAGGTATAATTGTCATTCACCTCTAAACCCTAATAAACTTACATTTTACAAAAATAACTCATTTAATTTCACATTTCATTTAATCTATTATTTAGTGCCATCTAGAATGAGATTGCAACCTTAGTGGGACTATATAATATCACTCGTAGTTATTTGGAAAAAAAAAATAGAATTAAATATTAAAAGGTATCTAGGCCCACTCGTTTCAAATGGCCATCTTTTAGAATTTGTTGGGTGACTGGATTTGCAACTGGATGCAATTATTCAACTGAATTATGTTTACCTGTTTCTACTTTTGTAAAAATGAGAATAAAAAATATAATCGTTATGGATCCCACACGAAAGATATAAATTTGAATTTGGTGATTTGATGTGATGGATAACGGTCATATTTTTCATTTTAATAAGAAAATAATGGAAAACAAACAGGGACTTAATTTTTCTTTGAAACTTTCCAATTATATTTGGAGAAAGAGTAGAAAGATTGAATGAGATCATAGTATACCAATAAAATAGGAGTCATGGTATATGTACAATTATTGTTGACAACATCCTATTTGACAGCATCATATTTATCTATTTTAAAAATTGTTTTTCACCTCGAATTTTGACAACAAATGGTTGTCAACCACTTTTATAAAACTAGTTGTATTGGTAAAATAACATAAAACAAGTTAATTCTGTCAGATTCAATACTGGGTAATTTTTTAAATTTCAATTGTATACTTGTACTATTAGAATGAGAGTCTACTTTATTTCTTTGCTACTATTTATAGGGTCTGTTTGGGAGCGATTTTTTTCCCGTTATTTCACTATTTCAGTCGTCATATTGGATTTCTTCTCTCACAGATGAATTCCATTTTCTCATAACTGTCAAAAAATCATTTCTCAAAATCACTTTCAAACAGACTCATAATTTCGAGTTATAGCTAATGCAACGATTAGGAGTGAGCAAAAGACTAATTCAGAACTCAATTTAAAATCGATCTGATTCTAATCAATTTCTAGTCAATTTTCGTATTAAAATCGAAAACCGATCTGATTCTTTATTCTAACAACAAGGACCAAACAATCAGTTTAAAATGCAATATTTACTTTTTACTTTTAATGATAGCTAGTGCAACGCCCTAACCATTGTATTTTTTTCATATGAATTTCAACATAGTACATCAAACTCGTATTAAATTTAATATTATTTGTACATCCAGAATAATGATTCATTAAATTTCATAGATGTAATTTTTGATAAATAAGAGGTTTGGGTTCATTTCATCCTTTTCAAGTTAACATTTTCGAGCCCTCAAAGTATAAAGAAGATAGAATTGATATTGAAACGTGTTTTAAAGAACTCATCCAAACCAATAGGTAAATCCATTAGTCTATTACCATATAATTTAAGAAGGTTTATAAGTAGACATTTCATTTGCATGTATTAGAGAATTTGAGTACTTAACACAAGGAATCGAATTGGATCGAAACTTAATGGTTCGGTTTTTATTAAACTCTATACTGATAGGTAGATCCATTAGTTTATTACCATATAATTTAAGAGGGTTTATAATTAGACCTTTCATTTGCACGTATTAGAGAATTTAAGCACTTGACACAAGGAATCAAATTGGACCGAAACTTAATGGTTCGGTTCTGATTCAATTCTATACTGATAGATGGAACCATGGGCGGAACCAGGGACGGGCTGGGCCGTGCTACAACCCGTCCCTTCGGCCCAATTGTCCATTAAAAAAAAATTTAAGTAAAATATTTTTTTATGTGGTAATATATATATTTTTTAATACGTATTAGCGCGTGTTGAATTTTTTCATGGATCCGTCACTAGCTGAAACCAATAGTTTTATTTTTAGAATACTAATTGATACTTGGTTTGATTTGATTCTCATTAAGATCGAATTGGACTCCTTCTATAAAACTTTTTCACGTTTATATAATTTCCAAACATTATTTTTATGAACACATTTCGTAGGATCCATTTTATACGCTTTTTGTCTACACATTTTCTAATAGTTTTAAATTAGAATACGCAAAAAACTTTATCAAACATAATTTGAGTTCATCTTGAGATTATAATTCTCAGAATTTTCTAGTGAAAATTTTTAATATATTTTCCTCAAGTAAATACCAAACCCATGAACTCCAAGGGCAACTATGGATCAACTGGCACAAGTTGAAAGAAAAAAGCAATATATTCCCTCAACTTGAGTTGGTGTAATACTCAACTTTGCCCAATCGCAGCTAAACAATCAAAACCTTTTGATCAAATCTTGAATAATTTCTTTACCAATTTGACACTACTATTAGTTGTGATTTGTGAACAATATAAATGTAGTTGAAACGTCTATTAAATTTAATGATTCATCATATGAAATAATAAAAAATATCGATGATCGACTTAGCCCTATTTTTCATCCATTTTCTCAAAATTTTTTATCAAACTCATTTTCAATTATACATTTACATATTAAAACATTTTTGCACGTAAATTAAAAAAAATTCTAATTTTTTACTACGCACTTGAATTACTTCCTTTAAATGCTTACGACGTTAGAGAGATGACAAATTTATACTTGAATTCAACCCCCCCCCCCCCCCCCCCAAAAAAAAAAAAGCAAAAAAACAGAGGTTTAATTTTTAACCATGAAAGGTGACAAAACGAGCAGATATATTGCGCTTGTTTGAAAGTCACATTTTTTTTTCAGATTCATTTTTAATCAAAATTCTAAAAAAATAATAATCATATTTTTCATAATATTTTTTTAACTACACATTTTTAATAAAAAAATCACTTTTACACAAAATCTCTTCTCAAAACATCAACTTCTTACAAGGCTTCACGTCTTTAATTGTACAGAATAGCATAATATATTGTTTAGTTGGCAATAAGCAAGAGAAAGCTAGAAAAATAGTATAAAACGACACACATTTTTTGTGTTTCAATCCAATAGGTTGACAAGTTGAAGTTATTAATGAGAAGTTAACAGCCAAACTGCAGCTGACCGAGAAGTCGTAGAAACTAGAAAGTAAATATCTTTTTAAGACTCTGAAGCCAATCAGTCAAGTTGACATCTCGAAATGGACCTTTTAGGGTTGGGATGTACAAAAACATGTCCGGCTTTATATAGCTCCATGTCGAGCAATTTAGTGAGTTATTCGAGCCAACAATATACATTTTTCTATGAATTTGGTAAGCATTCGCCTCATTTGGACATTGCTTTTAAGTAATGTAAGAAAAAAAAATAAGGAAATAAGGAACCAAGTCATTCCAAACCACGGGATCCACATATTATAGAAAAGCTCACAAATGAATAATAAGTACTTCGCTAAAACTAAAAAACTCCGTAGAAGTACATGCTTTAAAACGGTTTGTTGTCGCACATCTCACACATGTGGAAGTACCCACCAAGGTGGTCCCGCGTACAGATGAATCTTTGGCTAGGTGAAGGAAGTGGGTTAGAATCCTCCATCTTGAGAAATCTTCATGTTTCCTCTTTTCGAATCTAATTGTAGAAGTACCGATAAGGGAAAAATCTGTTGACACCTTTATTCATGTCGCTATACTTTACCCATTGCCTCGAATTATTCGAAAATTCTTATGCTGATGTGCAAACCACATGTGCTAAAAGGGTTATGAAGTAAACAACAACAAAAATGTGATAACAATAGAACCAATGGTTGCCCCCTAATCCAAATTCTTTATAAATATCGTATACTTGATCAAAGTAGGGATGAAAATTTGAAACTCTAGCCAAATTTCCGTCTATTTATTTATATCATACTCTATTATATTTTTTGACAGTTGACTTGACTATCGAAGTAGAAATAATAGTCGAACTATCCCTTCGGATGATGGCATTTTTATGCAAACAATGTCTACGTCCACATAATGTAAAGGTGTGACAATACAGTCTCTGTGATGGTCCCCTTAAAGACTTGTAGTCATGGGAGCATCAAAATCTATGGTGTCCAAGTGAAGGGGCCCTATGCCCACGTGAAATTCATTCACAAAGGGACGAGGGGGCAAAATCAACATTTAAATGGCATCTTAATCAAGAAAAGGACAATGATGGATTTTAATATGAAAAAATAAAAAATAAAAAATGCTCATTTTGTTTTTCTCGTGATGTCAACTTGTCATCAATGCTATAAGAATCGGATTGAATAAATTAAAAAAAAAAAAAAAAAAAAGGTTGAACCCCAAT
>NC_036246.1:32100241-32105991 GCF_002742605.1 Olea europaea var. sylvestris | reverse complement strand
TATACAAATATGCAGTTACTACATCCATAAGTTGTATATCAAGCTTTTGTGATACGGTCAATCTAATTAAGAATCTAAAAGCGATGGTGTCCATTACGGGAGGATATGTTTCCTCGTAATCAATTCCTGATCTTTGTGAGAAACCTTGAGCTACTAATCGATCTTTGTACCTTGTAATGTCATTATTTTCATTTCTCTTTCGTACAAATACCTATTTGTATCTAATAGGGATTACATAAAATAATGAAATAGTCCACATGGTGGGTATATTAGCCCATATATATCTTCATGAATTCTTTTCAAGAAAGTTAAATATTCAATATTGGCATTTGTAGTCGAATGTCTAATGACTAACTTGCAAACAAGCTACACATGGATAATCATTTGGTAAAAGAATTTTCTAGTTCTTTAAAGGATGTCAATTTGAGTTGTTTATTGTTTGACGCATCATTATAGCTCCTGGATGTTTAAGTCGATCGTGCCACAAAGTATAAAACTTTTTGGGTAAACAAACTTTTAATTCTTGACATTATTTGATTCAACAATTTTTATAAATATATAATACATGTCAAATGAGAGTGCATGAAATTTTTCTTTTATCTACTTCTGATCAAATACAAAAAAAGTTATGTAAAGATATTCGACATTATTTTCTTGCGTCGTCTCAATATGCAACGGATATCTTTAAAACTAAGTAAATTTCTTCTGAATTTGCTAGAATAAAGTGTATCGTCAATATATAATTTTGTGTTATTTAGTAAAATAATAGAAGCATTTTCGAAGCCTTCACAATATTCGATGCACTTAATATTGTATTGTTATTTTTTTTTCTAATGATTAGTCTAAAAAATATTTTTTATCTTGAAAAATAGTATATGCAGTTGCATTATCAATCAAGCAGGTGTATTGACGATTCATTATGAATATATCAATATAACAAAATGGATATATTTAAAAAAAATTGAATTTAGATTTAAAAAGGTAAACAAAATTCGATATTATGAAATTAACTATGCGTAATAAAGTTCAAAACTTTTATCGGAAAAGTAAAAGCATATTTCAAAATAAAAGGAAATCCTAGAGACATAGAAAATAAACTAATCTATATCTTTTATCACACCACCTCCAATCAAATAATCAATATTTCCATTTGAATCAGCAAAGATAATATGTTCTTTGAAACATGTACTAGTTTACATTGTATTTTATTATTATTTTTTCAAGGGCAATATGTCAATACTCTTTTGGAATATTGAAAAAAATATAATTTATGCTCTTAGGAGCAAGTAATATTCTTCAAGAATATTAATTATAATATTGTGCTACTTGGGGAGCATCAACAGACTATTTATAATAAATAGATGTTTGATTAATATTCTCCTGAAATATTAATTATAATGTTGTACTATTTTAGGAGCAATAATATGATAAATTATTAACTTAAGTCTAAAAAAGAACTCTAAAAGTGTTTGATCAAATTAAAAAAATTAATTAATAAACTTGCAAAATAAATCATTATGCAATGAATATGATAGGAGTGACTATAACGTAATTATTAGTAAAGAAATATATAGGAGTAGAAAATTATCTATGCTTACAACAGAAATTGAAAATTTTTATTATTAATTAAGATAATCATTACTGCATATGACATATAGTGAATAAATAATTAATAAACAATAAATCATTACCACAAATTGTGGCAGATTGAATATATAAACTGTATAGGCATGAGTCAAAGTCATGGTCGTAACATTGCTTCGTGAATTAAAAGGCACTGGTAAACGAATTGAGAAATCATGGGATTACGTGTAAAAACCAACAAGCATTAACAAACAAACAAGAAGTAATCATTATCACAATAAAATAATCAACTTTGACTAAATAAAACATGGAATAGCGTGCATGATAATTAATTTGGCAGACACAAAAGTTGGGATTGTTATACACAATTGTGGTAGAAATAGAATTGTTTGTGGTGGCAGATTTGTAAAAGAATTGATTGCGGTGGAATGCTTTTCGTATGGAGCAAATTGATATGGATATTCACGTGTTGTCAAATTAATTTCGATACAGATGATAAATAATTATACTTATGAAAATTATTACATTCTAAGAGAATCGTACTGATAACATGTTATAAAAAGTGAAGAAAAGAAAAGAGAATAGAAAAAAGTCAATAGATTTGTATGTATTTTATTAAGATGCAAAATCCCGTATTTATGGAGCAGAATCAGGGATACAACAGTAATAATTTCTAGCAGTCAGAGGTATAATTGTCATTCACCTCTAAACCCTAATAAACTTACATTTTACAAAAATAACTCATTTAATTTCACATTTTATTTAATCTATTATTTAGTGCCATCTAGAATGAGATTGCAACCTTAGTGGGACTATATAATATCACTCGTAGTTATTTGGAAAAAAAAAAATAGAATTAAATATTAAAAGGTATCTGGGCCCACTCGTTTCAAATGGCCATCTTTTAGAATTTGCTGGGTGACTGGATTTGCAACTGGATGCAATTATTCAACTGAATTATGTTTACCTGTTTCCACTTTTGTAAAAATGAGAATAAAAAATATAGTCGTTATGGATCCCACACGAAAGATATAAATTTAAATTTGGTAATTTGATGTGATGGATAACGGTCATATTTTTCATTTTAATAAGAAAATAATGGAAAACAAACAGGGACTTAATTTTTCTTTGAAACTTTCCAATTATATTTGGAGAAAGAGTAGAAAGATTGAATGAGATCATAATATACCAATAAAATAAGAGTCATGGTATATGTACAATTATTGTTGACAACATCCTACTTGACATCATCGGATTTATCTATTTTAAAAATTGTTTTTTACCTCGAATTTTGACAACAAATGGTTGTCAACCACTTTTATAAAACTAGTTTTATTGGTAAAATAACATAAAACAAGTTAATTCTGTCAGATTCAATACTGGGTAATTTTTCAAATTTCAATTGTATACTTGTACTATTAGAATGAGAGTCTACTTTATTTCTTTGCTACTATATATAGGGTCTGTTTGGGAGCGATTTTTCACCGTTATTTCACTATTCCAGTCGTCATATTTGACTTCTTCTCTCACAGGTGGATCCCATTTTCTCATAACTGTCAAAAAATCATTTTTCAAAATCACTCCCAAACAGACTCATAATTTCGAGTTATAGCTAATGCAACGATTAGGAGTGAGCAAAAGACTAATTCAGAACTCAATTTAAAATCGATCTGATTCTAATCAATTTCTAGTCAATTTTAGTATTAAAATCGAAAATCGATTTGATTCTTTATTCTAACAACAAGAACCAAACAATCAGTTTAAAATGCAATATTTACTTTTTACTTTTAATGATAGCTAGTGCAGCGCCCTAACTATTGTACTTTTTTCATATGAATTTCTACATAGTACATCAAACTCGTATTAAATTTAATATTATTTGTACATCCAGAATAATGATTCATTAAATTTCATAGATGTAATTTTTGATAAATAAGAGGTTTGGGTTCATTTCATCCTTTTCAAGTTAACATTTTCGGGCCCTTAAAGTATAAAGAAGATAGAATTGATATTGAAATGTGTTTTAAAGAACTCATCCGAACCAATAGGTAGATCCGTTAGTCTATTACCATATAATTTAAGAAGGTCTATAATTAGACATTTCATTTGCATGTATTAGAGAATTTGAGCACTTAACACAAGGAATCGAATTGGACCGAAACTTAATGGTTCGGTTTTTATTAAACTCTATACTGATAGGTAGATCCATTAGTTTATTACCATATAATTTAAGAGGGTTTATAATTAGACCTTTCATTTGCACGTATTAGAGAATTTAAGCACTTGACACAAGGAATCAAATTGGACCGAAACTTAATGGTTCGGTTCTGATTCAATTCTATACTGATAGATGGAACCATGGGCGGAACCAGGGACGGGCTGGGCCGTGCTACAACCCGTCCCTTCGGCCCAATTGTCCATTAAAAAAAAATTTAAGTAAAATATTTTTTTATGTGGTAATATATATATTTTTTAATACGTATTAGCGCGTGTTGAATTTTTTCATGGATCCGTCACTAGCTGAAACCAATAGTTTTATTTTTAGAATACTAATTGATACTTGGTTTGATTTGATTCTCATTAAGATCGAATTGGACTCCTTCTATAAAACTTTTTCACGTTTATATACTTTCCAAACATTATTTTTATGAACACATTTCGTAGGATCCATTTGATACGCTTTTTCTCTACACATTTTCTAATAGTTTTAAATTAGAATACACAAAAAACTTTATCAAACATAATTTAATTTCATCTTGAGATTATAATTTTCAGATTTTTCTAGTGAAATTTTTTAAAATTTTAATATATTTTCCTCAAGTAAATACCAAACCCACGAGTAGACTGATCTGCTTACTCTTAATTCACTTCTTAGGGAAGAAACATTTACTATCCTTGCTCCAGAGGTCGAAAGCTGTAGCAAAGGAAGAAGAGCTTCGGTTACATTTTTGACACCGTAGTAATTAGTATCTAAACATTCTTTCGCCTTCTCGTAGGTTGTTTTCATCACATCTTGAACCAAGTTGACTGCCTTTCCTGCTAACTGTATTAGATAAGAGACAACAATTAGCAGTAGCACTGAATTACTTCCTTTAAATGCTTACGACGTTAGAGAGATGACAAATTTATACTTGAATTCAACCCCCCCCCCCCCCCCCCCAAAAAAAAAAAAGCAAAAAAACAGAGGTTTAATTTTTAACCATGAAAGGTGACAAAACGAGCAGATATATTGCGCTTGTTTGAAAGTCACATTTTTTTTTCAGATTCATTTTTAATCAAAATTCTAAAAAAATAATAATCATATTTTTCATAATATTTTTTTAACTACACATTTTTAATAAAAAAATCACTTTTACACAAAATCTCTTCTCAAAACATCAACTTCTTACAAGGCTTCACGTCTTTAATTGTACAGAATAGCATAATATATTGTTTAGTTGGCAATAAGCAAGAGAAAGCTAGAAAAATAGTATAAAACGACACACATTTTTTGTGTTTCAATCCAATAGGTTGACAAGTTGAAGTTATTAATGAGAAGTTAACAGCCAAACTGCAGCTGACCGAGAAGTCGTAGAAACTAGAAAGTAAATATCTTTTTAAGACTCTGAAGCCAATCAGTCAAGTTGACATCTCGAAATGGACCTTTTAGGGTTG
This sequence comes from Olea europaea var. sylvestris, assembly GCF_002742605.1. NCBI lineage: Eukaryota > Viridiplantae > Streptophyta > Magnoliopsida > Lamiales > Oleaceae > Olea > Olea europaea. The sequence continues at coordinate 32,100,753 of NC_036246.1, read as the reverse complement.
GGATGTACAAAAACATGTCCGGCTTTATATAGCTCCATGTCAAGCAATTTAGTGAGTTATTCGAGCCAACAATATACATTTTTCTATGAATTTGTTAAGCATTCACCTCATTTGGACATTGCTTGTAAGTAATGTAAGAAAAAATAAGGAAATAAGGAACCAAGTCGCTCCAAACCACATGATCTGCATATTATAGAAAAGCCCACACATGAATAATAAGTACTCCGCCAGAACTAAAAGACGTCGTAGAAGTACATGCTTTAAAAAGATTTGTTGTCGCACATCTCACACATGTGGAAGTACCCACCAAGGTGGTCCCGCTTACAGATGAATCTTTGGCTAGGTTAAGGAAGTGGGTTAGAATCCTCCATCTTTGAGAAATCTTCATGTTTCTTCTCTTCGAATCTAAGGGAGTGTTTGATAGCATGAAAATGGAAAAAAAAAAGATGGAATTGGAATTGGAAATTCCAACTTTTGGTGTTTGATACCTTATATTTTCCATGGAATTGCAT
>NC_036246.1:31936448-32100141 GCF_002742605.1 Olea europaea var. sylvestris | reverse complement strand
CACTATAGAGTACATATGGCAAGGTCCTTACCGATTGAACTTTGCTATTTGTACACTGATTTTTGACACGTTGTTTGACACTTTTATTGTTGTCAAGTGTCAATTGGATAGGAAACTGTTTGAAATTTAAAATGTCCAACAGGGATATGCCAAGTGGCAAAGTGTAATTTAAAGTATACGCCATAGTGTACATGAAGCAAGGTTCTTGCCGATTGAGATTTGCTAGTTGTACACTGATTTTTGACACGTTGGTTGACACTTTTATTGTTGTCAAGTGTCAATTGGAAGGGAAAACTATTTGAAATTTAAACTGTCCAACAGGGGAAAGTCACGTGGCAAAGTGTAAACTAAAGTGTACACTATAGTGTACATGCAGCAAGGTTCTTACCGATTGAACTTTACAATTTGTACACTGATTTTTTGCACGTCGTTTGACACTTGTATTATTGACAAGTGTCAATTGGATGGGAAAACTATTTGAAATTTAAACTGTCCAATAGGGTAATGGCATGTAGCAAAGTGTATACTAAAGTGTACACCATAGAGTACATGTAGCATGGTTCTTATCGATTGAACTTTGCTATTTGTACACAGATTTTCAACGCGTTTGACACTTGTGCTATTGTCAAGTGTCAATTGGATGGGAAAACTATTTGAAATTTAAACTGTCCAATAGGGTAATGGTATGTAGCAAAGTGTGTACTAAAGTGTACACCATAGAGTACATGTAGCATGGTTCTTATCGATTGAACTTTGCTTGGATGGGAAAAGTGTTTGAAATTTAAACTGTCCAATAGGGAAATATCACGTGGCAAAGTGTAAAGTACAGTGTACTCCATAGTGTACATATAGCAAGGTTCTTACCCATTGAACTTTGTTATTTGTACACTGATTTTTTACACGTTGTTTGACATTTACATTATTGTCAATTGTCAATTCGATGGGAAAACTGCATCAAATTTAAACTATCCAACAAGGATTTGTCACAGGGCAAAGTGTAAACTAAAGTGTACACCATAGTGTATATGAAGCAAGGTTCTTGCTAATTGAACTTTGTTATTTGTACACTGATTTCTTACACCTTGTTTGGCACATAGATTGTTGTCAAGTGTCAATTGGATGGGAAAATTGTTTGAAATTTAATATGTCCAATAGGGTAATGTCACGTGGCAGTGTAAACTAAAGTGTAGACCATTGTGTATATGTCGTGAGATTCTTACCGATTGAACTTTATTATTTGTACACTAATTTTTGACATGTTATTTTGTACTTGCATTGTTGTCAAGTGTCAATTGGGTGGGAAAACTATTTGAAATTCAAACTGTTTAATAGGGTAATGTCACGTGGCAAAGTGTAAACTAAAGTGTACACCATAGTGTACATGTAGCAAGGTTCTTACCGATTGAACTTTTCTATTTGTACGATGATTTTCGACACGTTGTTTGACACTAACATTGTTGTCAAGTGCTAATAGGATGGGATAACTGATTGAAATTTAAACTGCCCAATAGGGTAATGTCACGTGATAAAGTGTAAACTAAAGTGCACATCGTAGTATACATCTAGCAAGGTTCTAACCGATTGAACTTTGCTATTTGTACACTAATTTTTGACACGTTATTTGGCAATTGTATTGTTGTCAAGTGTCCATTGGATGGGAAAACTATTTGAAATTTAAACTGTCCAACAGGGTAATGTCACAATGCGAAGTGTAAAATAAAGTATACACCATAGTGTACATGTAGAAAGGTTTTTACCGATTGAACTTTGCTATTTGTACACTAATTTTTGACAAGTAGTTTGACACTTGAATTACTGTCAAGTGTCAATTGGATGGGAAAACTGTTTGAAATTTAAGCTATCCAACAGGGTAATGTCACATGGGAATGTGTAAACTAAAGTGTACACCATAGTGTACATGTAGCACGGTCCTTATCGATTGAACATTGCTATTTGAACATTGATTTTTGACACGTTGTTTGACACTTACTTTGTTGTTAAGTGTCAATTGGATAGAAAAACTGTTTAAAATTTAAACTGTCCAACCGGGTAGTGTCACGTGCAAACTGTAAATTAAAGCTCACACCATAGTATACATGTAGTGAGGTTCTTACCGATTGAACTTTGCTATTTGTACAATGGTTTTCGACACGTTGTTTGACACTTACATTATTGTCAAGTGTCAATTGGATGGAAAAACTATTTGAAATTCAAACTGTCCAATGGGGTAATGTCACGTGGCAAAGTATAAACTAAAGTGTACACCATAGTGTACATGTAGCATGGTTCTTACCGATTGAACTTTGCTATTTGTATAATGATTGTCGACACATTGTTTGACACTTGCATTCTTGTCAAGTGTCAATTGGATTGGAAAACTGCTTGAAATCCAAACTGTCCAATGGGGTAATGTCACGTGGCAAAGTGTAAACTAAAGTGTATACCATGGTGTACATGAAGCAAGGTTCTTACCGATTGAACTTTGCTATTCGTACACTAATTTTTGACACATTGTTTGATACTTACATTATTGTAAAGTGTAAATTGGATGGAAAAACTTTTTGAAACTGAAACTATCCAACAGGGTAATGTCATGTGGCAAAGTGTAGACTAAACTGTGCACCATAGTGTACATGTAGCAAGATTCTTACCAATTGAACATTGCTATTTGAACATTGATTTTTGACATGTTGTTTGACACTTGCTTTGTTGTCAAGTGTCAATTGGATGAAAAAAATGTTTGAAATTTGAACTGTCCAATAGGGTAATGTGACGTGGCAAAGTGTAACCAAAAGTGTACACCATAGTGTACATGTAGAAAGGTTTTTACCGATTGAACTTTGTTATTTGTACGATGATTTTCGACACGTTCTTTGACGCTTACATTATTGTCAAGTGTCAATTGGATGGAAAAACTATTTGAAATTCAAACTATCCAATGGGGTAATGTCACGTGGCAAAGTGTAAACTAAAGTGTACACCATAGTGTACATGTAACATGGTTCTTACCGATTGAACTTTATTATTTGTACAATGATTTTCGACACATTGTTTGACACTTGCATTCTTATCAAGTGTCAATTGGATGGGAAAACTATTTGAAATCCAAACTGTCCAACGGGGTAATGTCACGTGGCAAAGTGTAAACTAAAGTGTACACCATAGTGTACATGAAGCAAGGTTCTTACCGATTGAACTTTGCTATTTGTACACTGATTTTTGACACGTTGTCTGACACTTACATTCTTATCAAGTGTCAATAGGATGCAAAAACTATTTGAAATTTAAACTGTTCAACAGGGTAATGTCACAGGGCAAAGTGTAAACTAAAGTGTACACCATAGTGTATGTGTAGCAAGGTTCTTACCGATTAAGCTTTGCTATTTGTACACTGATTTTTGACACTTTGTTTAACATTTGCATTGTTGTCATGTGTAAATTAGATTGGGAAATTGTTTGAAATTTAAACTTTCCAATAGGGTAATGTCACGTGGCAAATTGTAAACTAAAGTGTACACCATAGTGTACATGTAGCAAGGTTCTTACCGATTGAACTTTAGTATTTGTACCCTGATTTTTGACACATTGTTTGATGCTTGCATTGTTGTCATGTTTCAACTGGATGAGAAAACTGTTTGAAATTTAAAATATTCAACAAGGTAATGTCACTTGGCAATGTGTAAACTAAAGTGTAAAGCATAGTGTACATGTAGCATGGTCCTTACCGATTGAACTTTGCTGTTTGTACACTAATTTTTGACACGTTGCTTGAAACTTGCATTGTGGTCAAGTGTCAATTTGATGGAAAAACTGTTTGAAATTTAAACTGTCCAACAGGGTAATGTCACGTGACAATGTGTAAACTAAAGTGTACACCATAATGTACGTGTCTCAAAGTTTTTCCCAATTGAACTTTGCTATTCGTACAATGATTTTTGACTCGTTGTTTGACACTTGCATTGTTAACAAGTGTTAATTGGATGGGAAAACTCTCTAAAATTTAAACTGTCCAACAGGGATATGTCATATGGTAAAGTGTAAACTAATGTGTACACCATAGTGTTTATGAAGCGAGGTTCTTACAGATTGAACTTTGCTATTGGTACATTGGATGGGAAAACTGTTTGCATTTTAAACTGTCCAATAGGGATATGTCATGTGGCAAAGTGTAAACTAAAGTGTACTCCATAGTATACATGAAGAAAGGTTCTTACTGATTGAACTTTGTTGTTTGTACACTGATTTTTGACACGTTAGATGGGAAAACTGTCTGAAATTTAATTTGTCCAACGGGGTTATGTCACATGGCAAAGTGTAACTAAAGTGAACACCATAGTGTACATGTCGCGAGGTTCTTACCAATTGAAATTTTCTATTTATACACTGATTTTTGACACGTTGTTTGACACTTACATTATTGTCAACTGTCAATTGGAAGAGAGAGTTGTGCGAAATTTAAACTGTTAAATAGGGTAATGTCACGTGGCAATGTGTAAACTAAAGTGTACACCATATTGTACATATAGCAAGGTTCTTACTGATTGAACTTTGGTATTTGTACCCTGATTTTTGACACGTTGTTTGACACTTGTATTGTTGTCATATGTCAATTGGATGGGAAAACTGTTTGAAATTTAAACTATTCAACAAGGTAATATCAATTTGCAAAGTGTAAACTAAAGTGTACACCATAGTGTACATGTAGCATGGTCCTTACCGATTTAACTTTGCTATTTGTACACTAATTTTTGACATGTTGCTTGACACTTACATTGTTGACAAGTGTCAATAGGATGGGAAAACTGTTTGAAATTTAAAATGTCCAACAGGGTAATGTCATGTGGAAAAGTGTAAACTAAAGTGTACGCCATAGTGTACATGTAGCAAGGTTCTTATCGATTGAACTTTTGTATTTGTACCTTGATTTCTGACACATAGTTTGACACTTGCATTGTTGTCATGTGTCAATTGGATGTTGAAACTATTTGAAAATTAAACTATTCAACAAGGTAATGTTAATTGGCAAAGTGTAAACTAAAGTGTACATGTAGCATGGTCCTTACCGATTGAACTTTAATATTTCTACACTAATTTTTGACACGTTGCTTGACACTTGCATTGTTAACAAATGTAAATTGGATGGTGAAACTGTTTGAAATTTAAACTGTCCAACAGGGATATGTCACGTGACAAGGTGTAAACTAAAGTGTACAACATAATGTACATGAAGCGATGTTCTTACTGATTGAACTTTACTATCGGTACACTAATTTTTGACACTTGCATTATTGCCAAGTGTCAGTTTGATGGGAAAATTATTTGCATTTAAAGTGTCCAACAGGGATATGCCACATGGCAAAGTGAAACTAAAGTGTACACCATAGTATACAGGAAGCAATGTTCTTACCGATTAAACATTGCTATTTGCACACTGGTGTTTGACACGTCGTTTGACAATTGCATTATTGTCAAGTGTCAAGTGGATGGGAAAACTATTAGAAATTTAAACTGCCCAACAGGGTAATGTCACGTGGCAAAGTGTAAACTAAAGTGTACACCATAATGTACATGTAGCAAGGCTCTTACCGATTGAACTTTGCTATTTGTACATCGATTTTTGCCACATTATTTGACACTTGGATTGTTGCCAAGCGTCAATAGGATGGGAAAATTGTTTGGATTTTAAACTGTCCAACAAGGATATGTCACGTGACAACGTGTAAACTAAAGTGTACACCATCGTGCACATGAAGCAAGCTTCTTACCGATTGAACTTCGCTATTTGTAGGCTGATTTTTGACACGTTGTTTGACACTTACACTATTGTCAACTGTCAATTGGAAGGGAAAACCGTTTGAAATTTAAACTGTCAAATAGGGTAATGTCACGTGGTAAAGTGTAAACTAAAGTGTACACCATAGTGTACATGTCGCAACGTTCTTACCAATTGAACTTTGGTATTTGTAGACTGATTTTTGACACGTTGTTTGAGACTTGTATTGTTGTCAAGTGTCAATTTGATGGGAAACTATTTGAAATTTAAACTGTCCAATAGGGTAATATCACGTGGTAAAGTGTAAACTAAAGTGTACACCATAGTGTACATGTAGCAAGGCTCTTACCGATTGAACTTTGGTATTTGTACCCAAATTTTGGACACGTTGTTTGACACTTGCGCTGTTGTCATGTGTAAATTCGATAGGAAAATTGTTTGAAATTTGAACTTTCCAACAGGGTAATGTCACGTGGCAAAGTGTAAACTAAAATGCACACCATTTTATACATGTCGCAAGGTTCTTACCGATTGAACTTTACTATTTGTACACTAATTTTTGAGACGTTGTCCGACCCTTGCATTGTTGTCAAGTGTCAATTGGAAGGGAAAACTATTTGAAATTTAAATCGTCCAACAGGGTAATGTCACGTGGCAAAGTGTAAACTAAAGTGTACACTATCATGTACATGTCGCATGGTTCTTACCGATTGAACTTTGCTATCTGTGCATTGATTTTTGACACGTTATTTGATACTTGCACTATTGTCAAGTGTCAATTAGACGGATGAGCTATTTGAAATTTAAACTGTCCACCAGGGTAGTGTCACGTGGGAAAGTGTAAACTAAAGTGTGCACCATATTGTACATGTAGCAAGGTTCTTACCGATTGAACTTCCCTATTTGTACACTAATTTTTGACATGTTGTTTGACACTTGCATTGTTTTCAAGTGTCAATTGGATGGGAAAATTGTTTGAACTTTAAACTGTCCAACAATGTAATATCATGTGGCAAAGTATAAACTAAAGTGTCTACCATAGTGTACGTGTAGCAAGGTTCTTACCGATTGAAGTTCGCTATTTGTATACTGATTTTTGACACGTTGTTTGACACTTGAATTGTTGTCAAGTGTCAATTAGATGGGAAAATTGTTTGAAATTTAAACTATCCAATAGGGTTCACGTGGCAAAGTGTAAACTAAAGCGTGCACCAAAGTGTATATGCAGCAAGGTTCTTATCGATTGAAATTTGCTATCTGTACACTGATTTTTGACACGTTGTTTGATACTTGCATTGTTGTCATGTGTTAATAGGATGGGAAAACTATTTTAAATTTAAACCGTCCAATAGGGTAATGTCACGTGGCAAAGTATGAATTAAAGTGTACACTATCGTGTACATGTCGCAAGGTTCTTACCGATTGAACTTTGCTATTTGTACACTGATTTTTGACACGTTGTTTGATATTGTATTATTGTCAAGTGTCAATTAGATGGAAGAACTGTTCGAAACTTAAACTGTACAACAGGGTAGTGTCACGTGGGAAAGTGTAAACCAAAGTGTACACCATATTGTACATGTAGCAAGATTCTTATCGATTGAACTTCCCTATTTGTACTTTAATTTTTGACACGTTGTTTGACACTTGTAATGTTGTCAAGTGTCAATTGGATGGGAAAATTGTTTGAAATTAAAACTGTCCAACAGGGTAATGTCACGTGGTAAAATATAAACTAAAGTGTCTACCATAGTGTACATGTTGTAAGGTTCTTACTGATTCAAATTTGCTGTTTGTACACTAATTTTTGACACATTGTTTGACACTTGCATTGTCATCAAGTGTCAATTGGATGGGAAAACTGTTTAAAGTCACGTGGCAAAGTGTAAACTAAAGGGTGCACCATAGTATACATGTTGCAAGGTTCTTACCGATTAAACTTTGTTATTCGTACACTGATTTTTGACACGTTGTTTGACACTTGCGTTGTTGTCAAGTGTCAATTGGATTTAAAAACTGTTTGAAATTTAAACTATCAAACAGGGTAATGTCACATGGTAAAGTGTAAACTAAAGTGTACACCGTAGGGTACATGAAGCAAGGTGCTTACCGATTAAACTTTGCTATTTGTACACTGATTTTTGACACGTTGGTTGAAACTTGCATTGTTGTCAATTATCAATTGGAAGGGAAAACTCATTTAAATTCAAACTATCCAACTGGGTAATGTCACGTGGCAAAGTGTAAACTAAGGTGTATACCATAGTGTACACGTAGCAGGGTTTTCACCATTTGAACTTCGCTATTTGTAAACTAATTTTTGACACGTTGTTTGACACTTGAATTGTTGTCAAGTGTCAACTGGACGGAAAATTGTTTGAAATTTAAATTGTCCGACGGGATAATGTCACTTGGCAAAGTGTAAACTAAAGTGTACGTCATTGTGTACATGTAGTAAAGTTCTTATTGATTGAACTTTCCTATTTGAACACAGATTTTTAACACGTTGTTTGACACGCGAATTGTTGTCAAGTGTCAATTGGATGGGAAATTGTTTGAACTTTAAACTATCCAACAGGGTAATGTCATGTAGCAAAGTTTAAACTGAAGTGTACACCATAGCGTACATGTAGCATTGTACTTACCGATTGAACTTTGCTATTTGTACACTAATTTTTGACACGTTGTTTGACACTTGCATTGTTGTCGTGTGTCAATTAGGTGGAAAAACTATTTGAAATTCAAATTGTCCAACAAGGTAATGTCACGTGGCAAAGTGTAAACGAAAGTGTACACCATAGAGTACATGTGGCAAGGTTCTTACCGATTGAACTTTTTTATTTGTACGATGATTTTTGACACGTTGTTTGACACTTGCATTGTTGTCTAGTGTCAATTGGATGGTAAAACTATTTGAAATTTAAACTGTCCAATAGGGTGATGTCACGTGGCAAAGTGTAAAGTGTACACCATAGTGTACATGTCGAAACGTTTTTGCCGATTGAACTTTGCTATTTGTACACTGATTTTCGACATGTTGTTTGACACTTGCATTGGTTTCAAGTGTCAATTGGATGCGAAAATTGTTTGAAATTTAAACTATCAATCCGGGTAATGTCACGTGGTAAAGTGTAAACTAAAGTGTACACCATAGTGTAGATGTAACAAGGTTCTTATGGATGAACTTCGCTATTTGTACACTGATTTTTGACATGTTGTTTGACCCTTGCAATGTTGTCAAGTGTCAATTGGATGAAAAAATTGTTTCTAATTTAAACTGTCCAATAGGGATGTGTCACGTGGCAAAGTGTAAACTAAAGTGTACACCATAGTGTACATGAAGCAGGGTTCTTACCGATTGAACTTTGTTATTTGTACACTGATTTTTAACACGTTGTTTGACACTAGCATTGTTTTCAAGTGTCAATAGGATGGGAAAACTATTTGAAATTTAAGCTGTCCAATAGGGACATGTCACGTGGCAAAGTGTAAACTAAAGTGTACACCATAGTGTAGATGTAACAAGGTTCTTATTGATTGAACTTTGCTATTTGTACACTGATTTTTGACACGTTATTTGACCCTTGCAATGTTGTCAAGTGTCAATTAGATGGGAAAACTGTTTCTAATTTAAACTATCCAACAGGGATGTGTCACGTGGCAAAGTGTAAACTAAAGTGTACACCATAGTGTACATGATGCAGGGTTCTAACCGATTGAACTTTACTATTTGTACACTGATTTTTGACATGTTGTTTAACACTAGCAATGTTGTCAAGTGTCAATAGGTTGGGAAAACTATTTGAAATTTAAACTGTCCAGTAGGGACATGTCACATGGCAAAGTGTAAACTAAAGTGTACACCATAGTGTAGATGTAACAAAGTTCTTACTGATTGAACTTTGCTATTTGTACACTGATTTTGACACGTTGTTTGACCCTTGCAACTTTGTCAAGTGTCAATTGGATGGAAAAACTATTTCTAATTTAAATTGTCCAACAGGGATGCGTCACGTGGCAAAGTGTATACCATAGTGTACATGAAGCAGGGTTCTTACCGATTGAACTTTGCTGTTTGTACACTGATTTTTGATGCGTTGTTTGACACTAGCATTGTTGTCAAGTGTCAATTGGATGGGAAAACTATTTGAAATTTAAATTGTCCAATAGGGACATGTCACGTGGCAATATGTAAACTAAAGTATACACCGTAGGGTACATGAAGAAAGGTGCTTACCGATTAAACTTTGTGATTTGTACACTGATTTTTGGCACGTGGGTTAACACTTGCCTTGTTGTCAAATGTCAATTGGATGGGTAAACTCATTTTAATTTAAACTATCCAATAGGTTAATGTCAAGTGGTGAAGTGTAAACTAAAGTGTACACTATGGTGTACACGTAGCAAAGTTCTTACTAATTGAACTTTGCTACTTGTAAACTGATTTTTAGCTCGCTGCTTGACACTTGAATTGTTGACAAGTGTCAAGTGGATGGAAAAACTATTTGAAAGTTAAACTGCCCAATCGGGATATGTCACGTGGCAAAGTGTAAACTAAAGTGTACACCATAGGGTACATGAAGGAAGGTGCTTACCAATTGAACTTTACTATTTGAACACTGATTTTCGACACGTTGGTTGACACTTGCATTGTTGTCAAATGTCAATTTGATTGGAAAACTATTTGAAGTTTAAACTGTCCAATAGGGCAATGTCATGTGGCAAATTGAAAACCAAAGTATACACCATAGTGTACATGCAGCAAGGTTCTTACCAATTTAACTTTGCTATTTGTACACTGATTTTTGACACATTGTTTGACACTTGCATTGTTGTGAAGTGTCAATTGGATAGAAAAACTGTTTGAAATTTAAACTGTCTAACGGGGTAATGTCACATGGCAAAGTGTAAACTACAGCGTACTCCATAGTGTACATGTTGCAAGGTTCTTACCGACTGAACTTTACTATTTGTAAATTGATTTTTGACACTTTGTTTGACACTTGATCTGTTGTCAAGTGTCAACTGGATGGAAAAACTGTTTGAAAGTTAAACTGTCAAATAGAGTAATGCCACGTGGCAAAGTGTAAACTAAATTGTACATCATTGTGTACAAGTAGCATTGTACTTACCGATTGAACTTTGCTATTTGTACACTGATTTTTAACACGTTGTTTAACACTTGCATTGTTATCAAGTGTCAATTGGATTGGAAAACTTTTTGAAATTTAAACTGTCCAACAGGGTTATGACATGTGGCAAAGTGTAAACTAAAGTGTGTACACCATTGTGTACCTGTAGCAAGGCCCTTACCGATTGAACTTTGCTATTTGGACACTGATTTTTTACACGTTGTTTGACACTTACACTGTTATCAAGTGTTAAATGGATAGGAAAACTGTTTGAAATTTAAACTGTCCAACGGGGTAATGTTACAGGGTAAATTTTAAACTAAAGTATATATGTAGCATGGTTCTTACCGATTGAACTTTGCTATTTGTACACTGATTTTTGACAAGATGTTTAACACTTGCATTGTTGTTAAGTGCCAATTGGATGGGGAAATTGTTTGAAATTTAAACCGTCGAACAGGGTAATGTCACGTGGCAAAGTGTAAACTAAAGTATACACCATACTGTACATATAGCAAGGTTCTTACCGATTGAACTTTGCCATTTGTAAACTGATTTTAGACACGTTGTTTGACCCTTGTGTTGTTGTCAAGTATCAATTGGATGGAAAAACTGTTTGAAATTTAAACTGTCCAATAGGGTAAATTCATGTAGGAAAGTGTAAACTAAAGTGTACACCATAGTGTACATGTATCATGGTACTTACCAATTGAATTTTGCTATTTGTACACTGATTTTTGACACGTTGTTTGACACTTGCATTGTTGTTAAGTGTCAATTGGATGGGAAAACTATATGAAATTTAAACTGTCCAACAGGGATATGTCACGTGGCAAAGTGTAAATTAAAGTGTACGCCGTAGGTTAAATAAAGCAAGGTGCTTACCGATTGAACTTTGCTATTTGTACACTGATTTTTGACAAGATGTTTAACACTTGCATTGTTGTTAAGTGTCAATTGGAAGGGGAAATTGTTTGAAATTTAAACTGTCCAATAGGGTAATGTCACGTGGCAATGTGTAAACTAAAGTGTACACCATACTGTACATATAGCAAGGTTCTTAATGATTGAACTTTGCCATTTGTAAACTGATTTTAGACACGTTGTTTGACCCTCGCATTGTTATCAAGTGTCAATTGGATGGGAAAACTATTTGAAAATTAAACTGTCCAATAGGTTGATGTCACGTGGCAAAGTGTAAAGTGAACACCATAGTGTACATGTCGAAAGGTTTTTACCGATTGAAATTTGCTATCTGTACACTGATTTTTGACATGTTGTTTGACACTTGTATTGCTGTCAAGTGTCAATTGGATGGAAAAATATTTTGAAATTAAAACTATTCAATAGGGTAATGTCATGTGGCAAAGTGTAAACTAAAGTGTACACCATAGTGTACATGTCACAAGTTCTTACCAATTAAACTTTGCTATTTGTACACTGATTTTTGACACGTTGTTTGACACTTGCATCATTGTCAAGTATCAATTGGATGGAAGAACTGTTCGAAATTGAAACTGTCCAATAGGGTAATGCCACGTGGGAAAGTGTAAACTAAAGTGTACACCATATTGTAAATGTAGCAAGGTTCTTATCGATTGAACTTTCCTATTTGTACACTGATTTCTGACACGTCCTTTGACACTTGCATTTTTGTCAAGTGTCAATTGGACGGGAAATTTGTTTGAAATTTAAACTGTCCAACAAGGTTATGTGACGTGGCAAAGTATAAACTAAATTGTCCACCATAGTGTACATGTCGCAAGGTTCTTATTGATTCAAATTTGCTATTTGTATACTAATTTTTGACACATTGTTCGACACTTGCATTGTCATCAAGTGTCAATTGGATGTGAAAATTGTTTGAAATTTAAACTGCCCAATAGGGTAATGTCACGAGGCAAAGTGTAAACTAATGTGTACAGTATAGTGTACATGTCGCAAGGTTCTTACCGATTTAACTTTGCTATTTGTACACAGACTTTTGACATGTTGTTTGACACTAGCATTGTTTTCAAGTGTTAATTGGATGCAAAAATTGTTTGAAATTTAAACTTTTAATCAGGGTAATGTCATGTGGCAAAATGTAAACTAAAGTGTACACCATAGTGTAGATGTAACAAGGTTCTTACTAATTGAACTTTGCTATTTGTACACTGATTTTTGACACGTTGTTTGACCCTTGCAATGTTGTCAAGTATCAATTAGATGGGTAAACTATTTCTAATTTAAACTGTCCAATAGGGATGCATCACGTGGCAAAGTATAAACTAAAGTGTACATGAAGCAAGGTTCTTACCGATTGAACTTTGCTATTTTTACACTGATTCTTGACATGTTGTTTGACACTAGCATTGTTGTCAAGTGTCAATAGGATAGGAAAACTATTTTAAATTTAAACTGTCCAATAGGGACATGTCACGTGGCAAAATGTAAACTAAAGTGTACACCATAGGGTACATGAAGCAAGGTGCTTACCGATTAAACTTTGCGATTTGTACACTAATTTTTGACATGTGGATTGACATTTGCCTTGTTGTCAAATGTCAATTGGATGGGTACACTTATTTAAATTCAAATTGTCCAACAGGGTAATGTCACGTGACAAAGTGTAAACTAAAGTGTACACCATAGTGTACACGGAGCAAGGTTCTTGCCAATTGAACTTTGCTATTTATAAACTGATTTTTGACTCGTTGTTTGACACTTGAATTGTTGACAAGTGTCAACAGGATGGAAAAACTGTTTGAAATTTAAATTGTCCAACGGGGTAATGTCCTGTGGCAAAGTGTAAATTAAAGTGTACACCATGGTGTACATGTAGCAAAGTTCTTACCGATTGCACTTTGCTATTTGAACACTAATTTTTGACACGTTGTTTAACACTTGCATTGTTGTTAAGTGTCAATTGAAGGTGAAAACTATTTGAAATTTAAACTGTCCAATCGGGATATGTCACGTGACAAAGTGTAAACTAAAATGTACACCATAGGGTACATGAAGGAAGGTGCTTACCAATTGAACTTTGCTATTTGAACACTGATTTTTGGCACATTGGTTGACACTTGCATCGTTGTCAACTGTCAATTGGATTGGAAAACTGTTTAAAATTTAAACTGTCCAACAGGACAATGTCACGTGGCAAAGTGTAAACTAAAGTATACACTATAATGTACATATAGCAAGGTTCTTACCAATTTAACTTTGCTATTTGTACACTGATTTTTGACACGTTGTTTGACACTTGCATTGTTGTCAAGTGTCAATTGGACGGAAAAACTGTTTGAAATTTAAACTGTCTAACAGGGTAATGTCACGTAGCAAAGTGTAAACTAAAGCGTATTCCATATTATACATGTAGCAAGGTTCTTACCGATTGAACTTTGCTATTTGTACACTGATTTTTGACACATAGATTGACACATGATCTGTTGTCAAGTGTTAAGAGGATTGGAAAACTGCTTGAAATTTACACTGTCCAATAGAGTAATGTCACGTGGCAAAGTGTAAACTAAATTGTACAACATAGTGTACATGTACCAAGGTTCTTATCGATTGAACTTTCCTAGTTGTACACTAATTTTTGACACATTGTTTGACACTTGAATTGTTGTCAAGTGTCAACTGGATGGGGAAACTGTTTGAAATTTAAATTGTCCAACAGGGTATTGTCACGTGGCAAAGTGTAAACTAAAGTGTACACCATAGTGTACATGTAGCATGGTACTTACCGATTGAACTTTGCTATTTGTACACTAATTTTTGGCATGTTGTTTGACATTGAATTGTTGTCAAGTGTCAATTGGATGGGAAAAGTGTTTGAAATTTAAACTGTCCAATGGAGTAATGTCACATGGGAAAGTGTAAACTAAAATGTACGACATAGTGTACGTGTAGCATGGTACTTACCAATTGAACTTTGCTATTTGTACACTGATTTTTGACACGTTGTTCGACACGTGCATTATTGTCAAGTGTCAATTGGATGGAAAAATTGTTTGAAACTTAAATTGTCCAACAGGGTAATGTCACGTGGCAAAGTGTAAACTAAAGTGTATACCATAGTGTACATGTAGCAAGGTTCTTATCGATGGAACTTTGCTACTTATACAGTGATTTATGACACGTTGTTTGACACTTGCATTGTTGTCAAGCATCAATTGGATGGGAAAACTATTTAAAATTTAAGCTGTGCAGCAGGGCAATGTCATATGAAAATTTTAAACAAAAGTGTACACCATAGTGTAAATGTAACAAGGTTCTTACCTGTTGAACTTTGCTCTTTGTACACTGATTTTTGACACATTGTTTGACCTTGCATTGTTGTCAAGTGTCAATTGGATGGGAAAGCTATTTGAAATTTAAACTGTCCAACAGGGATATGTCACGTAGCAAAGTGTAATCTAAAGTGTACACCGCAGTGTAAATAAAGTAAGGTTCTTACCGATTGAACTTTTCAATTTGTACACTAATTTTCGACGTGTTGGTTGGCACTTGTATTGATGTCAAGTGCCAATTGGATTCGAAAATTATTTGAAATTTAACTTGTCCAGTAGGTAATGTCACGTGGCAAAGTGTAAACTAAAGTGTACAACATAGTGTACACGGAGCAAGGTTCTTGCCAGTTGAACTTTGCTATTTGTAAACTGATTTTTGACTCGTTGTTTGACACTTAAATTGTTGACAAGTGTCAACAAGATGGAAAAACTATTTGAAATTTAAATTGTCCAACGGGGTAATGTCATGTGGCAAAGTGTAAACTAAAGTGTACACCATGGTGTACATGTAGCAAAGTTCTTACCGATTGCAGTTTGCTATTTGAACACTGATTTTTGACACGTTGTTTAACACTTACATTGTTGTTAAGTGTCAATTGAAAGTGAAAACTATTTGAAATTTAAACTGTCCAATCGGGATATGTCACGTGGCAAAGTATAAACTAAAATGTACACCATAGGGTACATGAAGGAAGGTGCTTACCAATTGAACTTTGCTATTTGAACACTGATTTTTGGCACGTTGGTTGACACTTGCATTGTTGTCAACTATCAATTGGATTGGAAAACTGTTTGAAATTTAAACTGTCCAACTGGGCAATGTCACGTGGCAAAGTGTAAACTAAAGTATACACTATAGTGTACAAGCAGCAAGGTTCTTACCAATTTAACTTTGCTATTTGTACACTGATTTTTGACACGTTGTTTGACACTTGCATTGTTGTCAAGTGTCAATTGGATGGAAAAACTGTTTGAAATTTAAACTGTCTAACGGGGTAATGTCACGTAGCAAAGTGTAAACTAAAGCGTACTCCATATTATACATGTAGCAAGGTTCTTACCGATTGAACTTTGCTATTTGTACACTGATTTTTGACACATTGTTTGACACATGATCTGTTGTCAAGTGTTAACAGGATTGGAAAACTATTTGAAATTTAAACTGTCCAATAGAGTAATGTCATGTGGCAAAGTGTAAACTAAATTGTACAACATAGTGTACATGTAGCAAGGTTCTTACCGATTGAACTTTCCTAGTTGTACACTAATTTTTGACACGTTGTTTGACACTTAAATTATTGTCAAGTGTCAATTGGATGGGGAAACTATTTGAATGTTAAATTGTCCAACAGGGTATTGTCACGTGGCAAAGTGTAAACTAAAGTGTACACCATAGTGTACATGAAGCATGGTACTTATCGATTGAACTTTGCTATTTGTACACTAATTTTTGACATGTTGTTTGATATTGAATTGTTGTCAAGTGTCAATTGGATGGGAAAAGTGTTTGAAATTTAAACTGTCCAATGGAGTAATGTCACGTGGGAAAGTGTAAACTAAAATGTACGACATAGTGTACGTGTAGCATGGTACTTACCAATTGAACTTTGCTATTTGTACACTGATTTTTGACACGTTGTTCGACACGTGCATTATTGTCAAGTGTCAATTGGATGAAAAAATTGTTTGAAATTTAAACAGTCCAACAGGGTAATGTCACGTGGCAAAGTGTAAACTAAAGTGTACACCATAGTGTGCATGTTGCAAGGTTCTTATCGATGGAACTTTGCTACTTGTATAGTGATTTATGACACGTTGTTTGACACTTGCATTGTTGTCAAGCATCAATTGGATGGGAAAACTATTTAAAATTTAAGCTGTGCAGCAGGGCAATGTCACATGAAAATTTTAAACTAAAGTGTACACCACAGTGTAGATGTAACAAGGATCTTAGCGATTGAACTTTGCTCTTTGTACATTGATTTTTGACACGTTGTTTGACACTTGCATTTTTGTCAAATGTCAATTGGATGGAAAAGCTATTTGAAATTTAAACTGTCCAATAGGGATATGTCACGTAGCAAAGTGTAATCTAAAGTGTACACCACAGTGTACATAAATAAAGGTTCTTACCGATTGAACTTTCCAATTTGTACACTAATTTTTGACACGTTGGTTGGCACTTGCATTGATGTCAAGTGCCAATTGGATTGAAAAACTATTTGAAATTTAACCTATCCAGTAGGGTAATGTTACGTGGTAAAGTGTAAACTAAAGTTTACACAATAGTGTACACGAAGCAAGGTTCTTGCCAATTGAACTTTGCTATTTGTAAACTGATTTTTGACTCGTTGTTTGACACTTGGATTGTTGACAAGTGTCAATAGGATGGAAAAACTGTTTGAAATTTAAATTGTCCAATGGGGTAATGTCATGTGGCAAAGTGTAAACTAAAGTGTACACCATGGTGTACATGTAGCAAAGTTCTTACCGATTGTACTTTACTATTTGAACACTGTTTTTTGACACGTTGTATAACACTTGCATTGTTGTTAAGTGTCAATTGAAGGTGAAAACTATTTGAAATTTAAACCGTCCAATCAGGATATGTCATGTGGTAAAGTGTAAACTAAAATGTACACCATAGGGTACATGAAGGAAGGTGCTTACCAATTGAACTTTGCTATTTGAAAACAAATTTTTGACACGTTGGTTGACACTTGCATTGTTGTCAACTGTCAATTGGATTGGAAAACTATTTGAAATTTAAACTGTCCAACAGGGTAATGTCACGTGGCAAAGTGTAAACTAAAGTATACACTATAGTGTACATGTAGCAAGGTTCTTACCAATTTAACTTTGCTATTTGTACACTGATTTTTGACACGTTGTTTGACACTTGCATTGTTGTCAAGTGTCAATTGGATGGAAAAACTGTTTGAAATTTAAACTGTCTAACGGGGTAATGTCACGTAGCAAAGTGTAAACTAAAGCGTACTCCATATTGTACATGTAGCAAGGTTCTTACCGATTGAACTTTACTATTTGTACACTGATTTTTAACACATTGTTTGACACATGATCTGTTGTCAAGTGTTAATAGGATTGGAAAACTGTTTGAAATTTAAACTGTCCAATAGAGTAATGTCACATGGCAAAGTGTAAACTAAATTGTACAACGTAGTGTACATGTAGCAAGGTTCTTACCGATTGAACTTTCCTAGTTGTACACTAATTTTTGACACATTGTTTGACACTTGAATTGTTGTCAAGTGTCAATTGGATGGAAAAACTGTTTGAAATTTAAATTGTCCAACATGGTATTGTCACGTGGCAGAGTGTAAACTAAAGTGTACACCATAGTGTACATGTAGCATGGTACTTACCGATTGAACTTTGCTGTTTGTACACTGATTTTTGATACGTTGTTTGACATATGCATTGTTGTCAAGTGTCAATTGGATGGAAAAACTATTTAAAATTTAGACTGTCTAACTGGGTAATGTCACGTCGGAAAGTGTAAACTAAAGTGTACACCATAGTGTAGATGTAGCAAAATTTTTACCGATCGAACTTTACTATTTGTAAACTAATTTTTGACATGTTGTTTAACATTGAATTGTTGTCAAGTGTCAATTTGATGGGAAAAATGTTTGAAATTTAAACTGTCCAATGGAGTAATGTTACGTGGGAAAGTGTAAACTAAAATTTACGACATAGTGTACATGTAGCATGGTACTTACCAATTGAACTTTGCTATTTGTACCCTGATTTTTGACACGTTCGACACGTGCATTATTGTCAAGTGTCAATTGGATGAAAAAATTATTTGAAATTTAAACTGTCCAACAGGGTAATGTCACGTGGCAAAGTATAAACTAAAGTGTACACCATAGTGTACATGTAGCAAGGTTCTTATCGATGGAACTTTGCTACTTGTACAGTGATTTATGACACGTTGTTTGACACTTGCATTGTTGTCAAGCATCAATTAGATGGGAAAACTATTTAAAATTTAAGTTGTCCAACAGGGATATGTCACGTGGCAAAGTGTAATATAAATCGTACACCGTAGTGTACATAAAGCAAGGTGCTTACCGATTGAACTTTGCTATTTGTACACTAATTTTTGACACGTTGGTTAACACTTGCATTATTGTCAAATGCCAATTGGATTAAAAATTGTTTGAAATTCAAACTGTTCAACAGGGAAATTTCACGCAGCAAAGTGTAAACTAAAGTGTACACCTTAGTGTACATGTAGCAAGGTTCTTACCGATTGAACTTTACTATTTGTACACTGATATTTGACACATTGTTTGACACTTGCATTGTTGTCAAGTGTCAATTGGATGGAAAAACTATTTCAAATTTAAATTGTCTAACAGGTTAATGTCACGTGACAAAGTGTAAACAAAATTGTACTCCATAGTGTACATGTAGCAAGGTTTTTACCGATTGAACTTTGTTATTTGTACACTAATTTTTGACATGGTGTTTGATACTTGAATTGTTGTCAAGTGTCAATTGGATGGGAAAACTGTTTGAAATTTAAACTGTCCAATAGAGTAATATCACGTGGCAATGTGTAAACTAAAATGTACGACATAGTGTACATGTAGCAAGGTTCTTACGATTGAACTTTGCAATTTATACACTAATTTTTGACACACTGTTAGACACTTGAATTGTTTTCAAGTGTCAATTGGATGAAAAAACTGCTTGAAATTTAAATTGTCCAACATGGTAATGTCACGTGGCAAAGTGTAAACTAATGTATACACCGTAGTATACATGTGGCTTGGTACATACCAATTGAACTTTGCTATTTGTACACTAATTTTTGACACGTTGTTTGACACTTGCATTATTGTCAAGTGTCAATTGGATGGGAAAAAAATTTGAAATTTAAGCTGTCCAGCAAGGATATGTCACATGGCAAAGTGTAAACTAAAGTGTATACCGTAGTGTACATGAAGCAAGGTTCATACCGATTGAATTTTGCTATTTGTGCACTGATTTTTGACACTTGCATTGTTGTCAAGTGTCAATTGGATGGGAAAATTGTTTAAAATTTAAACTGTCCAACAGGGTAATGTCAGGTGGTAAAGTGTAAACTAAAGTGTACACCATAGTATACATGTCGCAAGGTTCTTACCAATTGAACTTTGCTATTTGTACACTAATTTTTGACACATTGTTTGACACTTGCATTGTTGTCAAGAGTCAATTGGATGGGAAAACTATTTGCAATTTAAACTGTCAAACAGGGTAATGTCACATGGCAAAGTGTAAACTTAAGTGTACACCATAGTGTACATGTAGCAAGGTTCTTACCGATAGAACTTTGCTACTTGTACACTGATTTTTGACACGTTGTTTGACACTTGCGTTGTTGTTAAGCGTCAATTAGATGGAAAAACTATTTGAAATTAAAACTGTCCAAGAGGGATATGTCATGTGGCAAAGTATAAACTAAAGTGTACACCATAGTGTACATGAAGCAAGGTGCTTACCGATTGATCTTTGCTTTTTGTACACTAATTTTTGAAACGTTGTTTGACACTTGCATTCTTGTCAAGTGTCAATTTGATGGGAAAACTATTTGAAATTTAAACTGTCCAACAGGATAATGTCACGTGACAAAGTGTAAACTAAATGTACACCATAGTGTAGATGTAGCAAGGTTCTCACCGATCGAACTTTGCTATTTGTACACTGATTTTTGACATGTTGTTTAACCCTTACATTGTTGTCAAGTGTCAATTGGATGGGAAAGCTATTTGATATTTAAGCTGTCCAACAGGGCAGTGTCACGTGGCAAATTTTAAACTAAACTGTACACTATAGTGTAGATATAACAAGGTTCTTACTGATTGAACTTTGCTCTTTGTACACTAATTTTTGACACTTTGTTTGACCCTTGCATTGTTGTCAAGTGTCAATTGGATGGGAAAGCTGTTTTAAATTTAAACTGTCCAACAGGGATATGTCACGTGGCAAAGTGTAATATAAATCGTACACCATAGTGTACATAAAGCAAGGTGCTTACCGATTAAACTTTGCTATTTGTACACTAATTTTTGACACGTTGGTTAACACTTGCATTGTTGTCAAATGTCAATTTGATTGAAAAATTGTTTGAAATTCAAACTATTCAACAGGAAAATGTCACGCAGCAAAGTGTAAACTAAAGTGTACACATTAGTGTACATGTAGCAAGGTTCTTACCGATTGAACTTTGCTATTTGTACACTGATATTTGACATATTGTTTGACACTTGCATTGTTGTCAAGTGTCAATTGGATGGAAAAACTATTTTAAATTTAAACTGTCCAACAGGTTAATGTCACGTGGCAAAGTGTAAACAAAATTATACTCCATAGTGTACATGTAGCAAGGTTCTTACCCATTGAACTTTGCTATTTGTACACTAGTTTTTGACATGGTGGTTGATACTTGAATTGTTGTCAAGTGTCAATTAGATGGGAAAACTGTTTGAAATTTAAACTGTCCAATCGAGTAATGTTACGTGGCAATGTGAAAACTAAAATGTACGACATAGTGTACATGTAGCAAGGTTCTTACCGATTGAACTTTGCAATTTGTACACTAATTTTTGACACATTGTTAGACACTTGAATTGTTGTCAAGTGTCAATTGGATGAAAAAACTTCTTGAAATTTAAATTGTCCAACAAGGTAATGTCACGTGGCAAAGTGTAAACTAATGTGTACACCGTAGTGTACATGTGGCTTGGTACATACCAATTGAGCTTTGCTATTTGTACACTGATTTTTGACAAGTTGTTTGACACTAGCATTGTTGTCAAGTGTCAAATGGATGGGAAAACTATTTGAAATTTAAACTGTCCAGCAGGGATATGTCATATGGCAAAGTGTAAACTAAAGTGTACACCGTAGCGTACATGAAGCAAGGTTCATACCGATTGAACTTTGCTATTTGTGCATTGATTTTTGACACTTACATTGTTGTCAAGTGTCAATTGGATGGAAAAATTGTTTGAAATTTAAACTGTCCAACCGGGTAATGTCACATGGTAAAGTGTAAAGTAAAGTGTAAACTAAAGTGTACACCATAGTATACATGTCGCAAGGTTCTTACCAATTGAACTTTGCTATTTGTAAACTGATTTTTGATATATTGTTTGACACTTGCGTAAACAAAAGTGTACACCATAGTGTACATGAAGCAAGGTTCTTAACGATTGAATTCCGCTATTTGTGCCCTGAATTTTTACACGTTGTTTGACATTTACATTGTTCTCAAGTGTAAATTGGATTGGAAAACTATTTGCAATTTAAACTGTCCAACAGGGTAATGTCACGTGGCAAAGTGTAAATTAAAGTGTAAACCATAGTGTACATGTAGCAAGGTTCTTATCGATTGAACTTTGCTATTTGTACACTAATTTTTGACACGTTTTTTACACTTGAGTTGCTGTCATGTGTCAATTGGATGGAAAAACTATTTGAAATTTAAAGTGTACAAGAGGATAATGTCACGTGGCAAAGTGTAAACTAAATTGTACACCATTGTGTACAAGTTGCATGGTACTTACTGATTGAACTTTGCTATTTGTAGACTGATTTTTAACACGTTGTTTGACACTTGCATTTTTATCAAGTGCAATTAGATAAGAAAACTGTTTGAAATTTAAACTATCCTACAGGGTTATGACACGTGGCAAAGTGTAAACTAAAGTGTGTACACAATTGTGTACATGTAGCAAGGCCATTACCGATTGAACTTTGTTGTTCGTACACTGATTTTTTACACGTTGATTGTCACTTACACTATTATCAATTGTTAATTGGATAGGAAAACTGTTTGAAATTTAAACTGTCCGACAGGGTAATGTTACATAGCAAAGCATAAACTAAAGTGTACATGTAGCATGGTTCTTACCGATTGAACTTTGCTATTTGTACACTGATTTTTGACATGTTGTTTAACACTTGCATTGTTGTTAAGTGTCAATTGGATGGAAAAATTGTTTGAAATTTAAACTGTCCAACAGGGTAATGTCACGTGGCAAAGTGTAAACTAAAGTGTAAACCATACTGTACATATAGCAATGTTCTTACCGATTGAACTTTGCCATTTGTAAACTGATTTGAGACACGTTGTTTGACCTTTTCGTTGTTGTCAAGTGTTAATTGGATGGAAAAACTATTTGAAATTTAAACTGCCCAACAGGGTAATGTCATGTAGCAAAGTGTAAACCAAAGTGTACACCATAGTGTACATGTGGCATGGTATTTACTGATTGAACTTTGCTATTTGTACACTGATTTTTGACACGTTGTTTGACACTTACATTGTTGTCAAGTGTCAATTAGATGGGAAAACTATTTGAAATTTAAACTGTCCAACAAGGATATGTCATGTGGCAAAGTGTAAACTAAAGTGTACACTGTAGGGAAAATAAAGCAAGGTTATTACCGATTGAACTTTGCTATTTGTACACTGATTTTTAACACGTTGGTTAACACTTGCATTGTTGTCAAATGTTAATTGGATCGAAAAATTGTTTGAAATTTAAACTGTCCAACAGGGTAATGTCACGTAGTAAAGTGTAAACTAAAGTGGACACCTTAGTGTACATGTAGCGAGGTTCTTACCGATTGAACTTTGCTATTTGTACACTGATTTTTGACACATTGTTTGACACTTGTGTTGTTGTCAAGTGTCAATTGGATGGAAAAACTATTTGAAATTTAAATTGTCCAACAGGGTAATGTCACGTGGCAAAGTGCAAACCAAAGTGTATTCCATAGTGTACATGTAGCAAGGTTCTTACTGATTGAACTTTGCTATTTGTACACTGATTTTTGAAACGGTGTTTGACACTTGAATTGTTGTCAAGTCTCAGTTGGATGGGAAAACTATTTGAAATTTAAACTGTCCAATAGAGTAATGTCACGTGGCAATGCGTAAACTAAGATGTACGACATAGTGTACATGTGGCATGGTTCTTACCGATTGAACATTGCAATTTGTACACTAATTTTTGACACATTGTTAGACACTTGCATTGTTGTCAAGTGTCAATTGGATGAAAAAACTGCTTGAAATTTAAATTGTCCAATGTGGTAATGTCACGTGGGAAAGTGTAAACTAAAGTGTACACCATAGCGTATGTGTGGCTTGGTACATACCAATTGAACTTTGCTATTTGCATACTGATTTTTGACATGTTGTTTAACACTTGCATTGTTGTCAAGTGTCAATTGGATGGGAAAACTATTTGAAATTCAAACTGTCCAACAGGGATATGTCACATGGCAAAGTGTAAACTAAAGTGTACACCGTAGTGTACATGAAGCAATGTTCATACCGATTGAACTTTGATATTTGTACACTAATTTTTGACACTTGCATTGTTGTCAAGTGTCAATTGGATGGTATAACTGTTTGAAATTTAAACTGTCTAATAGGGTAATGTTAGGTGGTAAAGTGTAAACAAAAGTGTACACCATAGTGTACAAGTCGCAAGGTTCTTACCGATTGAACTTTGCTATTTGTACACTAATTTTTGACACATTATTTGACACTTGCATTGTTGTCAAGAGTCAATTGGATGGGAAAAATATTTCCAATTTAAACTGTCAAACAGGGTAATGTCACATGGCAAAGTTTAAACTAATGTGTACACCATAGTGTACATGTAGCAAAGTTCTTACCGATGGAACTTTGCTGCTCGTGCACTGATTTTTGACACATTGTTTAACACTTGGGTTGTTTTCAACCGTTAATTGGATGGGAAAACTGTTTGAAATTAAAACTTTATAAGAGGGATATGTCGTAAGGCAAAATGTAAACTAAAGTGTACACCATAGTATACATGAAGTAAGGTTCTTATCGATTGAACGTTGCTTTTTGTACAATGATTTTTGACACGTTGTTCGACACTTGAATTCTTGTCAAGTGTTAATTTGATGGTAAAACTATTTGAAATTTAAACTGTCCAATAGGGTAATGTCACGTGACAAAGTGTAAACTAAGGAGTACACCATAGTGTATATGTCACGAGGTTTTTACCGATTGAACTTTGCCAATTGTACACTGATTCTTGACACGTTGTTTGACTCTTGCATTATTGTCAAGTGTCAATTGGATAGGAAAACTGTTTGAAATTTAAATTGTCCAACAGGGTTATGACACATGGCAAGTATAAACTAAAGTGTGAACACCATTGTGTACATGTAGTAAAGCCCTTACAAATTGAACTTTGCTATTTGTACACTGATTTTTTACACGTTGTTTGACACTTAAAGTGTTATCAAGTGTTAATTGGATAGGAAAATCGTTTGAAATTTAAACTATCTAACAGGGTAATGTTACATGGCAAAGTTTAAACAAAAGTGTACATGTAGCATGGTTCTTACTAATTGAACTTTGCTATTTGTACACTGATTTTTGACACGATATTTTGCATTGTTGTTAGGTGTCAATTGGATGGGGAAATTGTTTGAAATTAAAACTATCCAACAGGGTAATGTCACGTGGTAAAGTGTAAACTAAAGTGTACACCATATTGTACATATAGCAAGGTTCTTACGGATTGAACTTTGCCATTTGTAAACTAATTTTGGACACGTTGTTTGACCCTTGAGTTGTTATCAAGTATCAATTGGATGGAAAAACTATTTGAAATTTAAACTGTCCAATAGGGTGATGTCACGTGTCAAAGTGTAAAGTGTACACCATAGTGTACGTGTCGAAAGGTTTTTACCGATTAAACTTTGCTATTTGTACACTAATTTTTAACATGTTGTTTGACACTTGTATTGTTGTCAAGCATCAATTGGATGGGAAAATAGTTTGAAATTTAAACTATTCAACAGGGTAACGTCACGTAGCAAAGTGTAAACTAAATTGTACACTATAGTGTACATGTCGTAGGTTCTTAGAAATTAAACTTTACTATTTGTACATTGATTTTTGACACATTGTTTGACACTTGCATCATTGTCAAGTGTCAATTGGATGGAAGAACTGCTCGAAATTGAAATTTTCCAATAGGGTAATGTCACGTGGGAAAGTGTAAACTAAAGTGTACACCATATTGTACATGTAGCAAGGTTCTTACCGACTGAACTTCCCTATTTGTACACTGATTTTTGACACATTGTTTGACACTTGCATTGTTTTCAATTGTTAATTGGATGGGAAAATTGTTTGAAATTTAAACCGTCCAATAGGGTAATGTCACGTGGCAAAGTATAAACTAAAGTGTCCACCATAGTGTACATGTCACTTGGTTCTTACTCATTCAAATTTGCTATTTGTACACTAATTTTTGACACATTGTCTGACACTTTCATTGTCGTCAAGTGTCAATTGGATGTGAAAACTGTTTGAAATTTAAACTGTACAAGAGGGTATGTCACGTGGCAAAGTGTAAACAAAATTGTATACCATTGTGTGTACAAGTAGCACGGTACTTACCAATTGAACTTTGCTATTTGTACACTGATTTTTGACACGTTTTTGACACTTGCATTGTTGTCTTGTGTCAATTGAATAGGAAAACTATTTGAAATTTAAACTGTCCAACAGGGTTATAACACATGGCAATGTGTAAACTAAAGTGTGTACACCATTGTGTACATGTAGCAAGGTCCTTACCGATTGAAATTTGCTATTTGTACGATGATTTTTTGCACGTTGTTTGACACTTACACTATTATCAAGTGTTAATTGGATAGGAAAACTGTTTGAAATTTAAACTGTCCAATAGGATAATGTTACATGGCAATGTTTAAACTAAAGAATACATGTAGCATGGTTCTTACCGATTGAACTTTGCTATTTGTACACTAATTTTTGACACGATGTTTGACACTTGTATTGTTGTTAAGTGTCAATTGGATAGAGAAATTGTTTGAAATTTAAACTGTCCAACGGGGTAATGTCACATGGTAAAGTGTAAACTAAAGTGTACACTATACTGTACATATAGCAAGATTCTTACCGATTGAACTTTGTCATTTGTAAACTGATTTTGGACACATTGTTTGACCCTTGCGTTGTTGTCAAGGGTCAATTGGATGGGAGAACTATTTGAAATTTAAATTGTCGAACGGGGTAATGTCACGTGTTTAAGTGTAAGCTAAAGTATAAACCATAGTGTACATGTAGCAAGTTTCTTACCAATTGATCTTTGCAATTTGTACACTAATTTCTGACAGGTTGTTTGATACTTGCATTGTTGTCAAGTGTCATTTGGATGGGAAAACAGTTTGAAATTTAAACTGTCCAAGATGGTAATGTCATGTGGCAAAGTGCAAACTAAAGTGTCCACCAAAGTGAACATTTAGCATTGTCCTTGCCTATTGAACTTAGTTATTTGTACACTGATTTTTGCAACATTGTTTGACACTTGCATTGTTGTCAAGTGTCAATTGGATAGAAAAACTGGTTGAAATTTAAACTGTCCAACAGGTAATGTCCAGTGGAAAAGTGTAAACTAAAATGTACACCATAGTGTACATTTAGCAAGTTTCTTACCGATTGGACTTTGATATTTGTACACTGATTTTTGACACATTGTTTGACACTTGCATTGCTGTCAAGTGTCACATGGATGGGAAAACTGCTTGAAATTTAACCTGTCAAACAGGGTGATGTCACATCGCAGAGTGTAAACTAAAGTGTACACCATAGTGTACATGTAGCAAGCTTCTTATTGAATAAACTTTGCTATTTGTACATTGATTTTTGACATGTTGTTTGACACTTGCATTGTTGTCCAGTGTCAATTGGGTGGGAAAATTGTTGGAAGTTTAAACTGTCCAACAGGGTAATGTCACGTGGCAAAGTGTAAACTAAAGTGTACACCTTAGTGTACATGTCGCAAAGTTCTTATCGATTGAACTTTGCTATTTGTACACTGATTTTTGACACGTCGTTTGACACTTGCATTGTCATCAAGTGTTAATTGGATGGAAAAACGGTTTGAAATTTAAATTGTCGAATAGGGTAATGTCACGTGGCGAAGAAACTAAAGTGTACACCATAGTGTAAATGTAGCAAGGTTCTTACTGATTGAACTTTATAATTTGTACACTGATTTTGGACATGTTGTTTGACACTTTCATTGTAGTCAAATATCAATTGGATGGGAAAATTGCATAAAATTTAAACAATCCAACAGGGTAATGTCACGTGGCAATATGTAAACTAAAGGGTACACTATAGTGTACAAGTAGTAAGGTTCTTACTGACTGAACTTTGCTATTTATACGATGATTTTTTGCACGTTGTTTGACACTTACACTATTATCAAGTGCTAATTGGATAGGAGAACTGTTTGAAATTTAAACTATCCAACAAGGTAATGTTACATGGCAAAGTTTAAACTAAAGTGTACATGTAGCATGGTTCTTACCGATTGAACTTTGCTATTTGTACACTGATTTTTAACACGATGTTTGACACTTGCATTGTTGTTAAGTGTTAATTGGATGGGGAAATTTTTTGAAATTTAAATTGTCCAACAGGGTAATGTCACATGGCAAAGTGTAAACTAAAGTGTACACCATACTGTACATATAGCAAGATTCTTACCGATTGAACTTTGCCATTTGTAAACTGATATTGGACACGTTGTTTAACCCTTGCGTTGTTATCAAGTGTCAATCGGATGGGAAAACTATTTGAAATTTAAACTGTCTAATAGGGTGATGTCACGTGGCAAAGTGTAAAGTGTACACCATAGTGTACATGTCGAAAGGTTTTTACCGATTGAACTTTGCTATTTGTACACTGATTTTTGACATGTTGTTTGACACTTCTATTATTGTCAAGTGTCAATTGGATGGGAAAACAGTTTGCCACTTGCATTGTCTTCAAGTGTCAATTGGATGTGAAAACTATTTAAAATTTAAACTGTACAAGAGAGTAATGTCACGTGGCAAAGTGTAAACTAAATTGTATACCATTGTGTACAAGTAGCATGGCACTTACCAATTGAACTTTGCTAGTACACTGATTTTTGACATGTTGTTTTACACTTGCATTGTTGTCAAGTGTCAATTGGATAAAAAAACTGTTTGATATTTAAACTCTCCAGCAGGGTTTTGACACGTGGGAAAGTGTAAACTAAAGTGTGTACACCATTGTGTACATATAGCAAGGCCCTTACCGATTGAACTTTGCTATTTATGCACTGATTTTTTACACGTTGTTTGACACTTACAATGTTATCTAGTGTTAATTGGATAGGAAAACTATTGAAAATTTAAACTGTCCAACAGGGTAATGTTACATGGAAAAGTTTAAACTAAAGTGTACATATAGCATGGTTCTTACCAATTGAACTTTGCAATTCGTACACTAATTTTTGACACGATGTTTGACACTTACATTGTTGTTAAGTGTCAATTGGATGGGGAAATTGTTTGAAATTTAAACTATCCAATAGGGTAATGTCACACGGCAAAGTGTAAACTAAAGTGTACATACTGTACATATAGCAAGGTTCGTACCGATTGAACTTTGCCATTTGTAAACTGATTTTGGACACGTTGTTTGACCCCTGCGTTGTTGTCAAGTGTCAATTGGACAGGAGAACTGTTTGAAATTTAAATTGTCGAATGGGGTAATGTCACGTGGTAAAGTGTAAGCTAAAGTGTACACCATAGTGTACATGTAGCAGGGTTCTTACCGATTAATCTTTGCAATTTGTACACTGATTTCTGACAGGTTGTTTGACACTTGCATTGTTGTCAAGTGTCAATTGGATGGAAAAATAGTTTGAAATTTAAACTGTCCAAGATGGTAATGTCATGTGGCTAAAGTGTACACCAAAGTGTACATTTAGCATTGTCCTTACCGATTGAACTTAGTTATTTGTACACTAATTTTTGCCACGTTGTTTGACACTTGCATTGTTGTCAAGTGTCAATTGGATAGGAAAACTAGTTGAAATTTAAATTGTCGGACAGGGTAATGTCACGAGGCAAAGTGTAAACCAAAGTGTGTACACCATAGTGTACTTGTAGCATGGTTCTTACTGATTGAACCTTGCTATTTGTACACTGATTTTTGACACGTTGTTTGACACTTGCATTGTTGTCAAGTGTTAAATGGATGGGAAAAATGTTCGAAATTTAAATTGTCCAATGGGCTAATGTCACACGGTAAAGTGTAAGCTAAAGTGTACACCATAGTGTACATGTAGCAAAGTTCTTACCGATTGATCTTTGCAATTTGTACACTGATTTTGGACACATTGTTTGACACTTGAATTGTTGTCAAGTGCCAATTGGATGGAAAAATAATTTGAACTTTAAAACTTTCCAAGAGGGTAATGTCACGTGGCAAAATGTAAACTAAAGTGTACACCAAAGTGTACATTTGGCATGGTCAGTGTACATTTGGCATGGTCCTTACCGATTGAACTTTGCTATTTGTACACTGATTTTTGCAACGTTGTTTGACACTTGCATTACTGTCAAGTGTCAATTGGATAGGAAAACTAGTTGAAATTTAAACTATCTAACAGGGTAATGTCACGTGGCAAAATGCAAACTAATGTGTGTAGACCATAGTGTACATGTAACAATGTTCTTACCGATTGAACTTTGTTATTTGTACACTAAATTTTGACACGTTGTTTGACACATGCATTGTTGTCAAGTGTTAATTGGATGGGAAAACTGGTTGAAATTTAAACTTCCTAAGAGGGTAATGCCACGTGGTAAAGTGTAAACTAAAGTATACTCCATAGTATACATGTAACACGGTTCTTACCCATTGAACTTTGCTACTTGTACACTAATTTTTGACATGTCGTTTGACACTTGCATTGTTTTCAAGTGCCAATTGGGTGGGAAAACTGTATGAAATTTAAAATGTCCAAGAGATAATGTCACGTGGCAAATTGTAAACTAAAGTGTACACCATAGTGTACATGTCGCAAGGTTTTTACTGATTGAACTTTGCTATTTGTACGCTGATTTTTAACACGTTGTTTGACACTTGTATTGTTGTCAAGTGTCACATGGATGGGAAAATTGTTTGAAATTTAAACTGTCATACATGGTAATGTCACGTCGCAAAGTGTAAACTGAAGTGTACACCATAGTGTACATGTAGCAAGGTTCTTACCGATTGAACTTTGCAATTTGTACACTGATTTTAGACACGTTGTTCGACACTTGCATTGTAGTCAAGTGTCAATTGGATTGAAAAACTATTTGAAATTTAAACTGTGCGACACGGTAATATCACATGGCAAAGTGTAAACTAAAGTGTACACCATAGTGAACAAGTAGCATGGTACTTATCAATTGAACTTAGCTATTTGTACACTAATTTTTTACACGTCGTTTGACACTTACATTGCTGTCAAGTGTCAATTGGATAGGAAAACTGTTTGAAATTTAAACTGTCCAACAGTGTCATATCACGTGGCAAAGTGTAAACTAAAGTGTGTACACTATTGTGTAGATGTAGCAAGGCCCATACCAATAGAACTTTGCTATTTGTACACTGATTTTTTACACGTTTTTTGACACTTACATTGTTTTCAAGTGTTAATTGGATGAGAAAACTGTTTGAAATTTAAACTGTCCAACAAGGTAATGTCACGTGGCAAAGCTTAAATTAAAGTGTACATGTAGCCAGGTTCTTACCGATCGAACTTTGCTATTTGTACACTGATTTTTGACACGTTGTTTGACACTTACATTATTGTCAAGTTTCAATTGGATGGGAAAACTATTTTAAATTTAAACTGTCCAACAGGGCAATTTCACATGGCAAAGTTTAAACTAAAGTGTACACCATAGTGTACATATAGCAAAGTTCTTATCGATTGAACTTTACCATTTGTAAACTGATTTTGGACTCATTGTTTAACCCTTGCATTGTAGTCGAGTGTCAATTGGATGGAAAAACAGTTTGAAAGTTAAACTGTCCAACAGGGTAATGCCTCGTGGCAAAGTGTTAACTAATGTGTACATAGTGTACATGTAGCAAGGATCTTACCAATACAACTTTGCTATCTGTACACTATTTTTGACACGTTGTTTGACACTTTCATTATTGTCAAATGTCAATTGGATGGGAAAACTATTTGAAATTAAAACTGTCCTATGGGGTAATGTCACGTGGTAAAGTGTACACCATAGTGTACATGTAGCAAGGTTCTTACCAATTGATCTTTGCAATTTATACATTGATTTTGGACACATTGTTTGACACTTGAATTGTTGTAAAGTGTCCATTGGATGAGAAAATAATTTGAAATTTAAACTGTCTAAGAGGGTAACGTCACGTGGGAAAGTGTAGCATGGTCCTTACCGATTGAAATTTGCTATTTGTACACTGATTTTTTCCACGTTGTTTGACACTTACATTGCTGTGAAGTGTCAATTGGATAGGAAAACTAGTTGAAATTTAAACTATCCAATAGGGTAATATCACGTGGCAAAGTGTAAATGAAAGTGTGTACACCATTTAGCAAGGTTCTTACCAATTGAACATTGCTATTTGTACACTGATTTTTAACACGTTGTTTGACACTTGCATTGTTGTCAAGAGTCAATTGGATGGAAAAACTATTTGAAATTTAAACTGCCCAAGAGGGTAATGCCACGTGGCAAAATGTAAACAAAAGTGTACACCATTGTGTACATGTAGCACAGTTCTTACCAATTGAACTTTGCTAATTGTACACTGATTTTGACATGTCGTTTGACACTTGCATTGTTGTCAAGTGCCAATTGAGTTGGAAAACTATTTGAAATATAAACTATTCAATAGGTAATGTCACGTGGCAAAGTGTAAACTAAAGTGTACACCATAGTGTACACGTCGGAAGGATCTTACCGATTGAATTTTGCTATTTGTACACTGATTTTTGATACGTTGTTTGACCCTTGCATTGTTGTCAAATGTCACATGGATGGGAAAATCGTTTGAAATTTAAACTCTGAAACAAGGTAGTGTCACGTCGCAAAGTGTAAACTAAAGTGTACACCATAGTGTACATGTAGCAAGGTTCTTACCAATTAAACTTTACTATTTGTACACTGATTTTTTATACGTTATTTGACACTTACATTGCTGGCAAGTGTCAATTGGATGGGAAAAGTCTTTGAATTTTAAACTGTCCAACAGGGTAATGTCACATGGTAAAGTGTAAACTAAAGTGTACACCATAGTGTACATGTAGCTAGGTTCTTACCGATTGAATTTTGCGATTTGTACACTGATTTTTTACACGTTGTTTGACACTTACTTTGTTGTCAAGTGTCAATTGGATGGAAAAACTGATTGAAATTTAAACTTTACCATGTGGAAATGTCACGTGGCAAAGTGTAAACTAAAGTATACACCATAATGTACATGTAGCAAGGTTCTTACGATTGAACTTTGCTTTTTGTACATTGATTTTTTACACGTCGTTTGACACTTCCATTATTGTCAAGTGTCAATTGGGTGGGAAAATGGTTTGAAA
The DNA here is from genome assembly GCF_002742605.1 of Olea europaea var. sylvestris. Classification (NCBI taxonomy): domain Eukaryota; kingdom Viridiplantae; phylum Streptophyta; class Magnoliopsida; order Lamiales; family Oleaceae; genus Olea; species Olea europaea. Next base: position 32,066,462 of record NC_036246.1, on the reverse strand, counting down.
TTTCAACTGCCAAACAGGGTAATGTCACGTGGCAAAATATAAACTAAAGTGTCTACCATATTGTACATATAGCAAAGTTCTTAGCGATTGAACTTTGCAATTTGTATACTGATTTTTTACACGTCGTTTGACACATACATTGCTTTCAAGTGTCAATTGAATGGGAAAACTATTTGAAATTTAAACTGTCCAACGGGTAATGTCACATGGCAAAGTGTGAAGTAAAGTGTGCACCGTAGTTTACATGTAGCAAGGTTCATACCGATTGAACTTTGCTATTTGTACATTAATTTTTTACACGTTGTTTAACACTTACATTGTTGTGAAGTGTCAATTGGATCGGAAAACTATTTGAAATTTAAACTGTCCAACTGGGAAGTCTCACGTGGCAAAGTGTAAACTAAAGTGTGTACGATAGAGTACGTGTAGCATGGTCCTTGTCGATTGAACTTCGCTATCTATACACAGATTTATAACACGTTGTTTAACACTTGCATTGTCGTCAACTGTCAATTGGTTGGGAAAACTATTTGAAATTAAATCTGTCCAACAGGAAAATGTCACGTGGAAAAGTGCAAACTAAAGTGTACACCCTAGTGTACATATAGCAAGGTTCTTACCGATTGAACTTTGCTATTTGTACACTGATTTTGGAAACATGGGTTGACACTTGCATTGTAATCAAGTGTCAATTCGATGGGAAAACTGTTTGAAATTTAAACTGTCCCATGGGTAATGTTACGTGGCAAAGTGTAAACTAAAGTGTACACCATAGTGTGCATGTAGCAATGTTCTTACCGATTGAACCTTGCAATTTGTACACTGATTTTTGACACGTTGTTTGATACTTAAAATGTTGTCAAGTGTCAATTGCGTGGAAAAACTGTTTGAAATTTAAACTGTACAAGAGGGTAATTTCACGTGGCAAAGTGTAAACTGACGTGTACAACATAGTATACATGTAGCAAGGTTCTTACCGATTGAACTTTGCTATTTGTACACTAATTTTTTACACGTTGTTTCACCCTTACTTTGTTATCAAGCATCAATTGGATGGGAAAACTGATTGAAATTTAAACAGTCTAACAGGATAATGTCACATGGTAAAGTGTAAACTAAAATGTACACCATAGAGTACATGTCGCAAGGTTCTTACCGATTGAACTTTGTTATTTGTACACTGATTTTTGACACGCTGTTTGACACTTAAATCGTTGTCAAGTGTCAATTGGATGGGAATATGGTTTGAAATTTAAACTGTCAAACATGGTAATGTCACGTGGAAAATGTAAACTAAAGTGTCTACCACAGTGTACATGTTGCAAGGTTCTTACCGATTGAACTTTGCAATTTGTACACTAATTTAGGACACGTTGTTTGACACTTGCATTGTAGTCAAGTGTCAATTGGATGGAAGAACTGTTTGAAATTTAAAATGTCCGACGTGATAATGTCACGTGGCAAAGTGTAAACTAAAGTGTACACCATAGTGCACATGTAGCAAGTTTCTTACGATTGAACTTTGCTCTTTGTACACTGATTTATTAAATGTCATTTGACACTTGCATTGTTGTCAAATGTCAATTGGATGGGAAAATGGTTTGAAATTTAAACTGTCAAACAGGGTAATGTCACATGGCAAAATGTAAACTAAAGTGTCTACCATAGTGTACATGTAGCAAGGTTCTTACCGATTGAACTTTATAATTTGTATACTAATTTTTCACACATTGTTTAACACTTACATTACTGTCAAGTGTCAATTAGATGGGAAAATTCTTTGAAATTTAAATTGTCTAACAGGGTAATGTCACGTGGCAAAGTGTAAAATAAATTGTACACCATAGTGTACATGTAGCAAGGTTCTTTTTTATTGAACTTTGCTATTTGTACACTAATTTTTGACTCGTTGTTTAACACTTACATTGTCGTCAAGTGTCAATTGGTTGGGAAAACTGATTGAAATTTAAACTGTCCAACAGGAAAATGTCACGTGGCAAAGTGCAAACTAAAGTGTTCACCTTAGTGTACATGTAGCAAGGTTCTTACCGATTGAACTTTGCTATTTGTACAGTGATTTTTGACACGTTGGTTGACACTTGCGTTGTAGTCAAGTGTCAATTGGATGGAAAACCTGTTTGAAATTTAAACTATCCAACGGGTAATGACATGTGGTAAAGTGTAAACTAAAGTGTACACCATAGTGTGCATGTTGCAAGGTTCTTACCAATTAGACTTTACAATTTGTACACTGATTTTTTACACGTCGTTAGACACTTACATTGGTGTGAAGTGTCAATTGGATGGAAAAATTCTTTGAAATTTAAACTGTCCAACAGGGTAACATCACGTGGTAAAGTGTAAACTAAAGTGTACACCATAGTATACATGTAGCAAGGTTCTTTCTGATTGAACTTTACTATTTGTACACTAATTTTTGACTCGTTGTTTAACACTTGCATTGTCGTCAAGTGTCAATTGGTTGGGAAAACTGATTGAAATTTAAACTGTCCAACAGGAAAATGTCACGTGGCAAAGTGCAAACTAAAGAGTACACCTTAGTGTACATGTAGCAAGGTTCTTACCGATTGAACTTTGCTATTTGTACACTAATTTTGGACACGTTGGTTGACACTTGCGTTGTAGTCAAGTGTCAATTGGATGGGAAAACTGTTTGAAATTTAAACTATCCAACGGGTAATGACACGTAGCAAAGTGTAAACTAAAGTGTACACCATAGTGTGGATGTTGCAAGGTTCTTACCGATTGGACTTTACAATTTGTACACTGACATTTTACACGTCATTTGACACTTACATTGGTGTGAAGTGTCAATTGTATGGGAAAATTCTTTGAAATTTAAACTGTCCAATAGGGTAACATCACGTGGTAAAGTGTAAACTAAAGTGTACACCATAGTGTACATGTAGTAAGGTTCTTTCTGGTTGAACTTTGCTATTTGCACACTAATTTTTGACTCGTTGTTTAACACTTGCATTGTCGTCAAGTGTCAATTGGTTGGGAAAACTGATTGAAATTTAAACTGTCCAACAGGAAAATGTCACGTGGCAAAGTGCAAACTAAAGTGTACACCTTACTGTACATGTAGCAAGGTTCTTACCGACTTAACTTTGCTATTTGTACACTGATTTTAGACACGTTAGTTGACACTTGCGTTGTAGTCAAGTGTCAATTGGATGGAAAAACTGTTTGAAATTTAAACTATCCAACGGGTAATGACACGTGCCAAAGTGTAAACTAAAGTGTACACCATAGTGTGCATGTTGCAAGGTTCTTACCGATTGGACTTTACAATTTGTACACTAATTTTTTACATGTCGTTTGACACTTACATTGGTAAGAAGTGTCAATTGGATGGGAAAATTCTTTGAAATTTAAACTGTCCAACAGGGTAACGTCATGTGGCAAAGTGTAAACTAAAGTGTACAACATAAAGTACATGTAGCAAGGTTTTTTCTGATTGAACTTTGATATTTGTACCGTAATTTTTGACTCGTTGTTTAACACTTGCATTGTCATCAAGTGTCAATTGGTTGGGAAAACTGATTGAAATTTAAATTGTCCAACAGGAAAATGTCACGTGGCAAAGTGAAACTAAAGTGTACACCTTAGTGTGCATGTAGCAAGGTTCTTACCGATTAAACTTTGCTATTTGTACACTGATTTTGAACACGTTGGTTGACACTTGCGTTGTAGTCAAGTGTCAGTCGGATGGAAAACTATTTGAAATTTAAACTATCCAACGGGTAATGACACGTGGCAAAGTGTAAACTAAAGTGTACACCATAGTGTGCATGTTGCAAAGTTCTTACCGATTGGACTTTACAATTTGTACACTGATTTTTTACACGTCGTTTGACACTTACATTGGTGTGAAGTGTCAATTGGATGGGAAAATTCTTTGAAATTTAAACTATCCAACAGGGTAACGTCACATGACAAAGTGTAAACTAAAGTGTACACCATAGTATACATGTAGCAAGGTTCTTACCGATTGAACTTTGCTTTTTGTACACTGATTTTTTACACGTTGTTTGACACTTACATTGTCGTCAAGTGTCAATTGGATGGGAAAACTATTTGATATTTAAACTATCCAACTGGGAAACCTCATTTTGCAAAGTTTAAAAAAAAGTGTGTACCATAGTGTACATGTAACATGGTTCTAGCTGATTGAACTTTGCTATTTGTACACTAATTTTTGACACGATGTTTGACACTTGCATTGTCGTCAAGTTTCAATTGGTAGGGAAAACTGTTTGAAATTTTGAACTGTCCAATAGGGAAATGTCACGTGGTAAAGTGTAAACTAAGGTGTACAGCTTAGTATACAAGTAGCAGGGTTTTTACCGATTGAACTTTGCTATTTGTACACTGATTTTGGACACGTTGGTCGACACTTGCACTATTGTCAAGTTTCAATTGAATATGAAAAATGTTTGAAATTCAAACTGTCCAATGGGTAAATCTCACGTGGCAAAGTATAAACTAAAGTGTGTACCATAGTGTATAGGTAGCATGGTCTTCACCGATTGAACTTTGCTATCTGTACATTGATTTTTGACACGTTGTTTGACACTTGCAATGTCATCAAGTGTCGATTGATTGGGAAAACTATTTGAAATTTAAACTGTCCAACAGAGAAATGTCACATGGCAAAGTGCAAACTAAAGTGTATACCTTATTGTACATGTAGCAAGGTTCTTGTCGATAGGACTTTGCCATTTGTACACTGATTTTGGACACGTTGGTTGACACATCCATTGTAGTCAAGTGTCAATTGGATGGGAAAACTGTTTGAAATTTAAACTATCCAATGAGTAATGTCAAGTGGCAAAGTGTAAACTAAAGCGTACACGATAATGTGCATGTAGTAAGGTTCTTACCGATTGAACTTTGCAATTTTTACAAAGATTTTTTACACGTCGTTAGACACTTACATTGCTGTCAAGTGTCAATTGGATGGGAAAACTCTTTGAAATTTAAACTGTCCGACAGGGTAATATCACGTGGCAAAGTGTAAACTAAGGTGTGCACCTTAGTGTATGTGTAGCAAGGTTCTTACCGATTGAACTTTGCTGTTTGTAGACTGATTTTGGACACGTTGGTTAACAAATGCATTGTAGTCAAGTGTCCGTTGGATGGGAAAACTGTTTGAAATTTAAACTAACTAACGAATAATGTCACGTGGCAAAGTGGAAACTAAAGTGTACACCATAGTGTGCATGTAGCAAGGTTCTTACCGATTGAACTTTGCAATTGGTACAAAGATTTTTTACACGTCGTTAGACACTTACATTGCTGTCAAGTGTCAATTGGATGGGAAAACTCTTTAAAATTTAAACTGTTCGACAGGGTAATATCATGTGGCAAAGTGTAAACTAAAGTGTACACCTTAGTGTACATGTAGCAAAGTTCTTACCGATTGAACTTTGCTTTTTGTGCACTGATTTTTTACACATTGTTTGACACTTACATTGTTGTCAAGTGTCAATTGGATGGGAAAACTATTTGATATTTAAACTATCCAATTGGGAAACCTCACTTTGCAAAGTTTAAACAAAAGTGTATACCATAGTGTACATGTAACATGGTCCTGGCCGATTGAACTTTGCTATTTGTACACTAATTTTTGACACGATGTTTGACACTTGCATTGTCGTCAAGTGTCAATTGGTAGGGAAAACTATTTGAAATTTAAACTGTCCAATAGGGAAATGTCACGTGGTAAAGTGTAAACCAAGGTGTACACCTTAGTGTACATGTAGCAAAGTTCTTACCGATTGAGCTTTGCTATTTGTACACTGATTTTGGACACGTTGGTTGACACTTGTATTATTGTCAAGTGTCAATTGAACTAGAAAACTGTTTGAAATTCAAATTGTCCAACGGGTAATGTTACGTGACAAAGTGGAAACTAAAGTGTACACCATAGTGTGCATGTAGCAAGGTTCTTACCGATTGAACATTGCAATTTGTACATTGATGTTGGACACGTTGTGTGAAACTTGACTTGTTGTCAAGTGTCAATTGGATGGAAAACTTTTTGAAATTTAAACTGTCAAATAGTGTAATGTCACGTGGCAAATTGTAAACTAAAGTGTACACCAAAGTGTGCATATAGCATAGTCCCTATCGATTGAACTTTGCTATTCGTACGCTGATTTTTGCCACATTGTTCAAAACTTGTATTGTTGTCAACTGTCAATTGGATAGGAAAATTGGTTGAAAATTAAGTTGTCCAACAGGGTAATGTCACGAGGCAGAGTGTAAACTAAAGTGTCTACACCATAGTGTACATGTAGCATGGTCCTTGCCGATTGAACTTGCCATTTGTACACTGATTTTTGACACGTTATTTGACACTTGCATTGTCGTCAAGTGTCAATTGGTTGGGAAAAATGTTTGAAATTTAAACTGTCCAACAGGAAAATGTCACATGGCAAAGTGCAAACTAAAGTATACACCTTATTATACATGTAGCAATGTTCTTACCGATTGAACTTTGCTATTTGTACACTGATTTTGAACACGTTGGTAAACACTTACATTGCTATCAAGTGTCAATTGGATGGGAAAATTCTTTCAAATTTAAACTGCCCAACAGGGTAACATCACGTGGTAAAGTGTAAACTAAAGTGTACACCATAGTGTACATGTAGCAAGGTTCTCACTGGTTGAACTTTGCTATTTGTACATCGATTTTTCACACGTTGTTTGATACTTACATTGTTATCAAGTGCCAATAGGATGGGAAAAATGTTTGATATTTAAACTGTCCAACTGGGAAATCTCACGTGGCAAAGTGTAAACTAAAGTGTGTACCATAGTGTACATGTAGCATGGTCCTTGCCGATTAAACTTTGCTATTTTTACACTAATTTTTTGACACATTGTTTAACACTTGCATTATCGTCAAGTGTCAATTGGTTGGAAAAACTGTTTGAAATTTAAACTGTCCAACAGGGAAATGTCACGTGGCAAAGTGTAAACTAAAGTGTACACTTACTGTACATGCAGCAAGGTTCTTACCGATTGAACTATGCTATTTGTACACTAATTTTGGAAACTTGGGTTGACACTTGCATTGTAGTCAAGTGTCAATTCGATGGGAAAGCTGTTTGGAATTTAAACTATTTAACGGGTAATGTCACGTTTCAAAGCGTAAACAAAAGTGTACACCATATTGTGCATGTAGCAATGTTCTTACCGATTGAACTTTGCAATTTGTACACTGATTTTTGACACGTTGTTTGACACATACAATGTTGTCAAGTGTCAATTGGATGGAGAAACTGTTTGAAATTTAAACTGCTCAATAGGGTAATGTCACGTGGCAAAGTGTAAATTGACGTGCACACCATAGTGTACATGTGGCACGGTTCTTACCGAATGAACTTTACTATTTGTACACTAATTTTTTACACGTTGTTTGACCCTTACATTGTTGTCAAGCATCAATTGGATGGGAAAACTGATTATAATTTAAACAATCCAACAGGGTAATGTCACATGGCAAAGGGAAAGCTAAAGTGTACACCATAGTGTACATGTCGCAAGGTTCTTATCGATTGAACTTTTCTATTTGTACACTAATTTTTAACACATTGCTTGACACTTACATCATTGTCAAGTGTCAATTGGATGGGAAAATGGTTTGAAATTTAAATTGTCAACCATGGTAATGTCACGTGGCAAAATGTAAACTAAAGTGTCTGCCACAGTGTACACGTAGCAAGGTTCTTACCGATTGAACTTTGTAATTTGTACACAGATTTTAGACACGTTGTTTGACACTTGCATTGTAGCCAAGTGTCAATTGGATGATAAAACTGTTTGAAATTTAAAATGTCCGACGCGGTAATGTCACGTGGCAAAGTGTAAACTAAAGTGTACACCATAGTGTACATGTAGCAAGTTTCTTACGATTAAACTTTGCTTTTTGTACACTGATTTTTTAAACGTTGTTTGACACTTCCATTGTTGTCAAGTGTCAATTGGATGGGAAAATGATTTGAAATTTAAACTGTCAAATAGTGTAATGTCACGTGGTAAAAATGTAAACTAAAGTGTCTACCATAGTGTACATGTAGCAAGATTCTTACCGATTGAATTTCGCAATTTGTACACTAATTTTTTACACATTGTTCGACACTTACATTGCTATCAAGTGTCAATTAGATGGGAAAACTCTTTGAAATTTAAATTGTCCAACAGGGTAATGTCATGTGGCAAAGTGTAAAATAAAGTGTACATCATAGTATACATGTAGCAAGGTTCTTTCTGATTGAACTTTGCTATTTGTACATTGATTTTTTACACATTGTTTGACACTAATAATGTTATCAAGTGTCAATTGGATGGGAAAACTGTTTAAAATTTAAACTGTCCAACTGGGAAATCACACGTGGCAAAGTGTACTCTAAAGTGTGTACCATAATGTACATGTAGAATGGTCCTTGCCGACTGAACTTTGCTGTTTTTACACTAATTTTTGACATGTTGTTTGACACTTGCATTGTCGTCAAATGTCAATTGGTTGGGTAAATTTTTTGAAATTTAAACTGTCCAATAGGGAAATGTCTTGTGGCAAAGTGCAAACTAAAGTGTACACCTTAGTGTACATGTAGCAAAGTTCTTACTGATTGAACTTTGTTATTTGTACACCATTTTTGGACACATTGGTTAACACTAGCATTGTAGTCAAGTGTCAATTGGATGGAAAAACTATGAGAAATTTAAACTGACCAATGGGTAATGTCATGTAGCAAAATGTAAACTAAATTGTACACCATAGTGTACATGTAGCAAGGTTCTTACCGATTGAACTTTGCAATTTGTACACTGATTTTTTACACATCGTTTGACATTTATGTTGCTTTCAAGTGTCAATTGGATGGGAAAACTCTTTGAAATTTAAACTGTGCAATAGGATAATGTCATGTAGCAAAGTGCAAATTAAAGTGTACACCTTAGTGTACATGTAGCAAGGTTCTTACTGATTGAACTTTGCTATTTACCCACTGATTTTGGACACGTTGGTTGACACATACATTGTAGTCAATTGTCAGTTAGATGGGAAAACTGTTTGAAATTTAAACTATCCAACGAGTAATGTCACATGGTAAAGTTTAAACTAAAGTGTATACCATAGTGTGCATGTAGCAAGGTTCTTACCGATTGGACTTTGCAATCTGTACACAGATTTTTTGCACGTCGTTAGACACTTACATTGCTCTCAAGTGTCAATTGGATGGAAAAATTCTTTGAAATTTAAACTGTCCGACAGGGTAATGTCACGTGGCAAAGTGTAAACTAAAGTGTACATGTAGCAAGGTTCTTACCGATTGAGCTTTGCTATTTGTACACAGATTTTTTACATATTGTTCGACACTTACTTTGTTGTCAAGTGTTAATTAGATGGGAAAACTGATTGAAGTTTAAACTGTCCAACAAGGTAATGTCACATGGCAAAGTGTAAACTTAAGTGTACACCATAGTGTACATGTCGCAAGATTTTTACCAATTGAACTTTGTTATTTGTACACTAATTTTTGACACGTTGTTTGACACTTGCATTGTCGTCAAATGCCAATTGGCTGGGAAAATTGTTTGAAATTTAAACTGTCCAATAGCGAAATATCACGTGGCAAAGTGTAAACTAAAGTGTACATGTAGCAAGGTTCTTAACGATTGAACTTTGCTATTTGTACACTAATTTTGGACACGTTGGTTGACACTTGCATTGTAGTCAAGTGTCAATTGGATGAAAAAACTATTTGAAATTTAAACTGTCCAACGGTTAATGTCACGTGGCAAAGTGTAAAATAAAGTGTACACCATAGTGTGCATGTAGCAAGGTTCTTGCAGATTAAACTTTGCAATTTGTACACTGATTTTTTACAAATCATTTGACACTACATTGTTGTCAAGTGTCAATTAGATGGGAAAATTGTTTGAAATTTAAACTGTCCAACAGGGTAATGTCACGTGACAAAGTATAAACTAAAGTGTATACCTTAGTGTACATGTAGCAAGGTTCTTACCGATTGAACTTTTTGTACACTAATTTTGGATACGTTGGTCAACTTGTCAAGTGTCAATTGAATGAGAAAACTGTTTGAAATTCAAACTGTCCAACGGGCAAATCTCACGTGGCAAAGTATAAACTAAAGTGTGTACCATAGTGTACAGGTAGCATGGTGTTCGCCGATTCAACTTTGCTGTCTGTATACTGATTTTTGACACGTTGTTTGACACTTGCAATGTCGTCAAGTGTCAATTGGTTGGAAAAACTATTTGAGATTTAAATTGTCCAAGAAAGAAATGTCATATGGCAAAGTGTAAAATAAAGTGTATACCTTATTGTACATGTAGCAAGGTTCTTACCGATTGAACTTTGCTATTTGTACACTGATTTTGGACGCGTTGGTTGACACATGCATTGTAGTCAAGTATCAGTTGGATGGAAAAACTATTTGAAATTTAAACTATCCAATGAGTAATGTCACGTGGCAAAGTGTAAACTAAAGTGTACACTATAATGTGCATGTAGCAAGGTTCTTACCGATTAAACTTTGCTATTTGTACACTAATTTTAGACACGTTGGTTGACACATGCATTGTAGTCAAGTGCTAGTTGGATGGGAAAACTGTTTGAAATTTAAACTAACTAACGAGTAATGTCACGTGGCAAAGTGTAAATTAAAGTGTACACCATAGTGTGCATGTAGCAAGGTTCTTACCGATTGAACTTTGTAATTTGTACACAAATTTTTTACACGTCGTTAGACACTTACATTGCTGTCAAGTGTCAATTGGATGGGAAAACTCTTTGAAATTTAAACTATTCGACAGGGCAATGTCATGTGGCAAAGTGTAAACTAAAGTGTACACCTTAGTGTACATGTAGCAAGGTTCTTACCGATTGAACTTTGTTATTTGTACACTGATTTTGGACACGTTCATTGACACTTGTATTATTGTCAAGTGTCAATTGAATGAGAAAACTGTTTGAAATTCAAACTGTCCAACGGGTAATGTTACGTGGCAAATTAGAAACTAAAGTGTACACCATAGTGTGCATGTAGTAAGGTTCTTACCGATTGAACTTTGCAATTTGTACACTGATTTTGGACACGTTGTTTCAAACTTGACTTGTTGTCAAGTGTCAATTGGATGGGAAAACTTTTTGAAATTTTAACTATCAAATAGTGTAATGTCACGTGGCAAATTGTAAACTAAAGTGTACACCTAAGTGTGCATGTAGCATGGTCCCTACCGATTGAACTTTGCTATTTGTAAACTGATTTTTGCCACGTTGTTCAACGCTTGGATTGTTGTCAAGTGTCAATTGGATAGGAAAATTGGTAGAAAATTAAGTTGTCCAACAAGGTAATGTCACGAGGCAGAGTGTAAACTAAAGTGTGTATACCATAGTGTACATGTAGCATGGTCCTTGCCTATTGAACTTGCTATTTGTACACTAATTTTTGACACGTTGTTTGACACTTGCATTGTCGTCAAGTGTCAATTGGTTGGGAAAAATGTTTGAAATTTAAACTGTCCAACAGGGAAATGTCACATGGCAAAGTACAAACTAAGGTGTACACCTTAGTGTACATGTAGCAAGGTTCTTACCAATTGAACTTTGCTATTTTTACACTAACTTTGGACACGTTAGTTGACACTTATATTGCTATCAAGTGTCAATTGGATGGGAAAAATCTTTGAAATTTAAACTGTCCAACAGGGTAACGTCACGTGGCAAAGTGTAAACTAAAGTGTACACCTTAGAGTACATGTAGCAAGGTTCTTACTGATTGAACTTTGCTATTTGTACACTGATTTTTCACATGTTGCTTGACACTTACATTGTTGTCAAGTGTCAATTGGATGGGAAAACTGTTTGATATTTAAACTGTCCAATTGGGAAATCTCACGTGGCAAAGTGTAAACTAAAGTGTGTACCATAGTGTACATGTAGCATGGTCCTTGCCGATTGAACTTTGCTATTTTTACACTAATTTTTGACATGTTGTTGACACTTGCATTGCCATCAAGTGTCAATTGGTTGGAAAAACTATTTGAAATTTAAACTGTCCAACAGGGAAATGTCACGTGGCAAAGTGTAAACTAAAGTGTACACCTTAGTGTACATGTAGCAATGTTCTTACCGATTGAACTTTGCTATTTGTACACTGATTTTGGACACATTGGTTGACACTTGTATTGTAGTCAAGTGTCAATTCGATGGGAAAACTGTTTGAAATTTAAACGGTCCAACAGGAAAATGTCACATGGCAAAGTGCAAACTAAAGTGTACACTTTAGTGTACATGTAGCAAGGTTCTTACGGATTGAAGTTTGCTATTAGTACACTGATTTTGGAGACGTTCTTTAGCACTTACATTATTGTCAAGTGTCAATTGGATGGTAAAACTGTTTGAAATTCAAGCTGTCTAACATGGTAATGTCACGTGGCAAAGTATAAACTAAAGTGTGTACACCATAGTATACATGTAGCAAGATTCTTACCATATGAACTTTGCTATTTGTACGCTGATCTTGGACATGTTGTTTAACACTTGCATTATTGTCTAGTATCAATTGGATGGAAAAACTGTTTGAAATTTAAACTGTACAACAGGGTAATGTCTCGGGGCAAAGTGTAAACTAAAGTGTACACCATAGTGTAATGTAGCAAGGTCCTTTCTGATTGAACTTTTCTATTTGTACACAATTTTTGGACACAAGTTTGACACTTGCATTGTTGTAAAGTGTCAATTGGATAGGAAAACTATTTGAAATTTAAACAATCCAACAAGGTAATGTCACATGAAAAAATGTAAACTAAAGTGTACACCATAGTTTACACGTAGCAAGGTTCTTACCGATTGAACTTTGCTATTTGTACACTGATTTTGGACACGTTCTTTGACACTTGCATTATTGTCAAGTGTCAATTAGATGGAAAAATTATTTGAAATTCAAACTATCTAACAGGGTAATGTCACGTGGCAAAGTGTAAACTAAAGTGTATACACCATAGTATACATGTAGCAAGGTTCTTACCATATGAACTTTGCTATTTGTACACTGATCTTGGACATGTTGTTTAATACTTGCATTGTTGTCTAGTGTCAATTGGATGGGAAAACTGTTTGAAATTTAAACTGTCCAACAGGGTAATGTCACGTGGCAAAGTTTAAACTAAAGTGTACACCATAGTATACGTGTAGAAAGGTTCTTACTTATTGAAGTTTTCTATTTGTACACTGATTTTTGACACTTTTTTCGCACTTACATTGTTCTCAAGTGCCAATTGGACGGGAAAACTGTTTGAAATTTAAACTGTCCAACAGGGTAATGTCACGTAGCAAAGTGTAAACTAAAGTATACATCATAGTGTAATGTAGCAATGTTCTTGTCGATTGAAGTTTGCTATTTGTACACCGATTTTTAACACGTTGTTTGACACTTGCATTGTTTTCAAGTGTTAATTGGATGGGAAAATTGTTTCAAATTTAAACTGTCCAACAGGGTAATGTCACGTGGTAAAGTGTAAACTAAAGTGTACAGCATAGTGTACATGTAGTAAGGTTCTTACCGATTGAACTTTGCTATTTGTATACTATTTTTGACACATTATTCGACACTTGCATTGTTTTCAAGTTTCAATTGGATGGGAAAATCGTCAGAAATTTAAAGGGTCCAACAGGGTAATGTCACGTGGCAACGTGTAAACTAAAGTTTACACAATGGTCTACATATAGAAAGGCTCTTACTAATTGAACTTTCCTATTTGTACACTGATTTTTGACACATTGTTTGACACTTGCATTGTTGTCAAGTGTCAATTGGATGGGGACACTGTTTGAAATTTAAATTGTCCAAAGCGTAATGTCACGTGGTAAAGTTTAAACAAAAGTGTACACCATAGTGTACGTGTAGCAAGGTTCTTACCGATTGAACTTTGCTCTTTGTAGACTGATGTTTGACACTTGCATTGTTGTCATGTGTCAATTGGATTGGAAAACTATTTAAAATTTAAACTATCCAACAGGATAATGTCACGTGGCAAAGTGTAAACTAAAGTGTACACCATAGTGTAATGTAGGAAGGTCCTTGCTGATTGAACCTTTCTATTTGTATTCAGATTTTGGACACGATGTTTGATACTGAATTATTGTCAAGTGTCAATTGGATTGGAAAACTATTTGAAATTTAATCTGTCCAACATGGTAATGTCACGTGGCAAAGTGTGTACACCATAGTGTACATGTAGCAAGGTTCTTACCATTTGAACTTTGTTATTTCTACACTAATTTTGGATACGTTGTTTGGCACTTGCGTTGTTGTCTAGTGTCAATTGGATGGAAAAACTGTTTGAAATTTAAACTGTCCAACAGGGCAATGTCATGTGGCAAACTGTAAAATAAAGTGTACACCAAAGTGTACATGTAGCAAGGTTCTTACTGATTGAACTTTTCTATTTGTACATCGATTATTGACATGTTGTATGACACTTACATTGTTGTCAAGTGTCAAATGGATGGGTAAACTGTCTGAAATTTATACTGTCTAACAAGGCAATGTGACATGGCAAAGTGTAAACTAAAGTGTACACCAAAGTGTTCATGTGGCAAGGTCCTTACCGATTGAACATTACTATTTGTACACTGATTTTTGACTCATCGTTTGACACTTACATTGTTTTCAAGTGTCAATTGTGCAAAAAAACTATTTGAAATTTAATCTATCCAACAGGGTAATGTCATGATGTAAAGTGTAAATCAAAGTGTACACCATCGTGTACATGTAGCAAGATTCTTACCAATTGAATTTTGCTATTTGTACACTGATTTTGACAAGTTGTTTGACACTTAAATCATTGTCAAGTGTCAATTGGATGGAAAAACTGTTTGAAATTTATACTATCTAACAGGGTAATGTCACGTGGGAAAGTGTAAACAAAAGTGTACACCATAGTGTACATGTAGCAAGGTTCTTACCGATTGAACTTTGCTATTTATACGCTAATTTTTAACACGTTGTTTGACACTTGTATTGTTGTCAAGTGTCAATTGGATGAGAAAATTATTTGAAATTTAAATAGTCCAGCAGGACAATGCCACGTGGCAAAGTGTAAACTAAAGTGTGCACCCTAGTGTATAGGTATCAAGGTTCTTACCGATTGAACTTTGCTATTTGTACACTGATTTTCGACACGTTGTTTAACACTTTCATTGTTGTCAAGTGCCAATTGGATGGGAAAACTATTTGAAATTTATACTGTCCAACAGGGTAATGTTACGAGGAAAAGTGTAAATTAAAGTGTACACCATAGTGTACATGCAGCAAAGTTCTTACCGATTGAACTTAGTTATTTGTACATTAATTTTTGACACGTTGTTTGACACTTGCAACGTTGTCAACTGTCAATAGGATAGAAAACTCTTTGAAGTTTAAACTGTCCAACAGGGCAATGTCACGTGGCAAAGTGTAAACTAAAGTGTACAGCATAGTGTACATGTAGCAAGGTTCTTACCGATTGAACTTTACTATTTGTAAGCTAATTTTTAACACGTTGTTTACACTTGCATTGTTGTCAAGTGTCAATTGGATGGGAAAATTATTTGAAATTTAAATAGTCCAGCAGGACAATGCCACGTCGCAAAGTGTAAACTAAAGTGTACACCGTAGTGTACATGTATCAAGGTTCTTATCGATTGAACTTTGCTATTTATACGCTAATTTTTTACACGTTGTTTGGCACTTGCATTGTTGTCAAGTGTCAATTGGATGGAAAAATAGTTTGAAATTTAAATTTTCCAATAGCGTAATGTCACGTGGTAAAGTCTAAACTGAAGTGTACTCCGTAGTGTACATGTTGAACGGTTCTTACCGATTGAACTTTGCTATTTGTACAAATATTTTTGACACGTTGTTTGACACTTGCATTGTTGTTAAGTGCCAATTGGATGGTAAAACTATTTGGAATTGAAACTGTCCAACGGGATAATGTCATGAGGCAAAGTGTAAACTAAAGTGCACACCATAGTGTATATGTAGCAAGGTTCTTACCGATTGAACTTTGCTATTTGTACACAGATTTTGGACCTATTGTTTGACACTTGTATCATTGTCTAATATCAATTAGATGGGAAAACTATTTGAAATTTAAACTGACCAACATGGTAATGTCACGTGGCAAAGTGTAAACTAAAGTGTGTTTACACCACAGTGTACATGTAGCAAGGTTCTTACCAATTGAACGTTGCTATTTGTACACTAATTTTTGACATGTTGTTTGACACTTGCATTGTTGTCGAGTGTTAATTGGATGGGAAAACTATTTGAAATTTAAACTATCCAACAGGGTAATGTCACGTGGGAAAGTGTAAACTAAAGTGTACACCCCAGTGTACATGTAGCAAGGTTCTTAGCGATTGAACTTTGCTATTTGTACAATGATTTTTGACATGTTGATTGACACCTGCATTGTTTTCAAGTGTCAATTTGATGGGAAAAATGTTTGAAATTCAAACAGTCCAGCATGGTAATGTGACGTGGCAAAGTGTAGACTAAAGTGTTCACCATAGTGTACAAGTAGCAAGATTCTTACCGATTGAACTTCGCAATTTGTACGCTAATTTTTGACACATTGTTTGACACTTGCATTGTTGTCAAGTGTCAATTGGATGGAAAAATAGTTTGAAATTTAAATTGTCCAATAGCGTAATGTCACGTGGTAAAGTCTAAACTAAAGTGTACTCCGTGGTTTACATGTTGCATGGTTCTTACCGATTGAACTTTGCTATTTGTACAAATGTTTTTGTCACGTTGTTTGACACTTGTATTGTTGTCAAGTGACAATTGGATGGTAAAACTATTTGAAATTGAAACTGTCCAACAGGGTAATGTCACGAGGCAAAGTGTAAACTAAAGTGTACACCATAGTGTATATGTAGCAAGGTTCTTACCGATTGAACTTTGCTATTTGTACACAAATTTTGGACCCGTTGTTTGACACTTGCATCATTGTCTAATATCAATTAGATGGGAAAACTGTTTGAAATTTAAACTGCCCAATATGATAATGTCACTTGACAAAGTGTAAACTAAAGTGTGTTTACACCACAGTGTACATGTAGCAAGGTTCTTACCAATTGAATGTTGCTATTTGTACACTGATTTTTGACACGTTGTTTGACACTTGAATTGTTGTTGAGTGTCAATTGGATGGAAAAAACTGTTTGAAATTTAAACTGTCCAACAGGATAATGTCACGTGGGAAAGTGTAAACTAAAGTGTACATGTAGCAAGGTCTTACCGATCGAACTTTGCTATTTGTACACTGATTTTTGACACGTTGTTTGACACTTGCATTGTTCTCAAGTATCAATTGGATGGGAAAATTGTTTCAAATTAAAACTGCTCAACAGGGCAATGTCATGTGGTAAAGTGTAAACTAAAGTGTACGCCATAGTGTAAAGTAGCAAGGTCCTTGTCGATCGAACATTTTTATTTGTACACATATTTGGACACGTTGTTTGACACTTGCACTGTTGTCAAGTGTCAATTGGATGGAGAAACTAATTGAAATTTAAACTGTCCAACAAGGTAATGTCACGTGACAAAGTGTAAACTAAAGTGTACACCATAGTTTACATGTAGCAAGTTTCTTACCGATTGAACTTTGCTATTTGTATACTGATTTTGGACACGTTCTTTGATGCTTGCATTGTTATCAAGTGTCAATTGGATGGAAAAATTGTTTGAAATTTGTACTGTCGAACAGGGTAATGTCACGTGGAAAAGTGTAAACTAAAGTGTACACCATAGTGTACATGTTGCAAGGCCCTTACCGATTGAACTTTGCTATTTTTACACTGATTTTTGACACGTTGTCTGAAACATGCAATGCTGTCCAATGTCAATTGGATGGAAAAATCGTTTGAAATTTAAACTATCCAAAGGGTAATGTCATGTGGCAAAGTGTAAACTAAAGTCTACACAATAGTGTACATGTAGCATGGTTCATACAGATTGAACTTTGCTATTTGTACACTGATTTTTGACAGGTTGTTTGAGACTTGCATTGCTTTCAAGTGTCAATTGAATGGGAAAACTATTTGAAATTTAAACTATCCAACAGGGTAATGTCACGTTGTACAGTGTAAATTAAAGTGCACACCATAGTCTACATGTAGCAAGATTCTTACCGTACACTGATTTTTGACACGCTGTTTGACACTTGCATTGTTATTAAGTGTTCATTGGAAAGGAAAACTGTTTGAAATTTATACTATCTAATAGGGTAATGTCACGTGACAAAGTGTAAACAAAAGTGTACACCATAGTGTACATGTAGCAAGGTTCTTAACGATTGAACTTTGCTATTTGTACACAGATTTTTTACATGTTGTTTGACACTTGCATTGTTGCCAACTATCAATTAGATGAGAAAATTGTTTCAAATTTAGACTATCAAATAGGGTAATGTCACGTGGCAAAGTGTAAACTAAAGTGTACTCCATAGTGTACATGTAGTAAGATTATTATCGATTGAACTTTGCCATTTGTACTCTAATTTTTGACACGTTGTTTGACACTTGCATTATTGTCAAGTGTCAATTGGAAAGGAAAACTGTTTGTAATTTAAACTGTCCAACAGGGTAACGTCACTTGACAAAGTATAAACAAAAGTGTACACCATAGTGTACAAATAGCAAAGTTCTTAGCAATTGAACTTTGTTATTTGTACATTGATTTTTGACACGTTGTTTGACACTTGCATTGTTGTCAAATGTCAATTGGATGGGAAAACTATTTGAAATTTATACTGCCTAACAAGGTGATGTCGCTTAGCAAAGTGTAAACTAAAGTTTAACCCTAGTGTACATGTAGCAAGGTTATAGCTGATTGAACTTTGCTATTTGTACACTGATTTTTCACAATTTGTTTGATACTTGCGTTGTTGTCAAGTGTCAATTGTATGGGAAAACTATTTGAAATTTTAACTGTCCAAAGGGTAATGTCACGTGGCAAAGTTTAAATTAAAGTGTACACCATAGTGTACGTGTAGCAAGGTTCTAATCGATTGAACTTTGCTATTTGCACACTGATTTTTGACACTTTGTTTGACGCTTACATTGTTCTTAAGTGTCAATTGGATGGGAAAACCAATCAAAATTTAAACTGTTCAATAGGGTAATGTCACGTGGCAAAGTGTAAACTAAAGTGTACACCATAGTGTAATGTAGTAAGGTCCTTCTATTTGTACAATGATTTTTGACATGTTGTTTGACACTTGCATTTTTGTCAAGTGTCAATCGGACGGGAAAACTATTTAAAATTTAAACTGCCCAACAGGGTAATATCTCGTGGCAAAGTGTAAACTGAAGTGTGTGTACACCATAGTGTACATGTAGCAAAGTTCTTACAATTTGAACTTTGCTATTTGTATACTGATTTTTGACACGTTGTTTGACACTTGCATTGTTGTCAAGTGTCAATTGGATGGGAAAACTATTTGAAATTTAAACTGTCCAACAAGGTAATGTCACGTGGGAAAGTGTAAACTAAAGTGTACACCACAGTGTACATGTAGCAAGGTTCTTACCGATTGAACTTTGCTATTTATACACTGATTTTTGACACTTGCATTGTTCTCAAGTGTCAATTGGATGGGAAAATTATTTGAAATTTAAATAGTCCAGCAGGACAATGCCACGTGGCAAAGTGTAAACTAAAGTGTACACCGTAGTGTACATGTATCAAGGTTCTTACCGATTGAACTTTGTTATTTGTACGCTAATTTTTTACACGTTGTTTGACACTTGCATTGTTGTCAAGTGTCAATTGGATGGAAAAATAGTTTGAAATTTAAATTGTCCAATAGCGTAATGTCACGTGGTAAAGTCTAAACTAGAGTGTACTCCGTAGTGTACATGTTGCACGGTTCTTACCGATTGAACTTTGCTATTTGTACAAATATTTTTGACACGTTGTTTGACACTTGCACTATTGTCAAGTGTCAATTGGATGGAGAAACTGATTGAAATTTAAACTGTCCAACAAGATAATGTCACGTGACAAAGTGTAAACTAAAGTGTACATCATAGTTTACATGTAGCAAGTTTCTTACCGATTGAACTTTGCTATTTGTATACTGATTTTGGACACGTTCTTTGATGCTTGCATTGTTGTCAAGTGTCAATTAGATGGAAAAATTGTTTGAAATTTATACTGTCGAACAGGGTAATGTCACATGGAAAAGTGTAAACTAAAGTGTACACCATAGTGTACATGTAGCAAGGTCCTTACTGATTGAACTTTGCTATTTTTACACTGATTTTTGACACGTTGTCTGAAACTTACATTGCTCTCCAATGCCAATTGGATGGGAAAACCGTTTGAAATTTAAACTGTCCAAAGGGTAATGTCATGTGGCAAAGTGTAAACTAAAGTCTACACCATAGTGTACATGTAGCATGGTTCATACAGATTGAACTTTTCTATTTGTACACTGATTTTTGACACATTGTGTGAGACTTACATTGCTTTCAAGTGTCAATTGGATGAGAAAACTGTTTGGAATTTAAACTATCCAACAGGGTAATGTCACGTTGTACAGTGTAAATTAAAGTGCACACCATAGTGTGCATGTAGCAAGGTTCTTACCGATTTAACATTGCTATTTGTACACTTACTACATGTACACTACGGCGTACACTTTAATTTTCACTTTGCCACGTGACATCACCCTATTGGACAACTTAAATTTCAAATAGTTTTCCCATCCCATTGACACTTGTCAACAATTCAAGTGTCAAACGACCTGTCAAAAATCAGTGTACAAATAACAAAGTTCAATCGATAAGGACCTTTCTACATGTACACTATTGTGTACACTTCAATTTACACTTTGCCACGTGACACTACCCTATTGGACAGTTTAAATATCTAACAATTTTTCGATCTAATTACCACTGACAACAATGTAAGTGTCAAACAACGTGCTGAAAATCAATGTACAAATAGTAAAGTTCAATTGGTAAGGACTTTCCTACATGTACACTATGATGTCCACTTAAGTTTACACTTTGCCACGTGTCATTACCCTGTTGGACAGTTTAAATTTCGGACTATTTTCCCATCCTATTGACACTTGACTACAATACAATTGTCAAACAATGTGTCAAAAATAAGTGTACAATTGGCAAAGTTCAATCGGTAAGAACCTTGCTACATGTACATTATGGTGTACACTTTAGTTTACACTTTGTCACCTTACATTACCCTGTTGGATGGCTTAAATTTCAAACAGTTTTTCTATCCAATTGACGCTTGACAACAATGCAAGTGTCAGACAACGTGTCAAAAATCAGTGTGGAAATAGCAAAGTTCAATCGGTAAGAACCTTCCTACATGTATCAAACAGTTTTCCCATCCAATTAACACTTGACAACAACGCAAGTGTCAAACAACGTGTCAAAAATGAGTTTACAAATAGTAAAGTTCAATCAGCAAGGACCTTACTACATGTACACTATGGCGTACACTTTAGTTTTCACGTTGCAACGTGACATTACCCTGTTGGACAGCTTAAATTTCAAACAGTTTTCCCATCCAATTGACACTTGACAACAATGCAAGTGTCAAACAATATGTCAAAAATTAGTGTACAAATAACAAAGTTCAATTGGTAAGAACCTTTCAACATGTACACTATGGTGTACACTTCAGTTTAAACTTTGCGACGTAACACTACCTTGTTGGACAGTTTAAATGTCTAACAGTTTTCCCATCCAATTACCACTGACAACAATGTAAGTGTCAAATAACATGTCGAAAATCAGTGTACAAATAGCAAATTTTAATCGATAAGGACTTTCCTACATGTATATTATGACGTACACTTTAGTTTACACTTTACCACGTGTTATTACCTTGTTGGACAATTTAAATTTTAGACTGCTTTCCCATCAAATCGACACTTGACTACATTGTGAGTGTCAAACAACGCGTCAAAAATTAGTCTACAATTAGAAAAGTTCAATCAATAAAAACCTTGCTACATGTACACTATGGTATACACATTAGTTTACACTTTGTCACGTGACATTACCTTATTTGACAGTTTAAATTTCAAACTGTTTTCCCATCCAATTGAAATTTGACAACAATGAAAGCGTCAAACAACATGTCGAAAATCAATGTACAAATAGTAAGGTTCAATAGGTAAGGACCTTGCTACATGTACCCTATGGTACACACTTTAGTTTACACTTTGCCACATGACATTACCCTATTTGACGTTTCAAATTTCAAACAAATTTCCCATCTAATTGACACTTGACAACAATGTAAGTGTAAAACAACGTGCCAAAAATCAGTTTACAAATAGCAAAGTTCAATCGATAAGGACCTTACTACATGTAAACTATGGTGTACACCTTAGTTTTCACTTTGCCACGTGACGTTGACCTGTTGGAAAGCTTAAATTTCAAACCGTTTTCCCATCCAATTGACACTTGACAACAATGCAAATGTGCAACGTGTCAAAAACTAGAGCACAAATAGGAAAATTCAATCAGTAAAAACCTTGTCGCATGTACAATATGGTGTACACTTTAGTTTACACTTTGCCACGTGACATTGCTCTATTGGACAGTTTAAATTTCAAACGATTTTCCCATACACTATGGTGTACACTTTAGTTTACACTTTGCCATGTGACACTACCCTGTTGGGCGGTTTAAATTTCAAACAGTTTTTCCATCCAATTGACACTTGACAACAGTGCAAGTGTCAAACAATGTGTCGAAAATCACTGTACAATTAGCAAAGTTCAATCGATAAGGACATTGCTACATGTACACTATGTTGTACAGTTTAGTTTACACTTTACCATGTGACATTACCCAGTTGGACAGTTTAAATTTCAAACAATTAGCCCATCCAATTAACACTTCACAGCAATGCAAGTGTCAAACAACGTGTCGAATATTAGTGTACAAATAGTAAAGTTCAATCCGTAAGGACCCTGCAATATGTACACTATGGTGTACACTTAAGCTTACACTTTACCACGTGAAATTACCCTGTTCGAGACTTTAAATTTCAAACCGTTTTCCCATCCAATTGACACTTGACAACAATGCAAGTGTCAAACAATGTGTCGAAAATTAGTGTACAAATAGTAAGGTTCAATCGGTAAGGACCTTGCTACATGTACACGATGGTGTAGTTTACAATTTAGCATGTAACATTACCTTGTTGGACAGTTTAAATTTCAAACAATTTTCCCATCCAATTGACACTTGACAATAATGCAAGTGTCAAAAAAACATGTCGAAAATTAGTGTACAAATAGCAAAGTTCAATCGGTAAGGACCTTGCCACGTCTACACTATGGTGTACACTTTAGCTTACACTTTGGCACGTGACATTACCCTGTTAGATAGTTTAAATTTCAAACAGTTTTTCCATCCAATTGACACTTGACAACAATGCAAGTGTTAAACAGCTTGTCAAAAATCAGTGTACAAATGACAAAGATCAACCGGTAAGAACCTGGCAACATGTACACTATGGTGTACACTTTAGTTTACACTTTGCCACGTGATATTACCGTTTTGGACATTTAAATTTCAAACAGTTTTCCCACCCAATTGACACTTGACAACAATACAAGTGTCGAACAACGTGTCGAAAATCAGTGTACAAATAGCAAAGTTCAATCGGTAAGGACTTTGCTAAATGTACACTGTGGTGTAAACTTTCGTTTACACTTTGCCTTGTGACATTACCGTGTTGGACATTTTGAATTTCAAACAGTTTTTTCATCCAATTGACACTTGACAAGAATGCATGTGTCAAACAACGTGTCGAAAATCAGTGTACAAATAGCGAAGTTCAATCCGTAAGGACCTTGCTACATGTTCACTATGGTGTACACTTTAGTTTACACTTTGCCACGTGACATTACACTGTTGGACAGTTTAAATTTTAAGTAGTTTTTCCATCCAATTGATACTTGACAACAATGCAAGTGTCAAACAACGTGTTAAAAATCAGTGTACAAATAGCAAAGTGCTATAGACAAAAATCTTGCTACATGTACACTATGGTGTACACTTTAGTTTACACTTTGCCACGTGACATTACCCTATTGGACAGTTCAAATTTCACACAGTTTTGCCATCCAATTGACTCTTGACAACAATGCATGTGTTAAACAATGTGTCAAGAATCAGTGTACAAATAGCAAAGATCAATCAGTAAGAACCTTGTGACATGTACACTTTAGTTTACACTTTGCCACGTGACATTACCCTTTTGGACAGTTTAAATTTCAAACAATTTTCCCATCCAATTGACACATGACAACAATGCAAGTATCAAACAATGAGTCGAAAATCAGTGTACAAATAGCAAAGTTCAATCGGTAAGAACCTTGCTTCACGTACACCATGGTGTACACTTTAGTTTACGCTTTGCCACGTGACATTGCCATGTTGGACATTTTGAATTTCAAACAATTTTCCCATCCAATTAACACTTGACAACCATACAAGTGTCAAACAACATTTTGAAAATTAGTGTACAAATAGTAAAGTTCAATCGGTAAGGACCTTGCCATATGTACACTCTCATGGGCACTTTAGTTTACACTTTGCCACATAACATTACCCTGTTGGACAGTTTAAATTTCAAATCATTTCCCTTCGAATTAAAACTTGACAACAATGCAAGGGTTAAACAACTTGTCAAAAATCATTGTACAAATAGCAAAGTTCAATGGTAAGGACGTTGCTACATGTACACTATGGTGTATACTTTAGTTTACACTTTGCCATGAGATATTACCGTGTTGGACAGTTTAAATTTCAAACCATTTTCCCATCCAATTGACACGTGACAACAATGCAAGTCTCAAGCAACGTGTCAAAAATCAGTGTACAAATAGTAAAAACATCACGTTTTCTGCACTTGCACTGTTGTCAAGCGTCAATGGGATGGGAAAACTGTTTGAAATTTCCAAAAGGGTAATGTCACATGATAAAGTGTAAACTAAAGTATACACCATAGTGTACATGTTGCAAGGTTCTTACCGATTGAACGTTGCTATTTGTACACACATTTTTGACACGTTATTTGACACTTGCATTGTTCTCAAGTGTTAATTGGATGGGAAAACTGTTTGAAATTTAAACTGTCCAACAGGGTATTATCACGTGGTAAAGTTTAAACTAAAGTGTACACCATGGTGTACATGTGACAAGGTTCTTACCGATTCAACTTTGCTATTTGTGTACTGATTTTTGACACGTTGCTTGACACTTGCATTGCTGTCAAGTGTCAATTGGTTGGGAAAATGGTTTGAAATTTAAGCTCTCCAACAGGGCAACGTCACGTGGCAAAGTGAAAACTAAGGTGTACACCGTAGTGTACATGTAGTTAGGTCCTTACTGATTGAACTTTACTATTTGTAAATTGATTTTTGACACTTTGTTTGATACTTGCATTGTTGTCAAGTGTCAATTGGATGGGAAAACGGTTTGATACATGTAACAAGGTTCTTGCCAATTGAACTTTGCTATTTGTACACTGATTTTTGACACGTCGTTTGACACATGCATTGTTGTTAAGCATTAATTCGATGGGAAAACTATTTGAAATTTAAACTATCCAATAGGGTATTGTCATGTGGAAAAGTGTAAACTAAAGTATAAACCATAGTGTACATGTAGCATGGTCCTTACCGATTGAATTTTGTTATTTGTACACTGATTTTAGACACATTGTTTGACACTTGCATTGTTGTTAAGTGTCAAATGAATGAGAAAACTGTTTGAAATTTAAACTGTCCAACTGGGTAATGTCACGTGGCAAAGTGTAAACTAAAGTGTAAGCCATAATGTACATGTAGCAATGTTCTTACCGATTGAATTTTGCTATTTGTACACTGATTTTTGATGCGTTGTTTGACACTTGCATTGTTGTCAAATATTAATTGGATGGGAAAACTGTTTGAAATTGAAACTATCCAACAGGGTAATGTCACGTAATAAATTGTAAAATAAAGTGTACACCATAGTGTACATGTAGCAGGGTTCTTACCGATTGAACTTTGCTACTTGTACACTAATTTTAGAGACGTTGTTTGACACTTGGTGTACACTTCAGTTTACACTTTGCCACATGACACTACCCTATTGGACGGTTTAAATGTCTAACAGTTTTCCCATCCAATTACCCCTGACAATAATGCAAGTGTCAAACAATGTGCTGAAAATCGACGTACAAATTGCAAAGTACAATCGGTAAGGACTTTCCTACATATACACTATGACGTGCACTTTAGTTTACACTTTGCCACGTGTCATTACCCTGTTGGACAGCTTAAATTTCAGACGGTTTTCCCATCCAATTGACACTTGACTACAATGCAAGTTTCAAACAACGTGTCAAAAATTAGTGTGTAAATAGCAAACTTGAATCGGTAAGAACCTTGCTACATGTACACTATGGTGTACACTTTAGTTTACACTTTGTCACGTGAAATTATCATGTTGGACAGTTTAAATTTCAAACAGTTTTCCCATCCAATTGACCATTGACAACAATGCAAGTGTCAAACAATATGTCAAAAATCGGTTTACAAATAGTAAAGTTCAATAGGTAAGAACCTTGCTACATGTATCAAATAGTTTTCCCATCCAATTGACACTTGGCAACAATGCAAGTGTCAAACAACATGTCGAAAATTAGTGTACAAATAGCAAAGCTCAATCGGTAAGAACCTTTCCACATGTACACTATGGTGTACACTTCAGTTTACACTTTGCCACATGACAGTACCCTATTGGACAGTTTAAATGTCTAATAGTTTTCCCATCCAATTACCACTACAACAATGCAAGTGTCAAACAATGTGCTGGAAATCAGTGTATAAATAGCAAAATTCAATCGGTAAGGACTTTCCTACATGTACACCATGACGTACACTTTAGTTTAAACTTTGCCATGTGTCATTATCCTGTTGGACAGTTTAAATTTCAGACTATTTTCCCATCCAATTGACACTTGACAACAATACAAGTGTCAAACAACGTGTTAAAAATCAATTTACAAATAGTAAAGTTCAATCGTTAAGGACCGTACTACATGTACACTATGGCGTACACTTTAGTTTTCACTTTGCCTCATGACATTACCTTGTTGGACAGCTTAAATTTCAAACAGTTTTTCCATCCAATTGACACTTGACAACAATGTAAATGTCAAACAACGTGTCAAAAAATCATTGTACAAATAACAAAGTTCAATCGGTAAGAACCTTTCTACATGTACACTTCAGTTTACACTTTATCACGTGACACTACCATGTTGGACAGTTTAAATGTCTAACAGTTTTCCCATCCAATTACCACTGACAACAATGCAAGTGTCAAACAACGTGCTTAAAATCGATGTACAAATTGGAAAGTACAATCGGTAAGGACTTTCCTACATATACACTATGACGTACACTTTAGTTTACACTTTGACATGTGTCCTTACCCAGTTGGACACTTTAAACTTCAGACAGTTTACCCATCCAATTGACACTTGACTACAATGCAAGTGTGAAACAACGTGTCAAAAATCAGTGCGCAAATAGTATATTCAATCGGTAAGAACCCTGCTACATGTACACTATGGTGTACACTTTAGTTTACACTTTGTCACGTTAAATTACCCTATCGGATAGTTTAAATTTCAAACAGTTTTCCCATCCAATTGACGCTTGACAACAATGCAAGTGTCAAACAACGTTTCAAAAATCAGTGTACAAATAGCAAAGTTCAATAGGTAAGAACATTGCTACATGTATCAAATAGTTTTTCCATCCAATTGACACTTGGCAACAATACAAGTGTCAAATAACGTGTCAAAAATCAATTTACAAACAGCAAAGTTCAATCGGTAAGGACCTTGCTACATGTACAATATGGTGTACACTTTAGTTTGAACTTTGCCACGTGAATTACCTTGTTGGATAGTTTAAATTTCAAACAGTTTTCCCAGCCAATTGACACATGAAAACAATGCAAGTTTTAAACATGTCAAAAATAAGTGTACAAATCGTAAAGTTCAATAGGTAAGAGCCTTACTGTATGTACACTATGGTGTACACTTTAGTCTACACGTCACCACGTGACATTACCCTGTTGAACAGTTTAAATCTCAAACAATTTTTCCATCCAATTGTCACTTGACAACAATGCAAGTGTCAAACAACGTCTCCATTATCACTGTATAAATAGCAAAGTTCAATCGTTAAGAACCTTGCTACATGTCCACTATGGTGTATACTTTAGTTTACACTTTACCCCATAATATTACCATGTTGTACAGTCTAAATTTCAAACAGTTTTCCCATACAATTGACACTTGACAACAACGCAAGTGTCAAGCAATGTGTCAAAAATCAATGTTCAATTGCTAAGGACCTTGCTACGTATACACTTTGGTATACACTTTAGTTTGCAGTTTTCCACGTGACATTACCCTATTAGATAGTGTAAATTTGGAACAGTTTTCCCATCCAATTGACACTCGACAATAATGCAAGTGCCAAATAACGTGTCAAAAATCAATGTACAAATAGCAAAGTTCAATCAGTA
This sequence comes from Olea europaea var. sylvestris, assembly GCF_002742605.1. Classification (NCBI taxonomy): domain Eukaryota; kingdom Viridiplantae; phylum Streptophyta; class Magnoliopsida; order Lamiales; family Oleaceae; genus Olea; species Olea europaea. Next base: position 32,037,760 of record NC_036246.1, on the reverse strand, counting down.
AGAACCTTGCGACATGTACGCTATGGTGTACAATTTAGTTTACACTTTGCCATGTGTCATTACCCTATTGGACAGTTTAAATTTCCAACAGTTTTCCTATCTAGTTGATACTAACAACAATGCAAGTGTCAAACAATGTGTTATAAATTAGTGTACAGGTAGTAAAGTTCAATCAGTAAGAACCTTGCTACATGTGCACTTTGGTATACACTTTAGTTTACACTTTGCCACGTGACATTATCCTGTTGGACAGTCTATATTTCAAGTAGTTTTCCCTTCCAATTGGCGCTTAACAACAACGCGTGTGTCAAACAACTTATCAAAAATCAGTGTACAAAAGTCAATGTTCAATCACTAAGGACCTTGTTACATGTACATTATGGTGTACACTTTAGTTTACACTTTTCCACGTGACATTACCCTATTAGACAGTATAAATTTCAAACAGTTTTCCCATCCTATTGACACTTGACAACAATGCAAGTGCCAAACAACGTGTCAAAATCAGTGTACAAATAACAAAGTTCAATCGGTAAGAGCCTTGCGACATGTACACTATGGTGTACAATTTGATTTACACTTTACCACGATCATTACCCTGTTAGACAGTTTAAATTTCAAACAGTTTTTCCATCCAATTTACACTTGACAACAATACAAGTATCAAACAATGTGTCGAAAATCAGTGTACAAAAATCAATGTTCAATCGCTAAGGACCTTGCTACATGTACATTACGGTGTACACTTTAGTTTACACTTTTCCATATGTCATTACCCTGTTAGACAGTATAAATTGAAAATAGCTTTCCATCCAATTGACACTTGACAGCAATGCAATTGTCAAACAACATCTTCACAATCAGTGTACAAATAGCAAAGTTCAATCGGTAAGAAGCTTGCCACATATACACTATGGTGAACACTTTAGTTTACACTTTGCCACGTGATATTACCCTATTGGACAGTTTAAATTTCGTACTATTTTCCCATCCAATTAACACTTGACAACAATGCAAGTGTCAAACAACGTGTCAAAAATCAGTGTACAAATAGCGAAGTTCAAACAGTTTTTCCATCCAATTGACATTTGACAACAATGCAAGTGTCAGACAATGTGTCAAAAACAAGTACACAAATAGCAAAGTTCAATCTGTAAGAACCTTCCTACATGTAGACTATGGTGTACACTATACTTTACAGTTTGCCCCGTGATATTACCCTGTTGAACAGTCTAAATTTCAAACAGTTTTCCCATCCAATTGACACTTGACAACAAGGCAAGTGTCAAAAAACGTGTCAAAAATCAGTGTGCAAAAATCAATGTTCAATCGCTAAGGACCTTACTACATGTACACTACGGTGTACACTTTAGTTTACACTTTTCCACGTGACATTACCCTGTTAGAAGGTGTAAATTTCAAACAATTTTCCCATCCAATTGACACTTGACAACAATGTAAGTGCCAAACAGCGTGTCAAAAATCAGTGTACAAGTAGCAAAGTTCAATCGGTAAGAACCTTGCTACATCTGTACTTTGGTGTACACTGCTACAACTTAAGGTTGCAAACCCAAGTGCAGGTTGTCGCAAGTAGTAAATCTCGGAAGTCCGAGGTCGAACCACAGGGAATTGGAAGGAAATAAACTATTCTATGAGTAATAAATGGTTGGTGGAAATACAATTGAGACGAACACTAGAGCGTCGGGGATTCACTTCGGATAAATGAGTAGAAATTGCCCTTGATCTTTAATTTAACTCATATGAAAATCAACTAAGGAGTCATCTCATATGGAAGATAAAACATTAACCACAAATATACTAAAAGATAGATCTTGATAATTGTTTGAGAGAATATGTCAAAATAAGTTGTTGGAATGTAGAGATTATCTAAGCATTTATTGTGCCAAAATTGTCAACAATAAATCAAAGTCTTTAACAAACCAAAACCATTTGTAGAACACAAACTTCAACCAAGTAAGAAGATGAACATTGAAGAACAAAATGAAAGATCAAAGACAATACTAAACATTCATCAAAGTTTCACCCTTAGCTCTAGCTAAATGTTTAGAAATACATAGTGAAATGTTACAAAGAAAATGAAGGAAACTAGAATATGATGGAGAGGATTGATGCTTCAAAATCGTGGCCAAGGTCCCCTTTTATAGGCAAAGGAACATCCAAAATTCAAGTAGGCAATGCAACTTGTTTCTGTCCAGCTTCAAGACAGCTGGAACATGCAACTTGATGCCAATTTTCAGATATATTGTGCAGCGAATTTGGACTTATGATCAACAGATAAATTATTTCCACTTGAGTTAGCTTTCCATTGGTTCAAATATCAGGTTCATTGGATCTATATAACTCCAGATATGACAAAAACAATAAGTGCTGCTTCACAGGTAAAGCTGTATCCGGCAGGTAACAAGCTGGACTTTTCACGGTAATTTTGGCTGCCTTGTGATACGAATTTGACTTCTTCCAAAACATGAAATTGTAGAAAATTTCCTTATATTTCCAATCCAGCTTGAATCACCTCGATCCAATGTCTGAAGCTCAAGTTATGATTATTTTACTGACAGCTGCTTCTTGCTTGAGGCAGTCACTATTTTTGACTTTTCAACATTATTTTCCTCCACTTGCTCCACTTGTAATAAATTGGAAATACATGTGAAATACATCAAATAGATACTCTTTCAAATGTATAATACTCATGCCGACATGTATGTAAATACGTATTTCAATTAATTGCATTTTTAACCATGTATTTATGAAAATTGAATTTACGGCAAGAGAATTGAAATTAGAGACTAACATTAGCATTTTTAAACAAAGTGAATGTAAAATGCCTTCTAAATGATATATCTTTGAAGCACTTTTAGACACTAATCATACACTTTAGTTTACACTTTGCCACGTGACATTACCCTGTTGGACAGTCTAAATTTCAAATAGTTTTTCCATCCAATTGGCAATTGACAACAATGCAAGTGTCAAACAACATGTCAAAAATCAGTGTACAAAAATCGATGTTCAATCGCTAAGGACGTTGTTACATGTACATTATGGTGTACACTTTAGTTTACATTTTTCCACGTGACATTACCCTGTTAAACAGTATAAATTTCAAACAGCTTTCCCATTTGATTGACACTTGACAACAATCTAAGTGCCAAACAACGTGTCAAAAATTAGTGTACAAATAGCAAAGTTCAATCAGTAATAACCTTGCGACATGTAGACTGTGGTGTACAATTTGGTTTACACTTTGCCATGTGTCATTACCCTATATGACAGTTTAAATTTTAAACAGTTTTTCCATCCAATTGACACATGACAACAATGCAAGTATCAAACAACGTCTCAAAAATCAGTGTACAAAAATCAATGTTCAATCGCTAAGGACCTTGCTACATGTACACTATGGTGTAAACTTTAGTTTACACTTTTCCACTTGACATTACCCTGTTAGACAATATAAATTTCAAACCCCTTTCCCATCCAATTGACATTTGACAACAATGCAAGTGTCAAACAACATCTCCACAATCAGTGTACAAATAGCAAAGTTCAATCGATAGGAACCTTGCCACATGTACACTATGGTGTACACTTTAGTTTACACTTTGCCACATGACATTACCTTGTTGGACAGTTTAAATTTCATATAGTTTTCCCATCCAATTGACACTTGACTACAATGCAAGTGCCAAACAACGTGTGAAAAATCAGTGTACAAATAGCAAAGTTCAAACAGTTTTCCATCCAATTGACATTTGACAACAATGCAAGTGTCAAACAACGTGTCAAAAACAAGTGCACAAATAGCAAAGTTCAATCAGTAAGAACCTTCCTACATGTAGACTATGATGTACACTATAGTTTACATTTTGACACGGGATATTACCTGGTTGGACATTTTAAATTTCAAACCATTTGCGCATCCAATTGAAACTTGATAACAATGCAAGTGCCAAACAACGTGCCAAAAATCAGTGTACAAATAGTAAAGTTCAATCGGTAAGAACCTTGCGACATGTACACTGTGGTGTACAATTAGGTTTACACTTTACCACGTGTTATTACCCTACCGGACAGCTTAAATTTCAAACATTTTTCACATCCAATTGATTCTTGACAACAATGTAAGTATCAAACAACGTGTCAAAAATCAATGTACAAAAATCAATGTTCAATCGCTAAGGACCTTGCTACATGTACACTATGTTGTACACTTTTGTTTAAACTTTTCTACGTGACATTACCCTATAAGACAGTATAAATTTCAAATGGTTTTTCCATCTAATTGACACTTGACTACAATGCAAGTGTCAAACAACGTGTCAAAAATCAGTGTACAAATATCAAAGTTCAATCGGTAAGAACCTGGCGACATGTACACTATGGTGTAAAATTTTGTTTACACTTTGCCACGTGTCATTATCCTATTGGACAGTTTAAATTTTAAACAGTTTTCCCATCCAATTAACACTTGACAACGTTACAAGTGTCAAACAACGTGTCGAAAATCAGTGTACAATTGGTAAAGTTCAAACAGTTTTCCCATCCAATTGACACTTGACAGCAATGCAAGTGTCAATCAACTTGTCAAAATTAAGTGTACAAATAGCAAAGCTCAATCGGTAAGGACCTTGCTACATGTACACTGTTAAGTGTGTTTTTGCACACTTATTCCGGTTACAAACATGACTTAATTACGAGCAAAATGATTGAATTGTGACTTAATTTCGTTACATTTGTGAATTGTAGGGAACACCGATGAACATGGTGAAATTCATGGGAAAAGACGCGAAAAAGGACTAAAATAACGTAAAGTAAAAGTTCAGGGACCAAAATGTAATTATCCAAAAGATGATTTGAAGGAAAAATCAAGGAAGTAAATGAGCTCAGTACCAATTTGGTGATATTATGAGATGATGGAAATAAAGGAACAAGCGAAAATGGACTAACGTTGAAGAAACTGAAAATTCGAGGACCAAGTTGCAAATAATCTATAGATGAGTCAGGCAATGGAATGAAGATTCAAGAGTGTTATAGGTCAATCAAATGAACAAAGGAGTTAAGAGGTGAAATAGGGTCGAAGTATTATCAAGTATCAATTTTTAGGCGAAAAAGCTATGCTCGTGATTTTTAGTCTTTACTTGAGATCCATTTTTGGCATAGTAAACATCATAATTTGAGGAAGGCTATTTCTATTGAAAGTGTAGATCTTTGAGTTTTATTTCCAATTCACTTTGAATCACTTCAATTAGAAATCAAAAAAAAAAAGTTATGATCAAAATATTAAAGGCTGTCTGACGGAAAGAATGATATAACTATGTGGTCGCATAGTATAAACTTCAATGCGGTCGTATAGTGGCCTCCCGAGAATTTTTTTCTCAATTTTTTTGCTCTATGCGACAACATAGAAATGTACTATGCGGTCGCGTAGAACAAGATTCGAGGCCGATTCTGCAGTTTCCTTATACGACTGAAACTCTTTTGGTAGCCTAATTTTCACGCGATATAAATACCAAAAGACGTCCAAAAAGAGGAAGAACGTATTGGAGGTAGAAAAACACTTCTTGGAGAGGATTTTAAGTGCAAGAACGAAGATTTACATGAAGAGATTCAAGATTTCTCAAGATTTCATAACCCGGTGATGCTTTTTATCTAAAATCTAATGTATTTTTTTTTATTTTAACCATGTTAGGCTAGATTTTCATGTGCTAGGAGATCGATGTAGCATGTGATTTGGTCTTTAATTTTCTAGTTTTGTAATTTGTCATTAAGACATATTTCTATTGATTTGAATGATTTATATGCAATTATTGTTTCCACAATTAAGGGCCCATAATTGTGTGAGTTTAGGTGATGCATTCTTGCATTCGAGAGAATTGGAATAAGTTCAACATAATATAAATTATCGTAGGATCTGATAGGGGATAGAAATATATCGCTATGCCCTACGTGAATCTTTAAGTGTTCATAAAATCGCATGCATTTTTACACATGCACTTGTCATAGAAATATAGGCCAGTGGTATGTAGAAATAGGTTTGATACATCTCGAGAGAGAGTATTGGATAGACTTAGGAACATTGATTCGTCACAATTGAAGTGTGTTGTCACATTGTGAAACTACGGTTTTAAAGTGATAATTGCATGGGAAATCGTGATCCTAGTGTGTTTAATTTCTATTGATTACAATAAGCGTGCGTTCTCAACATTTGATTTCATTCTAGAGTGTTAAAAAATATTGTTTTGCATATTTAATTTAAGTCAATCATAAAAATTGCATAATTAGAGTTCTTTCCAAAATTAGGGTTTTACTTAGGTTCACATCTACTTTAGTAATTTAGTTTCGGTTAAGACGACGATAGGTAAAATTGAACTAATCAATCTCTGTGGGATGATATTCGGACTCATTTAATCCACTTTATTACTTGTTAATGAACTGTACACTTGCAGTAGTTTTAAATCGAAAGAAATAATTTCGTGAACAAGTTTTTGGCGCCGTTGCCGGGGATTGAGTTTAGTTTAATTTTATTTCTCGAGCCATTAATTCGAACTTCAATTTTTATTTTACTAGTATAATGTTTTTTTTAGGTTATTATCCCTTATTTGTGTTTTAGTTATGTAAATTGTTTGAATCTCAGTGCTCATACTGGTTTTGTTTCTCAAAATTGCATGGCATGATCGACTGTAGGAGAATTGATTCTAGCTGATCCTGAAATCGAGCGCACGTTTCATCGACTACAAAGAGATCACCGAGAAGCACAAGTACAAATGGCTAATGAACTAAACAATCCCATTATTCAAGCGAATGAAGGAGAGGCAATGGACTAAGGAAATGAGATTTTGGGAGATTTCTTGACTCCTCAAGTAATTCAAAGTCAATCCAGCATAGTGTATCTACCGTTTGGGCAGCCAATTGACACTTGACAACAATGCAAGTGTCAAACAACGTGTCAAAAATCAGTGTACAAATAGCAAAGTTCAATCGGTATGAACCTTACAACATGTACACTTTAGTTTACACTTTATAACGTGACATTACTCTGTTGGATAGTTTAAATTTCAATTAGTTTTCCAATCCAATTGACACTTGATAATAACGTAAGTGTCAAACAACGTGTCAAAAATTAGTGTACAAATAGCTGAGTCCAATCAGTAAGAAACTTGCTACATGTACACTATGGTGTAAACTTTTGTTTACACATAGCCACATGACATTACCCTGTTGGACAATTTAAATTTGAAATAGTTTTCCCATCCAATTGACACTTGACAACAATGCAAGTGTCAAATAACGTGTCGAGAAATCTGTTAACAAATAGCAAAGTTCAATCCTTAAGGACCTTGCCACACGTACACTATGGTGTACACTTTAGTTTACACTTTGCCACGTGACATTACCCAGTTGGACAGATTAAATTTGAAACAGTTTACCCATCCATTTGACACTTGACAACAATACAAGTGTCAAACAACATGTTGAAAATGAAAGTACAAATAGCAAAGTTCAATCGGTAGGGACATTGCTACATGTAGACAATGGCGTACAATTTAGTTTACACATTGCCACGTAACATTACCCAATTGGATAGTTTAAATTTTAGACAGTTTTCCCATCCAATTGACACTTAACAACAATGCAAGTGTCAGACAACGTGTCGAAAATCAGTGTGCAAATTGTAAAGTTCAATTGGTAAGGACCTTGCGACATGTACACTATGGTGTACACTTTAGTTTACTCTTTGCCACGTGACAATACCATGTTGGACAGTGCAAATTTCAAATAGTTTTACCATCCAATTAACACTTGATGACAATGCAAGTGTCAAACAACGTGTTGAAAATCAGTGTACAAATAGCGAATTTCAATCGGTAGGGACATTGCTACATGTACACTATAGTGCACACTTCAATTTACACTTTGCCACGTAACATTACCCTATTGGACAGTTTAAATTACAAAACTTTTTTCCATCCAATTGAGACTTGACAACAATGCAAGTGTCAAATAACGTGTCAAAAATTAGTGTACAAATAGGAAAGTTCAATTGGTAAGAACCTTGCGACATGTACACTATGGTGTACACTTTAGTTTACTATTTACCATGTGACATTACCTTGTTGGAAAATTTAAATTTCAAATGGTTTTCCCATCCAATTGATACTTGACAACAATGCAAGTGTCATAAAATGTGTCAAAAATCAGTGTACAAATGGCAAAGTTCAATCAGTAAGAACCTTGCTACATATTCACGGTAGTGTACACCTTAGTTTACACTTTGCCACGTGTCATTACCCTGTTTGACAGTTTAAATTTCAAACACTTTTTCAATCCAATTGACACTTGACAACAATGCAAGTATTAAACAGGGTGTCAAAAATCACTGTACAAATGACAAAGTTCAATCAGTAAGAACCTCGCTACGTATACACTATGGTGTAGACTTTAGTTTAAACTTTGCCATGCAACATTACCCTGTTGGACAATTTAAATTTCAAATAGTTTTTTCATCCAATTTACACTTGACAACAATACAATTGTCAAACGTGTCAAAAATAAGTGTACAAGTGGTGAAGTTCAATCGGTAAGAACCTTGCTACATGTACACTATGGTGTACACTATAGTTTACACATTGCCATGTGACATTACCCTGTTGGACAGTTTAAATTTCAAACAGTTTTCCCATCGAATTGACACTTGACAACAATGCAAGTGTCAAACAACATATCGAAAAATCAGTTTACAAATAGCAAAGTTCAAAGCTCAAGGACCTTGCCATATGTACCTATGGTGTACACTTTAGTTTACACATTGCAACGTGACATTACCCTATTGGACTGTTTAAATTTTAAACAGTTTTCCCATCCAATTGACACTTGACAACAATGCAAGTGTCAAACAACATGTCAAAAATAAGTGTACAAATAGCAAAGTTCAATCGGTAAGAACCTTGCTACATGTACACTATGGAGGACACTTTAACTTGCACTTTGCCACGTGACATTACCCAGATGGACATGTTAAATTTCAATCAGTTTTCGCATCCAATTGACACTTGACAACAACGTAAGTGTCAAACAACATGTCAAAAATCAGTGTACAAATAGCTAAGTTCAATCGGTAAGAAACTTGCTACATGTACATTATGGTGTAAACTTTTGTTTACACATAGCCATGTGATATTGCCCTGTTGGACAGTTTAAATTTCAAACAGTTTTTCCATCCAATTGACACTTGACAACAATGCAAGTGTCAAATAACGTGTCGAAAAATCTGTTAACAAATAGCAAAGTTCAATCCTTAAGGACCTTGCCACACGTACACTATGGTGTACACTTTAGTCTACACTTTGCCACGTGACATTACCCGGTTGGACAGATTAAATTTGAAATAGTTTTCCCATCCATTTGACACTTGACAACAATGTAAGTGTCAAACGTGTCAAAAATCAGTGTACAAATTGCAAAGTTCGATCGGTAAGTACCTTGCTACACGTACACTATGGTGGACACATTGGATTACACTTTGCCACGTGACATTACCCTGTTTGACAACTTAAATTTCAAACAGCTCTCCCATCCAGTTAAAACTTGCCAATAATGCCATTGCCAAACAACGTATCAAAAATTAGTGTACAAATGGCAAAGTTCAATCAGTAAGAACCATGCGATATGTACACTATGGTGTACACTTTAGTTTACACTTCTCCACGTGTCATTACCCTATTGGACATTTTAAATTTCAAACAGTTTTCTCATGCAGTTGACACTTGAGAACAATGCAAGTGTCAAACAACGTGCAAAAAATCAGTGTACATGTAGCAAAGTTTAATCAGTAAGAACCTTACTACATGTACACTTTAGGTTACACTTGGCCACATAACATTACTCTGTTGGACAGTTTAAATTTCAAATAGTTTTCCCATCCAATTGACAGTTGAAAACAATGCAAGTATCAAACAACGTGTCAAAAATTAGTTTACAAAAAGCAAACTTCAATCGGTAAGGACTTTGCTACATTACACTACTGTGTACACTTTTATTTACACTTTGCTACTTGACATTGCCCTGTTGTACAGTTTAAATTTCAAACTATTTTTCCAATCAATTGACACTTGACAACAAAGCAAGTGCCAAAAAACATGTCAAAAATCAATGTACAAGTAGCAAAGTTCAATCGGTAAGAACCTTGGTACATGTACACTATGTTGTACACTTTCGTTTACTCTTTAACACGTTACATTACCCTGTTGGACAGTTTAAATTTCAAACAGTTTTCCAATCCAGTTGACACTTGACAACAATGCAAGTGTCAAACAACGTGTCAAAAATCAACGTACAAATAGCAAAGTTCAATCGGTTAGAACCTTGTTGCACGTACACTATGGTGTACACTTTAGTTTACACGTTGCCATGTGACATTACCCTATTGGACAATTTAAATTTCAAACATTTTCCTGTCCAATTGACACTTGATAACAATGCTTGTGTCAAGCAATGTTTCAAAAATCAGTTTACAAATAGCAAAGTTCAATCGATAAAGACCTCGCTACATGTACACTATAGTGTACACTTTAGTTTACACTTTGCAACATGATAGTGTCATGTTGGACAGTTTGAATTTCAAACTATTTTTCCATCCAATTGACACTTGAAAATAGTGCAAGTGTCAAACAACATGTCAAAAATCAGTATACAAATAGCAAAGTTCAATAGGCAAGAACCTTGCTACACATAAGCTATGGAGTACACTTTAGTTTACACTTTGCCACATGTCATAACCCTGTTGGACAGTTTAAATTTCAAACAATTTTTCCATCCAATTTATACTTGAAAATAATGCAAGTGTCAAACAACGTGTCAAAAAATAGTGTACAAATAGCAAAAATTCAATCGGTAAGGACCTTGCTATATGTTCACTATGGCGTACTCTTTAGTTTACACTTTGCCACGTGACATTACCCTATTGGACAGTTCAAATTTCAAATAATTTTCCCATCCACTTGACACTTGACAACAATTCAAGTGTCAAACAACGTGTCAAAAATAAGTGTACAAATAGGAAAGTTCAATCGGTAAGAACCTTGCTACATGTACACTGTGGAGGACACTTTAGTTTACATACTTTGTCACGTGACATTACCCTATTGGATAGCATAAATTTCAAACAGTTTTACCATCCAATTAACACTTGACAACAATGCAAGTGTCAAACAACGTGTCAGAAGTCAATGTACAAATAGCTAAATTCAATTGGTAAGGACCTTGCTATATGTACACTATGGTGTACACTTTAGTTTACACATAGCCACGTGACATTACTCGGTTGGACAGTTTAAATTTCAAATAGTTTTTCCATCCAATTGACACTTGACAATAATGCGAGTGTCAAACAACGTGTCGAAAAATGAGCTTACAAATAACAAAGTTCAATCCTTAAGGACCTTGTCACACGTACACTATGGTGTACACTTTAATTTACACTTTGCCACGTGACATTACCCTATTGGACATATTAAATTTCAAATAGTTTTCTCATCTATTTGACACTTGACAACAATACAAGTGTCAAACAACGTGTTAAAAATCAGTGTACAAATTGTAAAGTTCGATCGGTAAGTACCTTGCTACACGTACACTATGGTGGACACATTGGATTACACTTTGCCACGGGACATTACCTTGTTGGACAACTTAAATTTCAAACAGTTCTCCCATCCAATTAACACATGTGAACAATGCCAATGTCGAACAACGTGTCAAAAATCAGTGTACTAAGGGCAAAGTTCAATTGGTAAGAACCTTGCGACATATACACTATGGTGTACGCTTTAGTTTACAATTTGCCACGTGTCATTAACCTGTTGGATAGTTTAAATTTTAAATAGTTTTCCCATCCATTTAACACTTGACAACAATGCAAGTGTCAAACAACATGCAAAAAATCAGTGTACAAATAGGAAAGCTCAATCGGTAAGAACATTTCTACATGTACACTATGGTGTACACTTTAGGCTACACTTGACCACGTGACATTACTCTGTTGGACAGTTTAAATTTCAAACAGTTTTTCCATCCAATTGACAGTTGAAAACAATGCAAGTATCAAACAATGTGTCAAAAATCAGTTTACAAATAGCAAACTTCAATCGGTAAGGACCTTGCTACATGTACACTTTTGTGTACACTTTTATTTACACTTTGCCACTTGACATTACCCTGTTGGACAGTTTAAATTTCGAATTATTTTTCCATCCATTGATACTTGACAACAAAGCAAGTGTCAAAAAATATGTCAAAAATCAGTGTACAAGTAGTAAAGTTCAATCAGTAAGAACTTTGGTACGTGTACACTATATTGTACACTTTAGTTTACACTTTGACACGTGACAGTGCTTTGTTGGACAGTTTAAATATCAAATAGTTTTCCAATCCAATTGACACTTGACAACAATGCAAGTGTCAAACAACGTGTCAAAAATTAGTGTACAAATAGCAAAGTTCAATCAATAAGAACCTTGCTACACGTACACTATGGTGTAAACTTTAGTTTACACTTTACCACGTGACATTATCCTGTTGGACAGTTTAAATTTCAATCATTTTTCCCATCCAATTGACACTTGACAATAATGCAAGTGTCAAGCAATCTTTCAAAAATCAGTTTACAAATAGCAAAGTTCGATCGGTAAAGATCCTGCAACATGTACACTATGGTGTACACTTTAGTTTATAGTTTGCCATGTGATATTACCCTGTTAGACAGTTTAAATTTCAAACTATTTTTCTATCGAATTGACACTTGACAACAATGCAAGTGTCAAACAATGTGTCAAAAATCAGTGTACAAATAGCAAAGTTCAATCGGTAAGAACTTTGCTACATATACACTATGGTGTCCATTTTAGTTTACACTTTGCCACGTGACATTACACTGTTGGAGAGTTAAAATTTCAAGCAGTTTTCCCATCCAATTAATACTTGACAACAAAACAAGTGCCAAACAACGTGTAAAATATCTGTGTACAAATAGTAAAGTTCAATCGGTAAGAATCTTGCGACATGTACATTATGGTGTACACTTTAGTTTACCCTTTGCTCGTGACATTACCCTATTGGACTGTTTGAATTTCAAGTAGTTTTCCCTTCCACTTGACACTTGACAACAATGCAAGTGTCAAACAGCATGTCAAAAATCAATGTACAAATAGAAAAGTTCAATCGGTAAGAACATTGCTACATGTACACTATGGTGTACACTTTAGTTTACACTTTACCACATGACATTACCCTGCTAAACTGTTTAAATTTCAAATAATTTTTCCATCCAATTGACACTTAACAATAATGCAAATGTCAAACAACATGTCAAAAATCAGTTTACAAATCGCAAACTTCAAACGGTAAGGACCTTGCTACATGCACACAATGGTGTACACTTTAGTTTACACATTACCACGTGACATTACCCTGTTGGACAGTTTAAATTTCAAACAGTTTTCCCATCTAATTGACACTTGACAATAATGCAAGTGTCAACCAACGTGTCAAAAATCATTGTAAAAGTAGCAAAGTTCTATGGATAAGAACCTTACTATATGTGCACTATGGTGTACACTTTAGTTTAGACTTTGCCACGTGACATTACCCTGTTGGACAATTTAAATTTCAAATAGTTTACCCATCCAATTGACACTTGACAGTAATGCAAGTGTCAAACAACGTGTTAAGAATAAGTGTATAAATAGGAAAGTTCAATCGGAGAGAATCTTGCTACATGTACACTATGGAGGACACTTTAGTTTACATACTTTGTCAGTGACATTACCCTATTGGACAGCATAAATTTCAAACAGTTTTACCATCCAATTAACACTTGACAACAATGCATGTGTCATACAACGTGTCAGAAATTAGTGTACAAATTGCTAAGTTCAATCGGTAAGAACCTTGCTATCTGTACACTGTGGTGTACACATTAGTTTACACATTGTCACGTGACATTACTCTGTTGTACAGTTTAAATTTCAAACAGTTTTCCCATCCAATTGACACTTGACAACAATGCAAGTGTCAAACAACGTGTCAAAAATCAATTTACAAATAACAAATTTCAATCCTTATGGACCTTGCCACACGTACACTATGGTGTACACTTTAGTTTACACTTTGCCACATGACATTACCCTGTTGGACAGATTAAATTTCAAATAGTTTTCCCATCCAATTGATACTTGACAGCAATGCAAGTGTCAAACAACGTGTTAAGAATAAGTGTATAAATAGGAAAGTTCAATCAGAAAGAACCTTGCTACATGTACACTATGGAGGACACTTTAGTTTACATACTTTGTCACGTGACATTACCCTATTGGACAGCATAAATTTCAAACAGTTTTACCATCCAATTAACACTTGACAAGAATGCAAGTGTCAAACAACGTGTCAAAAATCATTGAACAAATTGCTAAGTTCAATCGGTAAGAACCTTGCTACCTGTACACTATGGTGTACACATTAGTTTACACATTGTCACGTGACATTACTCTGTTGTACAGTTTAAATTTCAAACAGTTTTCCCATCCAATTGACACTTGACAACAATGCAAGTGTCAAACAACGTGTCGAAAATCAATTTACAAATAACAAATTTCAATCCTTATGGACCTTGCCACACATACACTATGGTGTACACTTTAGTTTACACTTTGCCACGTGACATTACCCTATTGGACAGATTAAATTTCAAATAGTTTTCCCATCCATTTGACACTTGACAACAATGCAAATGTCAAACGTGTCAAAAATTAGTGTATAAATTGCAATGTTCAATCGGTAAATACCTTGCTACACGTACACTATGGTGGGCACTTTGGATTACACTTTGCCACGTGACATTACCCTGTTGGATAGTATAAATTTGAAACAATTTTCCCATCCAATTGACACTTGGCAGCAATGCAAGTCTCAAACAACGTGTCAAAAGTCTGTGTACAAATAGTAAAGTCAAGAGGTAATGTACACTATGGTGTACACTTTAATTTACACTTTGCCCGGTGTCATTACTTTGTTGGACAGCTTAAAGTTCAAACAGTTTTCCCATCCAATTGATACTTGTCAATAATGCAAGTGTCGAACAACGTGTCGAAAATCAGTGTAGAAATAACAAAGTTCAATCGGTAAGAACCCTGCGACATGTACCTTTGGTATACACTTTTGTTTACACTTTGCCACGTCTCATTACCCTGTTGAACAGTTTAAATTTCAAACAGTTTTCCCATCCAATTGAGACTTGACAACAATGCAAGTGTCAAACAACGTGTAAAAAATCAGTGTACAAATAGTAGAGTTCAATCGGTAAGAACCCTGAGACATGTACACTATGCTGTACACACTTTCCTTTACACTTAGCCATGTGCCATTACCTTGTTGGATAGTATAAATTTTTTTACAAATAGCAAAGTTCAATCGGTAAGAACCTTGCTACTTGCACACTATGGTGTACACTTTTTAGTTTACGCTTTGTCATGTGACATTACCATGTTGGACATTTTAAATTTCAAATAGTTTTCCCATCTAATTGACACCTGACAACAATTCAAGTCTCAAACAACATGTCAAAAATTTGTGTACAAATAGCAAAGTCAATAGGTAAGGACCTTGCTACATGTAAACTATGGTGTACACTTTAGTTTACACTTTACCATGTGTCATTACCCTATTGGATAGTTTAAATGTCAAATAGTTTTTCCATCCAATTGACACTTGACAACAACGGAAGTGTCTAACAACGTGTCAAAAATCAGTGTACAAATAGCAAAGTTCAATCGGTAAGAACCCTGCGACATGCACACTATGGTGTACACTTTTGTTTACACTTTGCCACGTGTCATTACCTTGATGGACAGTTTAAATTTCATACAGTGTTCCCATCCAATTGACACTTGACAATAATGGAAGTGTCTCACAACATGTCAAAAATCAGTGTACAAATAGCAAAGTTCAATCGGTAAGAACCTTGCTACATGTACACTATGGTGTACACTTTAACTTACACTTTGCCACGTGATATTACCCTATCGAACAGGTTAAATTTCAATTTTTTTCCCATCTAATTGACACTCTACAACAACGAAAGTGTCAAACAACGTGTCAAAAATCAGTGTACGAATAGGAAAGCTCAATCAGTAAGAACCTTACTACATGTACACTATGGTGTACACACTTTAGTTTACATTTTACCACGTTACATTACCCCATTGGACATCATAAATTTCAAATAGTTTTCCCATCTAATTGACACTTGACAACAATGCAAGTGTCAAACAACGTGTCAAAAATTAGTGTACAAATAGCAAAGCTCAATAGGTATAAACCTTGCTCCAAGTACACTTTAGTTTACACTTTACCACGTGACATTACCCTGCTGGATAGTTTAAATTTTAAACAGTTTTCCCATACAATTAACACTTGACAACAATGCAAGTGTCAAATAACGTGTCAAAAATCAGTGTACAAAATAGCAAAGTTCAATCGGTAACAACCTTGTTACATGTACACTTTAGTTTAGACTTTGCCACGTGACATTACCCTATTGGACAGTTTAAATTTTAGACAGTTTTCTCATTCAATTGACACTTGACAGTAATGCAAATGTCAACCAACATGTCAAAAATCTGTGTACAAATAGCAAAGTTCAATCGGTAAGAACCTTGCTACATGTACACTATGGTGTACACTTTAGTTCACACTTTGCCACATGACATTACCATGTTGTACAATTTAAATTTCAAACCATTTTCCCATCCAATTGACACTTGACAACAATGCACGTGTCAAGCAACATGTCTAAAATCAGTTTACAAATCGTAAAGTTCAATCGGAAAGGACCTTGCTACATATACACTATGGTGTACACTTTAGTTTACACTCTACCACATGACGTTACCCTGTTGGACAATTTAAATTTCAAATAGTTTTCCAATTCAATTGACACTTGACAATAATGCATGTGTCAAACGTGTAAAAATCATTGTACAAGAGTAAAGTTCAATCGGTATGAACCTTGCTAGATGTACACTATGGTGTGCACTTTGGTTTACACTTTGCCACGTGATAATACCCTATAGGACAGTTTAAATTTCAAATAGTTTTCTCGTCCAATTGACATTTGACAACAACGCAAGTGTCAAACAACGTGTCAAAAATCTGTGTACAAATAGCTAAGTTCAATCGATAAGAACCTTGGTGCATTTACACTATGGTGTACACACATTAGTTTACACATTGCCACGAGACATTACCTTGTTGGACAGTATAAATTTTTGTACAAATAGCAAAGTTCGATCGGTAAGAATTTTGCTACATGTACACTATGGTGTACACACTTTAGTTTAAACATTGCCACGAGACTTTATCTTGTTAGACAGTATAAATATCAAACAATTTTTCAATCCAATTGACACTTGACAACAATGCAAGTGTCAAACAACATATCAAAATTTGTGTACAAGTACCAAAGTCAATAGGTAAGGACCTTGCTACATGTACACTATGTTATACACTTTAATTTACACTTTGCCAGGTGACATTACCTGATTGGACAGCTTAAATTCCAAACAGTTTTCCCATCCACTTGACAACAATGTAAGTGTCAAACAATGTGTCAAAAATTAGTGTACAAATAGCAAAGTTCAATCGGTAAGAACCCTGCAACATGTACACTATGGTGTACACTTTAGTTTACACTTTGCCACGTGTCATTACCCTGTTAGATAGTTTAAATTTTAAATAGTTTTCCCACCCTATTGACACGTGACAACAATGCAAGTGTCAAACAACGTGTCAAAAATCAGTGTACAAATAGCAAAGTTCAATCGGTAAGAACCCTACAACATGTACACTATGGTGTACACTTTAGTTTACACTTTGCCACGTGTCATTACCCTGTTGGAAAGATTAAATTTTAAATAGTTTTCCCATCCTATTGACATGTGACAACAATGCAAGTGTCAAACAACGTGTCAAAAATCAGTGTACAAATAGCAAAGTTCAATCGGTAAGAACCCTGCAACACGTACATTATGGTGTACACTTTAGTTTACACATTATCACGTGTCATTATCCTGTTGGACGGTTTAAATTTTAAATAGTTTTCCCATCCTATTGACATGTGACAATAATGCAAGTGTGAAACAACGTGTCAAAAATCAATGTACGTATAGCAAAGTTCAATCGGTAAAAACCTTGCTACATCTACACTATGGTGTACACTATAGTTTACACTTTGCCATGTGCTATTACCCTGTTGGACAATTTAAATTTCAAATAATTTTTTCATCCAATTGACACTTGATAACAATGCAAGTGTCAAACAAAGTGTCGAAAATCAGTTTACAAATCGCAAAATTTAATCGGTAAGGACCTTGCTACATGTACACTATGGTGTACACTTTAGTTTACACTTTGCCAAGTGACGTTAACCTGTTGGACAGTTAAAATTTTAAATAGTTTTCCCATCCAATTGACACTGGAAAAAAATACAAGTGTCAAACAATGTGTCCAAAACCAGTGTATAAGTAGCAAAGTTCAATCGGTAAGAACCTTGCTACACGTACACTATTGTATACACTTTAGTTTACACTTTGCCACGTGACGTTACTCTGTTGGACTATTTATATTTCAAATAGTTTTCTCATCCAATTGTCACTTGAAAACAATGCAAGTGTCATCCAGCGTGTCAAAAATCGATTTACAAATAGCAAATTTCAATCGGTAAGGACCTTACTACATGTACACTACTGTGTACACTTTAGTTTACACTTTGTCACATGACATTGCCTTGTTGGACAGTTTAAATTTCAAACAGTTTTCTCTTCCAATTGACACTTGACAACAATGCAAGTGTCAAAAAAGGTGTCAATAATTACTGTACAAGTAGCAAAGTTTAATCGGTAAGAAACTTGGTACGTGTACACTATGTTGTACACTTTAGTTTGTACTTTGACGCGTGACACTACCCCATTGGACAGTTTAAATTTCAAACAGTTTTCCAATCCAATTGACACGTGACAAAAATGCAAGTGTCAAACAACGTGTCAAAAATCTGTGTACAAATAGCAAAGTTCAATAGGTTAGAACCTTGCTACACATACACTATGTTGTGTACTTTAGTTTACACTTTGCCACGTGACATTACCCTGTTGGACAGTTTAAATATCAAACATTTTTTCGATCCAATTGACACTTGATAGCAAAGCAAGTGTCAAACAACGTGTAAAAAATCTGTGTACAAATAGCAAAGTTAATAGGTAAGGACCTTGCTACATGCACGCTATGGTGTACACTTTAATTTATACTTTGCCAGGTGACATTACCCTATTGGACAGCATAAATTTCAAACAGTTTTCCCATCCAATTGACACTTATCAATAATGCAAGTGTCAAACAACGTGTCAAAAATCAGTGTACAAATAGCAAAGTTCAATCGGTAAGAACCCTGTGACTTGTAGCCTATGGTGTAAACTTTTGTTTACACTTTGCCACATGTCATTACCCTGTCGAACAGTTTAAATTTCAAACAATTTTTCCACCTAATTGACACTAGACAACAATGCAAGTGTCAAACAACGTGTCAAAAATCAGTGTATAAGTAGCAAAGTTCAATCGGTAAGAACCTTGCTACATGTACACTATTGTGTACACTTTAGTTTACACTTTGCCACGTGGCATTACCCTGTTGGATAGTTTATATTTCAAACAATTTTCCCCTCCAATTGACACTTGACAACAATGCAAGTGTCAAACACGTGTCAAAAATCAATGTACAAATACCAAAGTTCAATCGGTAAAAACCTTGCTACATGTACACAATGGTGTACACTTTAGGTTACACTTTGCCACGTGACGTTACTCTGTTGGACTGTTTAAATTTCAAACAGTTTTCCCATCCAATTGATACTTTAAAACAATGCAAGTGTCAACCAACGTGTCAAAAATCAGTTTACAAATAGCAAAATTCAATCGGTAAGGACCTTGCTACATGTACACTACTTTGTACACTTTAGTTTACACTTTGTCACTTGACATTGCCCTGTTGGACAATTTAAATTTCAAACCATTTTTCCATCCAATTGAAACTTGAAAACAATGCAAGTGTCAAAAATAAATGTACAAATAGCAAAGTTCAATCGGTAAGAAACTTAGTACGTGTACACTATGTTGTACACTTTAATTTATACTTTGACAAGTGACACTATCCCATTGGACAGTTTAAATTTCAAATAGTTTTCCAATCCAATTGACAACTGACAATGATACAAGTGTCAAACAACGTGTCAAAAATCTATGTACAAATAGCAAAGTTCAATAAGTTAGAACCTTGCTACACGTACACTATGTTGTGCACTTTAGTTTACACTTTGCCACGTGACATTACCCTGTCGGACAGTTTAAATATCAAACTTTTTTTCGATCCAATTAACACTTGATAGCGAAGCAAGTGTCAAACAACGTGTAAAAAATTTGTGTACAAATAGCAAAGTTAATATGTAAGGACCTTGCTACATGAACGCTATGGTGTACACTTTAATTTACACTTTGCCAGGTGACATTACCCTGTTGTACTACATAAACATTAAATAGTTTTCCCATCCAATTGACACTTATCAACAATGCAAGTGTCAAACAACGTGTCAAAAATCAGTGTACAAATAGCAAAGTTCAGTCGGTAAGAACCCTGTGACTTGTAGCCTATGGTGTAAACTTTTGTTTACACTTTGCCACATGTCATTACCCTGTCGGACAGTTTAAATTTCAAATAATTTTTCTACCTAATTGACACTAGACAACAATGCAAGTGTCAAACAACGTGTCAAAAATCAGTGTATAAGTCGCAAAGTTCAATCGGTAAGAACCTTGCTACATGTACACTATTGTGTACACTTTAGTTTACACTTTACCACGTGGCATTACCCTATTGGACAATTTAAATTTCAAATAGTTTTCCCCTCCAATTGACACTTGACAACAATCCAAGTGTCAAACATGTGTCAAAAATCAGTGCACAAATACCAAAGTTCAATCGGTAAGAACCTTGCTACATGTATACTATGGTGTACACTTTAGGTTATACTTTGCCACGTGACGTTACCCTGTTGGAATGTTTAAATTTCAAACAGTTTTACCATCCAATTGACACTTTAAAACCATGCAAGTGTCAACCAACATGTCAAAAATCAGTTTACAAATAACAAAATTCAATCGGTAAGGACCTTGCTACATGTACACTACTGTGTACACTTTAGTTTACACTTTGTCACTTGACATTACCCTGTTGGACAATTTAAATTTCAAACTATTTTCCAATCCAATTGACACTTCACATCAATGCAAGTGTCAAACAACGTGTCAAAAATAAGTGTACAAATAGCAAAGTTCAATTGGTAAGAACCTTGCTACATGTACACTATGGTGTACACTTCAGTTTATACTTTGCCACGTGACATTACCCTGTTGGATAGTTTAAACTTAAAACAATTTTCCCATCCAATTGACAGCTGACAATGATGCAAGTGTCAAACAACGTGTGAAAAATCTGTGTACAAATAGCAAAGTTCAATCGGTAAGAACCTTACTACTTGTACACTATGGTGTACACTTTAGTTTACACTTTGCCACGTGACATTACCCCGTTAGATAGTTCAGATTTCAAATAGTTTTCCCATCTAATTGACACTTGACAACAATGCAAGTGTCAAATAACGTGTCAAAAATCAGTGTACAAATAGCAAAGTTCAATCGATATGAACCTTGCTACGAGTATACTTTATTTTGCACTTTATCACGTGACATTATCCTATTAGGCAGTTTAAGTCTCAAAAGAGTTTTCCCATCCGATTGACGCTTGCAAGTGTCAAACAACGTGTCAAAAATCAGTGTACAAGTAGCAAACTTTTGTCGGTAAGAAGATTGCTACATGTACACTATGGTGTACACACTTTAGTTTACACTTTGCCATGTGATATTACCCTATTGGACAGTATAAATTTTAAATAGTTTTCCCATCCTATAGACACCAGATAACTATGCAAGTGTCAAACAACATGTCAAAACTCAGTGTACAAATAGCAAAGTTCAATCGGTATGAACATTGCTACATGTATACTTTAGTTTACACTTTACCACGTGACATTACCCTGTTGGACAGTTTAAATTTCAAACAGTACTCCGATCCAATAGATAGTTGACAACATTGTAAGTGTTAAACAACGTGTCAAAGATCAGTGTACATATAGCAAAGTTCAATCGGTAAGAACCTTGCTACATGTAAACTATGGTGTACACTTTAATTTACACTTTACCACGTGGCATTACACTGTTGGACAGTTTAACTTCCAAATAGTTTTCCCATCCAATTGACACTTGAAAACAATGCAAGTGTCAAACAACGTGTCAAAAACCAGTTTACAAATAGTAAAGTTCAATCGGTAAGGACCTTGCTACATGTACACTATGGTGTACACTTTAATTTACACTTTGCCATGTGACATTACCCAGTTGGACAGTTTAACTTTCAAACAGTTTTCCTATCCAATTAACACTTGACAATAATGCAAGTGACAAACAACGTGTCAAAAATTAGTGCACAAATAGCAAAATTCAATCGATAAGAACCTTGCTACATGTACACTATGGTGTACACTTTAGTTTACACTTTACCACGTGATATTACCCTGTTGGACAGTTTAAATTTCAAACAATTTTCCCATCCAATTGACAATTGACAACATTGCAAGTGTCAAACAACATGTCAAAGATCAGTGTACAAATAGGAAAGTTCAATCAGTAAACCTTGCTACATGTAAACTATGGTGTACACTTTAGTTTACACTTTGCCACGGGACATTACCCTGTTGGACAGTTTAACTTTCAGACAGTTTTCCCATCCAATTGACACTTGACAACAAGGCAAGTGCTAAACAACGTGTCAAAAATCAATATACAAATAGCAAAGTTCAATCGGTATGAACCTTGCTATGTGTACACTTTATTTTGCACTTTATCACGTGACATTACCCTATTCGATAGTTTAAATTTCAAAAGAGTTTTTCCATCCAATTGACACTTGCAAGTGTCAAACAACGTGTCGAAAATCAATGTACAAGTAGCAAACTTCTGTCAGTAAGAAAATTGTTACATATACACTATGATGTACACACTTTAGTTTACACTTTGCCATGTGACATTATCCTGTTGGGTATAAATTTCAAATAGCTTTCCCATCCAATAGACACCTGATAACAATGCAAGTGTCAAACAACGTGTCAAAAATCGGTGAACAAACAGCAAAGTTCAATCGGTATGAACCTTGCTACATGTATACTTTAGTTTACACTTTACCACGTAATATTACCCTATTGGACAATTTAAATTTCAAACAGTACTCCCATCCAATTGATAGTTGGCAACATTGCAAGTGTCAAACAACGTGTCAAAGATCACTGCACATATAGCAAAGTTCAATCGGTAAGAACTTTGCTACATGTAAACTATGGTGTACACTTTAGTTTACACTTTGCCACGTGACATTACCTCTTCGGAGAGTTTAACTTTCAAATAGTTTTTCCATCCAATTGACACTTAAAACAATGCAAGTGTCAAACAACGTGTCAAAAATTAGTTTACAAATAGTAAAGTTCAGACTGTAAGGACCTTGCTACACGTACACAATGGTATACACTTTAATTTACACTTTGCCACGTGACATTACCTAGTTGGACAGTTTAACTTTCAAACAATTTTCCAATCCAATTAACACTTGACAACAATGCAAGTATCAAACAAGGTGTCAAAAATTAGTGCACAAATAGCAAAATTCAATCGATAAGAACCATGCTATATGTACACTATGGTGTACACTTTATCACATGATATTACCCTGTTGGACAGTTTAAATTTCAAATAGTTTTTCCATCCAATTAACAATTGACAACATTGCAAGCATCAAACAACGCGTCAAAGATCAGTGTACATATAGCAAAGTTCAACCGGTAAAAACCTTGCTACATGTACACTATGGTGTACACTTTATTTTACACATTGCCACATGACATTACCCTGTTGGATAGTTTAACTTTCAAACGGATTTCCCATCCAATTGACACTTGACAACAATGCAAGTGTCAAACAACGTGTCAAAAATCAATTTACAAATAGTAAAGTTCAGTCGATAAGGACCTTACTACATGTACACTATGGTGTACACTTTAATTTACACTTTGTCACGTGACATTACCCTGTTAGACAGTTTAAATTTCAAACAGTTTTCCCGTCCAATTAACACTTGACAATAATTCAAGTGTCAAACAACGTGTCAAAAATAAGTGTACAAATAGCAAACTTGAGTCTGTAAGAACCTTGTTATATGTACACTATGGTGTACGCTTTAGTTTATACTTTGCCACGTGACATTACCCTATTGAACAGTTTCAATTTCCAACAGTTTTCCTATCTAATTGACACTTTACAACAATTCAAGTGTCAAACAACGTGTCAAAAATTAGTTTAAAAATAGCAAAGTTCAATCAGTAAGGACCTTGCTACATGTACACTATGGTGTACACTTTAATTTACACTTTGCCACGCGATATTACCCTGTTGGACAGTTTAAATTTCAAACAGTTTTTCCATCCAATTGACACTAGACAACAATGCAAGCGTCAAACAACGTGTCAAAAATCAGTGTACAAATAGCAAACTTCAGCCGGTAAGAACCTTGCTACATGTACACTATGGTGTACGCCTTAGTTTACACTTTGCCACGTGACATTACCCCGTTGGACAGTATAAATTTCAAATAGTTTTCCCATCCAATAGACACCTAACAACAATGCGAGTGTTAAACAACGTGTTAAAAATCAGTGTACAAATAGGAAAGTTCAATCGGTATGAACCTTGCTACATGTACACTTTATTTTACACGTTACCACGTGACATTATCCTGTTGGACAGTTTAGATTTCAAACAATTTTCCCATCCAATTCACACTTCACAACAATGCAAGTGTGAAACAACCTGTAAAAAAACAGTGTACAAATAGCAAACTTCAGTCGGTAAGAACCTTACAACATGTACACTTTGGTGTACACTTTAGTTTACACTTTACCACGTGACATTACTCTATTGGACAATTTAAATTTCAAACAGTTTTCTCAATCAATTGACACTTGACAACAATGCAAGTGTCAAACAATGTGTCAAAAATAAGTGTACAAATAGCAAAGTTCAATCGCTAAGAGTCTTGCTACATGTACACTATGGTGTACACTTTAGTTTACACTTTAGCACGTGACATTACCCTGTTGGATAGTTTAAATTTCAAACAGTTTTTCAATCCAATTGAGACTCAACAATAATGCAAGTGTTAAACAACGTGTCAAAAATTAGTGTACAAATAGCAAAGTTCAAACTGTACGAACCTTACCACATATACATTATGGTGTACACGTTAGTTTACAATTTACCACATGACATTACCCCGTTGGACAGTATAAATTTCAAACAGTTTTCCCATTCAATTGACACTTGACAACAATGCAAGTGTCAACAACGTGTCAAAAATCAATGTACAAATAGCAAAGTTCAATCGGTATGAACCTTGCTACATGTACACTTTATTTTGTACTTTATCACGTGACATTATCCTACTGGACAGTTTAAATTTCAAAAGAGTTTTTCCATCCAATTGACACTTGTAAGTGTCAAACAACATGTCAAAAATCAGTGTACAAGTAGGAAACTTCTGTCGGTAAGAACATTGCTATATGTACAATATGGTGCACACACTTTACTTTAATCTTTGCCATGTGACATTACCCTGTTGGACATTGTAAATTTCAAATAGTTTCCCATCCAATAGACACCTGACAGCAATGCAAGTGTCAAACAACGTGTCAAAAATCAGTGTACAAATAGTAAAGTTCAATTGGTATGAACCTTGCTACATGTATACTTTAGTTTACACTTTACCACGTAACATTACCCTGTTGGACAGTTTTAATTTCAAACAGTACTCCCATCCAATTGATAGTTGACAACATTGTAAGTGTCAAACAACGTGTCAAAGATCAGTGTACATATAGCAAAGTTCAATCGGTAAGAACCTTGCTACATGTAAACTATGGTGTACACTTTAGTTTACACTTTGCCACGTGACATTACCATGATGGACAGTTTAACTCTCAAATAGTTTTCCCATCCAATTGACACTTGACAACAATGCAAGTGTCAAACAACGTGTCAAAAATTAGTTTACAAATAGTAAATTTCAGTCGGTAAGGACCTTGCTACTTGTACACTATGGTGTACACTTTAATTTACACTTTGCCACGTGACATTACCCAGTTGGACTGTTTAACTTTCAAACAGTTTTCCTTTCCAATTAACACTTGACAACAATGCAAGTGTCAAACGACGTGTCAAAAATCAATGCACAAATAGTAAATTCAATCGGTAAGAACCTTGCTACATGTACACTATGGTGTACACTTTAGTTTACACTTTACCATGTGACATTACCATGTTGGACAGTTTAAATTTCAAATAGTTTTCCCATCCAATTGACAGTTGACAACATTGCAAACGTCAAACAACGTGTCAAAGATCAATGCACATATAGCAAAGTTCAATCAGTAAAAATCTTTCTACATGTACACTATGGTGTACACTTTAATTTACACTTTGCTACGTGACATTACCCTGTTGGACAGTTTAACTTTCAAACAGTTTTCCCATCTAAATGACACTTGACAACAATGCAAGTGTCAAACAACGTGTCAAAAATCAGTTTACAAAAAGTAAAGTTTAGTTGGTAAGGACCTTGCTACATTTACACTATGGCGTACACTTTAATTTACACTTTGCCACGTGACATTACCCCTTTGGATAGTTTAAATTTCAAACATTTTTTCCATCCAATTGACAGTTGACAACAATGCAAGTGTCAAACAAAGTGTTAAAAATTAGAGTACAAATAGCAAACTTCAGTCGGTAAGAACCTTACTACATGTACACTATGGTGTACGCTTTAGTTTATACATTCCCACGTGACATTACCCTGTTGGACAGTTTCAATTTTCAATAGTTTTCCTATCCAATTGACACTTTACAACAATGCAAGTGTCAAATGACGTGTCAAAAATCAATTTACAAATAGTAAAGTTCAATCGGTAAGGTCCTTACTTCATGTACACTATGGTTTACACTTTAGTTTACATTTTGTCACATGACATTACCTTGTTGGATAGTTTAAATTTCAGACATTTTTCCCATCCAATTGACACTTAACAACAATGCAAGTGTCAAACAACGTATCACAAATCAGTGTACAAGTAGCAAACATCAGTCGATAAGAACCTTGCTACATGCACACTATGGTGTACACTTTAGTTTATACTTTGCCACGTGACATTGCCCTGTTGGACAGTTTAAATTTCCAACAGTTTTCCAACCCAATTGACACTTTACAACGATGCAAGTGAAAAAAAGGTAAAAAATCAGTTTACAAATCGCAAAGTTCAATCGGTAAGGACCTTGCTACATGTACACTATGGTGTACACTTTAGTTTACACTTTACCACGTGACATTACCCTATTGGATAATTTAAATTTTAAATAGTTTTCCCATCAAATTGTCACTTGAAAACAATGTAAGTGTCAAACAACGTGTCAAAAATTAGTGCACAAATAGCAAAGTTCAATCGGTAAGAACATTGCTACATGTACACTCTAGTGTACACACTTTAGTTTACACTTTACCACGTGACATTATCCTGTTGGACAGTATTAATTTCAAACAGTTTTCTCATCCAATTGACACTTGACAACAGTGTAAGTGTCAAACAATGTGTCAAAAATCAGTGTACAAACAGCGAAGGTCAATCTAAATGAACCTTGCTATATGTAGACTTTAGTTTATACTTTACCACGTGACGTTACCCTATTGGACAATTTAAATTTCAAATAGTTTTTCCATCTAATTGACACTTGAAGACAATGGAAGTGTCTAAAAACGTGTCAAAAATCAGTGTACAAATAGCAAAGTTCAATCAGTTCGAACCTTGCTACAAGGATACTATGGTGTACAGTTCAGTTTAAACTTTGCGATGTGACATTACCCTATTTGATAGTTTGAATTTCAAATGGTTTTCCTATCCAATTGACAACAATGCAAGTGTCAAACAACGTGTCAAAAATCAGTTTACAAATAGTAAATTTCAATCGGTAAAGACCTTGCTACATGTACACTATGGTGTACACTTTAGCTTAAACTTTGCCATGTGACATTACCCTGTTGGACAGTTTAAATTTCAAATAGTTTTCCCATCTAATTGACACTTGACGACAATGCAAGTGTCAAACAACATATCACAAATCAGTGTACAAATACAAATGTTCAATCGGTAAGAACATTGCTACATGTATAGTATGGTGTACACATTTTAGTTTACACTTTCACACATGACATTACCCTATTGAATAGTATAAATTTCAAATAGTTTTCCCATCCAATTGACACTCGACAACAATGCAAGTGACAAACAACGTTTCAAAAATCAATGTACAAATGACGAAGTTCAATCGGTATGAACCTTGCTACATGTACACTTTAGTTTACACTTTATCACATGACATTATCCTGTTGGACAGTTTAAATTTCAAACAGTTTTCCCATCTACTTGACACTTGACAACAATGCAAGTGTCAAACAACGTGTCAAAAATCAGGGTACAAATAGCACAGATCAATCGGTAAGAACCTTGCTACGTGTACTCGTTACCACATGACATTACCGTTTTGGACAATTTAAATTTTAAATACTTTTCCCGTCCAATTAGAACTTGACAAAAATGCAAGTGTCGAACAGCGTGTCAAAAATCAGTGTACAAATAGCAAACTTCAATCGATAAGAACTTTTCTACATATACACTCTAGTGTACACACTTTAGTTTACACTTTGCCACGTGACATTGCCCTGCTGGAAAGTGTAATTTTCAAATAGCATTCCATCCAATTGACACTTGACAACAATAAAAGTGTCCAAACAACGTATCAAAAATCAGTGTACAAATACCAAAGTTCAATCGGTAAGAAACTTGCTACATGTACACTATGGTGTACACACTTTAGTTTACACTTTGCCACATGACATTGCCCTGTTGGACAGCATAAATTTCAAATAGTTTTTTCATCCAATTGACACTCTATAACAATGCAAATGTCAAACAACGTGTCTAAAATCAGTGCATAAATAGCGAAGTTTAATCAGTATGAACATTGATACATGTACACTTTAGTTTACACTTTACCATGTGAAATTTCCCTGTTGGACAGTTTAAATTTTAAACAGTTTTCCCATCTAATTGACACTGGACAACAATGCAAGTGTCAAACAACGTGTCAAAAATTAGTATACAAATAGCAAAGTTCAATCAGTAAGAACCTAGCTACATGTATACTATGGTGTACACTTTAGTTTAAATTTTGCCACATGACATTACCCTATTTGACAGTTTGAATCTCAAATAGTTTTCCCATCCAATTGACAATTGACAACAATGCAAGTGTCAAACAACGTGTCAAGAATCAGTTTACAAATAGCAAAGTTCAATCGGCAAGGACCTTGCTATATGTACACTATGGTGTACACTTTAGCTTAAACTTTGCCACGTGACATTACCCTATTGGACAGTTTAAATTTCAAATAGTTTTTCCATCCAATTGATACTTGACAACAATGCAAGTGTCGAACAACATGTCAAAAATCAGTGTACAAATAGTAAAGTTCAATCAGTAAGAACCTTGCTACATGTACAGTATGGTGTACACACTTTAGTTTACACTTTTCCACATGACATTACCCTGTTGAACAGTATAAATTTCAAATAGTTTTCTCGTCCAATTGACACTTGACAATAATACAAGTGTCAAACAACGTGTCAAAAATCAGTGTACAAATAGCAAAGTTCAATCGGTATGAACCTTGCTACATGTACTCTTTAGTTTACACTTTACCACGTGACAATACCCTGTTGGACAGTTTAAATTTCAAACATTTTTCCCATCTAATTGACACTTGAGAACAATGCAAGTGTCAAACAACGTGAGAAAAATTAGTGTACAAATAGCAATGTTCAATCGATAAAAACCTCGTTACTTGTATACTATGGTGTACACTTTAGTTTAAATTTTACCACGTGAAATTACCCTATTTGACAGTTTGAATTTCAAATAGTTTTCCCATCCAATTGACAACATCACAAGTGTCAAACAATGTGTCAAAAATCAGTTTACAAATAGCAAAGTTCAATCGGCAAGGACCTTGCTACATGTACACTATGGTGTACACTTTAACTTAAACTTTGTCACGTGACATTACCCTATTCGACAGTTTAAATTTCAAATAGTTTTCCCATCCAATTGACACTTGACAACAATGCAAGTGTCGAACAACATGTCAAAAATCAGTGCACAAATAGTAAAGTTCAATCAGTAAGAACCTTGTTGTATGTACAGTATGGTGTACACACTTTAGTTTACACTTTTCCACGTGACATTACCCTGTTGGACAGTATAAATTTCAAATAGTTTTCTCGTTCAATTGACACTTGACACTAATAAAAGTGTCAAACAACGTGTCAAAAATCA
This sequence comes from Olea europaea var. sylvestris, assembly GCF_002742605.1. Taxonomy (NCBI): domain Eukaryota; kingdom Viridiplantae; phylum Streptophyta; class Magnoliopsida; order Lamiales; family Oleaceae; genus Olea; species Olea europaea. The sequence continues at coordinate 32,007,040 of NC_036246.1, read as the reverse complement.
GTGTACAAATAGCAAAGTTCAATTGGTATGAACCTTGCTATATGTACTCTTTAGTTTACACTTTACCACGTGACAATACCCTATTGGACAGTTTAAATTTCAAACATTTTTCCCATCTAATTGACACTTGAGAACAATGCAAGTGTCAAACAACGTGAGAAAAATCAGTGTAGAAATAGCAAAGTTCAATCGGTAAAAACCTTGTTATTTGTATACTATGGTGTACACTTTAGTTTAAACTTTACCACGTGAAATTACCATATTTGACAGTTTAAATTTCAAATAGTTTTTCCATCCAATTGACAATTGACAACAATACGAGTGTCAAACTACATGTCAAAAATCAGTTTACAAATTACAAAGTTCAATCGGTAAGAACCTTGCTACGTGTACTCTATGGTGTACATACTTAGTTTACACTTAGGCACGTGACATTACCCTATTGGACAGTTTAAATTTCAAACTATTTTCTCAACCAATTGACACTTGACAACAATGCAAGTGTCAAACAACGTATCAAAAATCAGTGTACAAATAACAAAGTTCAATCGATAAGAGCCTTGCTACATGTACACTATGGTATACACTTTAGTTTTCACATTTTGCCACGTGACATTACCCTGTTGGACAATTTTAGTTACAAATAGTTTTCCCATCCAATTGACACTAGGCAACAATGCTACTATCAAAACAACGTGTTAAAAATCAGTGTACAAATGGCAATGTTCAATCGGTAAGAACCTTACTACATGTACACTATGGTGCACATACTTTAGTTTACACTTTCCCACATGAGATTACCCTGTTGGACAGTATAAATTTCAAACAATTTTCTTATCCAATTGACACTCGACAACAATGCAAGTGACAAACAACGTTTCAAAAATCAGTGTCCAAATAGCGAAGTTCAATCGGTATGAACCTCGCTACATGTACACTTTAAATTACATTTTACCACATGACATTACCCTGTTGGACAGTTTAAATTCCAAACAGTTTTTCCATCTAATTGACACTTCACAACAATGCAAGTGTCAAACAACGTGTCTAAATCAGGGTACAAATAGCGAAGTTTAATCGGTAAGAACCTTGCTACATGTATATTATAGTGTACACTTTAGTCTAAACTTTGCCACGTGACAGTACCCTATTTGACAGTTTCAATTTCAAATGGTTTTTCCATCCAATTGACAGTTGACAACAATGCAAGTGTCAAACAACATGTCATAAATCTGTGTACAAATAGCAAAGTTCAATCGGTAAGAACATTGCTACATGTACACTATGCTGTACACACTTTAGTTTACACTTTGCCACATGACATTACCCTGTTGGACAGTATAAATTTCACACAGTTTTTCCATCTAATTGACACTTGATAACAATGCAAGTGTCAAACAACGTGTCAAAAATCAGTGTACAAATAGCAAAGTTCAATTGGTATGAACCTTGCTGCATGTACATTATGGTGTACACACTTTAGTTTACACTTTGCCACGTGAAATTACCCTGTTAGACAATATCATTTTCAAACAGTTTTCCCACCCAATTGACACCTGCAACAATGCAAATGTCAAACAACATGTCAAAAACCAATATACAAATGGCAAAGTTCAGTTGGTATGAACTTTGCTACATGTATACTTTAGTTTACACTTTACCACGTCACATTACCCTGTTGGACTGTTTAAATTTTAAACAGTTTTCCCATCCAATTGATAGTTGACAACATTGCAAGTGTCAAACAACGTGTCAAAAATCAATGTACAAATAGCAAAGTTCAATCGGTAAGGACCATGCTACATATACACTATGGTGTACACTTTAGTTTACACTTTACCACGTGACATTATCATGTTGGACAGTTTAAATTTCAAACAATTTTTCCATCTAATGGACACTTGAAAACAACGCATGTGTCAAACAACGTGTCAAAAATAAGTGTACAAATAGCAAATTTCAATCGGTAAGATACTTGCTAGATGTACACTATGGTGTACCCTTTAGTTTACTTTTTGCCACGTGTCATTACCCTGTTTGGAGAGTCTAAATTTCAAAAAAATTTCCCATCCAATTGACACTCGTCAACAATGTAAGTGTCAAAAAACATGTCAAATATCAGCGTACAAATAGCAAAGTTCTAACGGTAAGGACCTTGCTACATGTACACTATGGTGTACACACTTTAGTTTACACTTTGCCTCGTGACATTACCCTGTTGGACTGTAGGAATTTCAATCAGTTTTCCCATCCAATTGCACTTGACAACAATGCATGTATCAAACAACGTGTCAAAAATAAGTGTACAAATAGCAAAGTTCAATCGTTAAGGACCTTGCTACATGTACTCTATGGTGTACACTTTAGTTTACACTTTACCACGTGTCGTTACCCTGTTGGACATTTTAAATTCCAAATAGTTTTTTCATCCAATTGACACTTGACAACAATGCAAGTGTCAAACAACATATCAAAAATAAGTGCACATTTAGCAAAGTTCAATCTGTAAGAACCTTGCTACATGTACACTATGGTGTACACTTTAGTTTACACTTTACCACGTAATATTACCCTGTTGGACAGTTTAAATTTCAAATAGTTTTCCAATCCAATCGACACTTGACAACAATGCAAGTGTCAAACAACATGTTAAAAATTAGTTTACAAATAGTAAAGGTCAATCGGTAAGAATCTTGCTACATGTACAGCATGGTGTACACACTTTAATTTATACTTTACCACGAGACATTACCCTATTGGACAATATAAATTTCAAACAGTTTTCCCATCCAATTGACACTTGACAACAGTGCAAGTGTCAAACAACGTCGCAAAAATTAGTGTACAAATAGCAAAGTTCAACCGGTATGAACCTTGCTGCATGAACAGTATGGTGTACACATTTTAGTTTATACTTTGCCACGTGACATTACCCTGTTGGACAGTATAAATTTCAAACAGTTTTCCTATCCAATTGACACTTGACAACAGTGCAAGTCTCAAACAACGTGTCAAAAATCAGTGTACAAATAGCAAAATTCAATCGGTATGAACCTTGCTACATGTACACTTTATTTTACACATTACCACGTGACATTGTCCTGTTGGACAGTTTAAATTTTCAACAATTTTTCCATCCAATAGACACTTCACAATAATGTAAGTGTCAAACAACCTGTAAAAAATCAGTGTACAAATAGCAAATTTCAGTCGGTAAGAACCTTGCACAAACACGTGCACTTTGGTGTACACTTTAGTTTGCACTTTGCCACGTGACATTACCATGTTGGATAATTTAAGTTTCAAATAGTTTTCTCAACCAATTGACACTTGACAACAATGCAAGTGTCAAACAACGTGTCAAAAATTAATATACAAATAGCAAAGTTCAATCACTAAGAACCTTACTACATGTACAGTATGGTGTACACTTTAGTTTACACTTTAGCACGTGACATTACCATGTTGGACAGTTTAAATTTCAAATAGTTTTTCAATCCAATTGACACTCGACAATAATACAAGTGTTAAACAACGTGTCAAAAATCAGTGTACAAATAGCAAAGTTCAAACGGTACGAACCTTGCTACATGTACATTATGGTGTACACTTTAGTTTACAATTTGCCACGTGACATTACCCCGTTGGACGGTATAAATTTCAAACAGTTTTTCCATCCAATTGACACTTGACAATGATGGACGTGTCTAACAACATGTCAAAAATCTTTGTACAAATAGCAAAGTTCAATCGGTAAGAACCTTGCTACATGTACAGTATGGTGTACACACTTTAGTTTATGCTTTGCCACATGTGATTACCCTGTTGGACAGTATAAATTTCAAACAGTTTTTACATCCAATTGACACTTGACAACAGCGCAAGTGTCAAACAACGTGTCAAAAATCAGTGTACAAATACCAAAGTTCAATCGGTATGAACCTTGCTACAGGTACAGTATGGTGTACACACTTTAGTTTATACTTTTCCACGTGACATTACCCTGTTGGACAGCATAAATTTCAAACAGTTTTTCCATCCAATTGACACTTAAAAAAGTGCATGTGTCAAACTTGTCAAAAATCAGTGTACAAATAGCAAAGTTAAATCGATAAGAACCTTGCTACATGTACACTATGGTGTACACTTTAGTTTACACTTTGCCAAGAGAGATTACCCCGTTGGACAATTTAAATTTCAAATAGTTTTCTCAACCAATTGACACTTGACAACAATGCAGGTGTCAAATAATTTGTCAAAAATCAGTGTACAAATAGCAAAGTTCAATCGCTAAAAACCTTGCTACATGTACACTTTAGTTTACACTTTAGCACGTGACATTACCATGTTGGACAGTTTAAATTTCAAACAGTTTTTCAATCCAATTGACACTCGACAATAATAAAAGTGTTAAACAACGTGTCAAAAATCAGTATACAAATAGCAAAGTTTAAATGGTACAAACCTTGCTACATGTACATTATGGTGTACATTTTAGTTTACAATTTGCCACGTGACATTACCCCGTTGGACGGTATAAATTTCAAACAGTTTTTCCATCCAATTGACACTTGACAACAATGGAAGTGTCTAATAACATGTCAAAAATCTGTGTACAAATAGCAAAGTTCAATCGGTAAGAACATTGCTACATGTACAGTATGATGTACACACTTTAGTTTATACTTTGCCTCGTGACATTACCCTATTGGACAGTATAAATTTCAAACAGTTTTCCCATCCAATTGATACTTAACAACAGTGCAAGTGTCAAACAATGTGTCAAAAATCAGTGTACAAGTAGCAAAGCTCAATCGGTATGAACCTTGCTACAGGTACAGTATGGTGTACACACTTTAGTTTATACTTTGCCACGTGACATTACCCTATTGGACAGCATAAATTTCAAACAATTTTTCCATCCAATTGACACTTAAAAAAGTGCATATGTCAAACAACGTGCCAAAAATTAGTGTACATATAGCAAAGTTCAATCGGTATGAAACTTGCTACTTGTACACTATGGTGTATACTTTAGTTTACACTTTGCCATGAGAGATTACCCTGTTGGACAATTTAAATTTCAAACAGTTTTCTCAACCAACTGACACTTGACAACAATGCAAGTGTTAAACATCGTGTCAAAAATTAGTGTACAAATAGCAGATTTCATTCGCTAAGAACCTTGCTACATGTACATTATGGTGTACACTTTAGTTTACACTTTAACACGTGACATTAACCTGTTAGACGGTTTAAATTTCAAATAGTTTTCTCGTCCAATTGACACTTGACAATAATGCAAGTGTCAAACAACGTTTCAAAAATCAATGTATAAATAGCAAAGTTCAATCGGAATGAACCTCGCTACATGTACACTTTAAATTACATTTTACCACATGACATTACCTTGTTGGACAGTTTAAATTCCAAACAGTTTTTCCGTCTAATTGACACTTCACAACAATGCAAGTGTCAAACAACGTGTCTTAAATCAGGGTACAAATAGCGAAGTTTAATCGGTAAGAACCTTGCTACATGTATATTATGGTGTACACTTTAGTTTAAACTTTGCCACGTGACAGTACCCTATTTGACAGTTTCAATTTCAAATGGTTTTCCCATCCAATTGACAGTTGACAACAATGCAAGTGTCAAACAACGTGTCATAAATCTGTGTACAAATAGCAAAGTTCAATCAGTAAGAACATTGCTACATGTACACTATGCTGTACACACTTTAGTTTGCACTTTGCCACATGACATTACTTGTTGGACAATATAAATTTCACACAGTTTTTCCATCCAATTGACACTTGACAACAATGCAAGTGTCAAACAGTGTGTCAAAAATTAGTATACAAATAGTAAAGTTCAATCGGTATGAACCTCACTACATGTACACTTTAGTTTACACTTTGCCACGTGACATTACCCTATTGGACAGTTTAAATTTCAAAAAAATTTCCTATCCAATTAATGCTTCACAACAATACAAGTGTCAAACAACGTGTCAAAAATAGTGTACAAATAGTAAAGTTCAATTGGTATGAACCTTGCTACATGTACATTATGGTGTACACACTTTAGTTTACACTTTGCCACGTGAAATTACCCTGTTAGACAATATCATTTTCAAACAGTTTTCCCATCCAATTGACACCTGGCAACAATGTAAATGTCAAACAACGTGTCAAAAATCATTGTACAAATGGTAAAGTTCAGTTGGTATGAACTTTGCTACATGTATACTTTAGTTTACACTTTACCACGTCACATTACCCTGTTGGACTATTTAAATTTTAAACAGTTTTCCCATCCAATTGATAGTTGACAACATTGCAAGTGTCAAACAACGTGTCAAAAATCAATGTACAAATAGCAAAGTTCAATCGGTAAGGACCATGCTACATATACACTATGGTGTACTAAAGTTTACACTTTACCACGTGAAATTATCCAATTGGACAGTTTAAATTTCAAACAATTTTTCCATCCAATTGACATTTGAAAACAACGCATGTGTCAAACAACGTGTCAAAAATAAGTGTACAAATAGCAAATTTCAATCGGTAAGATACTCGCTAGATGTACACTATGGTGTACCCTTTAGTTTACTTTTTGCCACGTGTCATTATCCTATTTGGAGAGTCTAAATTTCAAAAAGTTTTCCCATCCAATTGACACTCGTCAACAGTGTAAGTGTCAAAAAACATGTCAAATATCAGCGTACAAATAGCAAAGTTCTAACGGTAAGGACCTTGCTACATGTACACTATGGTGTACACACTCTAGTTTACACTTTGCCTAGTGACATTACCCTGTTGGACTGTAGGAATTTCAATCAGTTTTCCCATCCAATTGCACTTGACAACAATGCATGTATCAAACAACGTGTCAAAAATAAGTGTACAAATAGCAAAATTCAATCGTTAAGGACCTTGCTACATGTACTCTATGGTGTACACTTTAGTTTACACTTTACCACGTGTCGTTACCCTGTTGGACATTTTAAATTTCAAATAGTTTTTCCATCCAATTGACACTTGACAACAATGCAAGTGTCAAACAACATGTCAAAAATAAGTGCACAAACAGCAAAGTTCAATCTGTAAAAACCTTGCTACATGTACACTATGGTGTACACTTTAATTTACACTTTACCACGTAACATTACCCTGTTGGACAGTTTAAATTTCAAATAGTTTTCCAATCCAATCGACACTTGACAACAATACAAGTGTCAAACAACATGTAAAAAATCAGTGTACAAATAGTAAAGTTCAATCGGTAAGAATCTTGCTACATGTACAGTATGGTGTACACACTTTAGTTTATACTTGCCGGGTGATATTACCCTATTGGACAGTATAAATTTCAAACAGTTTTCCCATCCAATTGACACTTCACAATAGTGCAAGTGTCAAATAACATTGCAAAAATCAGTATACAAATAGTAAAGTTCAATCGGTATGAACCTTGCTACATGAATAGTATGGTGTACAAACTTTAGTTTATACTTTGCCACGTGTCATTACCCTGTTGGACAGTATAAATTTCAAACAGTTTTTCCATCCAATTGACACTTGACAACAGCGCAAGTGTCAAACAACGTGTCAAAAATCAGTGTACATATAGCAAAGTTCAATCAGTATGAACCTTGCTACATGTACAGTATGGTGTACACACTTTAGTTTATACTTTTCCACGTGACATTACCCTGTTGGACAGCATAAACTTCAAACAGTTTTCCCATCCAATTGACACTTAAAAAAGTGCATGTGTCAAACTTGTCAAAAATCAGTGTACAAATAGCAAAGTTAAATCGGTATGAACCTTGCTACATGTACACTATGGTGTACACTTTAGTTTACACTTTGCCACGAGAGATTACCCTGTTGGACAATTTAAATTTCAAATAGTTTTCTCAACCAATTGAGACTTGACAACAATGCAAGTATCAAACAACGTGTCAAAAATCAGTGTACAAGTAGCAAATTTCAATCGCTAAGAACCTTGCTACATGTACACTATGGTGTACACTTTAGTTTACACTTTGCCACGAGAGATTACCCTGTTAGACAATTTAAATTTCAAACAGTTTTCTCAACCAATTGACACTTGACAACAATGCAAGTGTACGCTATGGTGTACACTTTAGTTTACACTTTGCCACGAGAGATTACCCTGTTAGACAATTTAAATTTCAAACAGTTTTCTCAACCAATTGACACTTGACAACAATGCAAGTGTCAAACAACGTGTCAAAAATCAGTGTACAAATAGCAAATTTCAATCGCTAAGAACCTTGCTACTTGTACACTATGGTGTATACTTTAATTTACACTTTAGCACGTGACATTATCCTATTGGACAGTTTAAGTTTCAAACAGTTTTTAAATCCAATTGACACTCGACAATAATGCAAGTGTTAAACAACATGTTAAAAATCAATGGACAATTAGGAAAGTTCAAACGGTACGAACCTTGCTACATGTACATTTTGGTGTACACTTTAGTTTACAATTTGTCACATGACATTACATCGTTGGACAGTATAAATTTCAAACAATTTTTCCATCCAATTGACACTTGACAACAATGCAAGTGTCAAACAACTTGTCAAAAATCTGTGTACAAATAGCAAAGTTCAATCGGTATGAACCTTGCTACGTGTACACTTTATTTTGCACTTTATCACGTAACATTACCCTATTGGACAGTTTAAATTTCAAAAGAGTTTTCCCATCCAATTGACACTTAAAAGTGTCAAATAACGTGTCGAAAATCAATGTACAAGTTGTAAACTTCTGTCGGTAAGAACATTACTACATGTACACTATGGTGTACACACTTTAGTTTACACTTTACCACGTGACATTACCCTGTTTGACAGTATATGTTTCAAATAGTTTTTTGATCTAATAGACACCCCACAACAATGCAAGTATCAAACAACGTGTCAAAAATTAGTGTGCAAATAGCAAAGTTCAATCGGTATGAACCTTGTTACATGTATACTTTAGTTTACACTTTACCACGTGACATTACCCTGTTGGACAGTTTAAATTTCAAGCAGTTTTTCAATCCAATTGACACTCGACAATAATGCAAGTGTTAAACAACGTGTAAAAAATTAGTGTACAAATAGCAAAGTTCAAATGGTACGAACCTTGCTACATGTACATTATGGTATACACTTTAGTTTACAATTTGCCACGTGACATTATCCCGTTGGATAATATAAATTTCAAACAGTTTTTCCATCCAATTGACACTTAACAACAATGCAAGTGTCAAACAACGTGTCAAAAATTAGTGTACATATAGCAAAGTTCAATCGGTATGAACGTTGCTACGTGTACACTTTATTTTGCACTTTATCACGTGACATTACCCTATTGGACAGTTTAAATTTCAAAAGAGTTTTCCCATCCAATTGACACCTGCAAGTGTCAAACAACGTGTCGACAATCAGTGTATGCGTATCAAACTTCTATCAGTAACAACATTGCCACATATACACTATGGTGTATACACTTTAGTTTATACTTTACCACGTGACATTACCCTATTAGACAGTATAAATTTCAAATAGTTTTTCGGTCCAATAGACACCTGACAACAATGCAAGTGTCAAACAACGTGTCAAAAATCAGTGTACTAATAGCAAAGTTCAATCGGTATGAACCTTGCTCTATGTATACTTTAGTTTACAGCTTGCCACGTGACATTACACTGTTGGACAGTTTAAATTTCAAACAATTTTCCCATTCAATTGATAGTTGACAGCATAGCAAGTGTCAAACAACGTGTCAAAGATCAGTGTACATGTAGCAAAGTTCAATCGGTAAGAACCTTGCTACATGTACACTATGGTGTACACTTTAGTTTACACTTTACCACATGACATTACCCTGTTGGACAATTTAACTTTCAAACAGTTTTCCCATCCAATTGACACTTGACAACAATGCAAGCGTCTAACAACGAGTCAAAAATCTGTTTACAAATAGTAAAGTTCAGTCGGTAAGGACCTTGCTATTTAATTTACACTTCGCCATGTGACATTACCCTTTAGTTTGCACTTTACCACGTGACGTTACGCTATTGGATAGTTTAAATTTCAAACTGTTTTCCCATCCAATTGACACTTGACAACAATGCAAGTGTCTAATAACGTGCCAAAAATCAGTGTACAAATAGCAAAGTTCAATCGGTAAAAACCTTGCTACATGTATACTATGGTGTACACTTTAGTTTAAACTTTGCCACGTGACATTACCCTATTTGACAGTTTGAATTTCAAATGGTTTTCCCATCCAATTGACAACAACACAAGTGTCAAACATCGTGTCAAAAATTAGTTTACAAATAGCAAATTTCAATTGGTAAGAACCTTGCTACATGTACACTATGGTGTACACTTTAGCTTAAACTTTGCCACGTGACATTACCCTGTTAGACTGTTTAAATATCAAATAGTTTTCCCATCTAATTGACACTTGACAACAATGCAAGTGTTAAACAACGTTTCAAAAATCAGTATACAAATAGCAAAGTTAAATCGGTAAGAATCTCACTACATGTATACTATGGTGTACACTTTTGTTTAAACTTTGCCATGTGACATTAACCTTTTTGACAGTTTGAATTTTAAACAGTTTTCCCATCCAATTGACAACAATGTAATTATCAAACTACGTGCCAAAAATCAGTTTACAAATAGCAAAGTTCAATCGATAAGGACCTTGCTATATGTACACTATGGTGTACATTCGTTTAAACTTTACCACATGACGTTACCCTGTTGGACAGTTTAAATTTCAAACAATTTTTCCATCCAATTGACACTTGACAACAATGCAAGTGTTAAACAACATGTCAAAAATTAGGGTACAAATAGAAAAGTTCAATCGGTAAGAACATTGCTACGTGTACAGTATGGTGTCCACACTTTAGTTTATACTTTGCCACATGACATTATCCTGTTGGACAGTATAAATTTCAAATAGTTTTCCCATCCAATTGACAATTGACAATAGTGCAAATGTCAAACAACATGTCAAAAATCAGTGTACAAATAGCAAAGTTCAATCGGTGTGAACCTTACTACATGTACACTTTATTTTGCACGTTACCACGTGACATTACCCTGTTGGACAATTTAAATTTCAAACAATTTTTCTATCCAATTGACACTTGAAAACATTGCAAGTGTCAAACAAGCTGTAAAAAATCAGTTTACAAATAGCAAACTTTAGTCGGTAAGAACCTTGCTACATGTACACTATGGTGTGCACTTTAGTTTACACTTTGCCACGTTTCATTACCCTATTGGACAATTTAAATTTCAAACGGTTTTCTCAACCAATTGACACTTGACAACAATGCAAGTGTCGAATAACGTGTCAAAAATCAGTGTACAAATAGCAAAGTTCAATCACTAAGAACCTTGCTACATATACACTATGGTGTACACTTTAGCACGTGACATTACCCTGTTGGATAGTTAAAATTTCAAACAATTTTTCAATCCAATTGACACTCGACAATAATGTAAGTGTTAAACAACGTGTCAAAAATCAGTGTACAGATAGCAAAGTTCAAACGGTAAGAACCTTACTACAGGTACATTATGGTATATACTTTAGTTTACAATTTGCCACGTCACCAACAATTTAAATTTCAAACAGTTTTTCCATCCAATTGACACTTGACAATGATGCAAGTGTCAAACAACGTGTCAAAAATCAGTTTACAAACAGCAAAGTTCAATCGATAAGGACCTAGCTACATGTACACTGTGGTGTACACTTTAGTTTACATTTTGCCACGTGACATTACCCTGTTGGACAATTTAAATTTCTAACAGTTTTCTCAACCAACTGACAGTTGACAACAATGCAAATGTCAAACAACGTGTCAAAAAGAGGTGTACAAATCGTGAAGTTTAATCGATAAGAACCTTACTACATGTACCTTATGGAGTACAGTTTAGTTTACACTTTACCACATGACATTACCATGTTGGACATTTTAAATTTTAAACAGTTTTTCTGTCCAATTGACGCTTGACAACAATGTAAGTTTTAAACAACGTGTCAAAAATAAGTGCACAGACAGCAACGTTCAATTGGTAAGAACCTTGTTACACGTACACTATGGTGTGTACTTTAGTTTACACTTTGCCACGTGACTTTACCCTGTTGGAAGATTTAAATTTCAAACGGTTTTCCCACCCAATTGACACTTGACAACAATGGAAATGTCAAACAACGTGTCAAAAATCAGTTTACAAACAGCAAAGTTCAATCAGTAAGGACCTAACTACATGTACACTGTGATGTATACTTTAGTTTACATTTTGCCACGTGACATTACCCTGTTGGACAATTTAAATTTCAAATAGTTTTCTCAACCAATTGACACTTGACAACAATGCAAGTGTCAAACAACGTGTCAAAAAGAAGTGTACAAATTGCAAAGTTCAATCGGTAAGAACCTTGCTACATGTACCTTATGGAGTACAGTTTAGTTTACACTTTACCACGTGACATTACCCTATTGGAAAGTTTAAATTTTAAACAGTTTTCTCATCCAATTGACACCTGACAACAATGCAAATGTCAAACAACGTGTCAAAAATCAGTATACAAATAGCAAAATTCAATCCGTATAAACCTTGCTACATGTACACTATGGTGTACACTTTAGTTTACACTTTGCCATGTGACATTACCTTGTTGGACAGTTTAAATTTCAAATAGTTTTTCTGTCCAATTGACACTTGACAACAATGCAAGTATTAAACAACGTGTCAAAAATAAGTGCACAAACAACAGCGTTCAATCGGTAAGAACCTTGCTACACGTACACTATGGTGTACACTTTAGTTTACACTTTGCCACGCGACATTACCCTGTTGGAAAATTTAAATTTCGAACAGTTTTCCTATCCAATTGACACTTGAAAACAATGCAAGTGTTAAACATCGTGTCAAAAATAAGTGTACAAACAGTAAAGTTCAATCGGTATGAACCTTGCTACATGTACCTTATGGAGTACAATTTAGTTTACAATTTGCCACGTGACATTACCCTGTTGGACAGTTTAAATTTTAAACAGTTTCCCATCCAATTTACACTTGACAACAATGCATGTGTCAAAACAACGTGTCAAAAATTAGTGTACAAATAGTAAAATCCATTCGGTAAAAATCTTGCTACATGTACAGTATGGTGTACACACTTTAGTTTACACTTTACCCCGTGACATTACCCTGTTGGACAATATAAATTTCAAATAGTTTTCCCATCCAATTGACACTTGACAACAATTCAATTTTCAAACAACATGTCAAAAATCAGTGTACAAATAGCAAAGTTCTATTGGTATGAACCTTGCTACGTGCACAATTAATATTGCACTTTATCACATGACATTACCCTATTGGACAGTTTAAATTTCAAACAGTTTTCCCCATCCAATTGACACTTGCAAGTTTCAAACAACGTGTCGAAAATCAGTGTATAAGTAGCAAACTTCGATCGGTAAGAACCTTGCTGTAGTAGCCGAGAAAAATAAAATGAAATTATGCTAATATTTTGTGATGATCTAGCACCACGAGCCTAACCCATTTTAGAAACGATCTATGGAAGGTCAACCCATGTAAGATTACGAAAACCCAAGTCATAAGTTAATTAAATGCCCATCAATTTAAGAGATTAAATTTAAGTAAAATTGATTACAAAAATTTAATGAATAGCTAGATTGCCCCAATGGTCATCTACATGGTATTTCATATAGGCAACCTAGGTTCGAATCACCATGTAGATGTTTTTTATAAAACTTTCATATAAATTATTTTTATCGCTTAGAGATTCTTCAAATTCTTAGTTAAAGACTAAATTTAATAAATTTAATGATAATACAACTCCCCCACAAAATTTTTGATTAAAAAGAAAGGTTATAGAAGTGGAAGGTCACTTTTTAACTACGAGGTTCAAGTGTTCATTCGTTTTCAAATTTGATTTTTCGATAAATGTTTGAATGAAATGGTACCTTCAGGTACAGTGCTTCGGCACTACAACAGTTTGAATGATCATTCTCCGGCTCTACGTGTTATGATAATGCTATAGTAATCGGATTTTGCCGAAAATCCATCTACGTGCGACGGTTGAATGGGTTTTCCTTGGGGCGTAGATGATGGTAAAGGATGATGCAACATGTCATGGAGAAGTTGGTGATTTACATCTTTAGTTGATTTTGAGATGTTTACACTTTCTTTAAATTTGATTCCTATGAATATTGTGTGGATCAATTTTACGAACACTCATTATGAATAAACTATGTTTGAAAGTAGATATGCGTCATAAGAATAAATTTACAAATCACCGTATACAAAAAAAAAAAAAAGTTAGCGACTTAAAGTTTTAATGTCTCTCCAGAAATTTCAGTTTCTGCCTCATCTTTAAAAAAAATCATAACTCCTTCGTCACTTGGTATTTTTATACGAAACCAATTGGAATGGATAGCCCAATAAGTCAGACACTGAATAAAATTAGAATCATGTCAACCCAATATCCGTAAAAGGTTATATGTCACATAAAATAAACTGTACTAGGTGCTGTCTCTATTTTTCAGCTTCTACCCTTGTTTTCAAAAATTCATAACTCACTCGTTACTTGGAATTTTTGGATGAAACCAATTGAAATTGATAGTCTCATGGATTAAAATTGAATAAATTTTAAATCATGTAGTTTTGACATCGGTGGAATTTTATATGCCATTTTAAGTGAACTGCACCAGTTTACCTTTCAACCGGGTCGCTGCTGAGTTTTGAAAAATATTTTAATACCCCATATGATGTCGACGGAAGCTAATTTTTGACTATGTCATATTATAAGAATTTTACCACCTTACATTAAAATTTGATGAAGTTTCAAGGTCGATAGCTATGAAAACAAATTTATTTTGACAATTACTGTTTGAGACAAAAAAAAATTGGAACAGCAACATTACTTTTTAAGTTTTGCCAAAATTTCACGTCAACAGTCGTTACATGCATGGAACCCATTCTAAAAACATTTTTGAAATTGTTTTCTTTTAGAATTGAATTATTGTTTAAATAAAAAAAAGAAAATTCTTTAATTAAATTCTAAAATTATATCTTTATACCTTCTACTAAAAATATATGGAACTAACTTTACGGCTAAAGTACAATGGTTGAGTGACGTTTCCGTCCATGCGGGTCGGGACGTTACAGCATGGTATTAGAGCACGAGTTTAGTCAATTCTGTAGAATTAGTGTATTTTATTTATGAGATGAAAAAAATGAAACATGTAAGGCACTCAATAGTAACTTGCATCTATCAGTTGACCTCATCCGACGAACCCAAAGTATGGAATAAAATATTATGTTCCACGTTATTTCTTCGAGCATGATTTTGATTTTTTTTTCAATCATTTAAGCTTGAATCTATGAAAAATGCTTATGATGTTTTGAATGAAATATGCTATGTACATTATATTTTGTTTAAATATACGTGAAGAAATGATGATGGCCATCATATTAGAACCTCAAGAGTATAATGTATAAGTTGATATCACTAATGAAGATAACACATGATTGGACACTTATGTGACAGATATGGCTAGAACTTATCAGACTACTAGAAAGGCCACAGTTTGTATAGCAGTGTTGAACCGTAGGGCCATCATCCAGTCCTATGAGACCTATGTGACTAACCCGTCTCGTCCACTTGTTGAACACGTACATGATATCTACGAGAGATGTATGGCAGCTGTAGATGCGGAACTGGAGATCACGCATATCAAGGCTGTGAATAACCTTATACATTCACTTCCACCTCATGGGGAAACATGGGAGTCATTGTTAGGGATGAGATGCTACAGGGTAACCATCCAGAGCACCCAAATACGATTGAATTTGGTATATATTGTCAGACCTTTCTATACAGATGGAGTAAGAGTTTAGAACCCCAACCAGAGATAGTAATTGAACCCAATAATGTGGTTGAGCCTGAGCTCGAGCCCGAACCTCAGTTTGAATCAGACCCAGAGGAAGATCCCGAATGGGAGCATGAGGATGACTTTGGGTTGGACTTAGAGAATGATCTTGAGCATGAACCTAAGCCATAGGTTGAGATGGACCTAGAGTCGAGGCCTGAGACAGAAGACTTCTCTTAAGATGAGGCTCCACCGAAGAAGATTCGCAAGATTCATAAGGATTAGAAATTTAGATTTCCATTTCCTTGTGATATCTTTTCCTTTATGTTTTTGAAAAAAAAATAAAAAAAATTGTCGACAACTCGATAAGGGATCTCCTGCAAGCGGTTCAAGATCTTGGCAGGCTGAATCAAAATCTCACTCCACCTACACCACCAACTCCTATTACTCTTCCGACTCACACCTTGATAGTTGAGTTATTTCCAAGGCATAAGCCCCCTACCTTCGATGGAGCATCTGGTCCACTAGTAGTTGAGGAATGGCTTCGTAAGCTAGAATGAATTTTTCGACTCATAGACTGCACTGATACCCAAAGGGTTCAATGTGCGGAGTTTATGTTTACAGGTGATGCAAGTCACTAGTGGGATTCGATGTCCCGAACTAGGACTCCGAAGCAGCAATTGGCAATAACTTGGGAACAATTCAAGGAGAAAGTTATGGACAAATATTTTTCTCAATCTCTAAGGGATTTTAAGGAAAACGAATTTCTTCAACTCAAACAGGGTAATATGTCCCTAACGGATTATGAGCGAAAGTTCGATCAACTCGCAAGGTATGCTCCACATCTGGTTGACACGAAAATCAAGAAAACTCGAAGGTTCAAGCAAGGGTTAAACCCAGACCTAAGTATGATCCTTATGTCACATCGCTTCACGTCGTACCGTGAGAGGCTGGAACGAGCTCACGCTATGTAGTATCAAAAGGTTAATGCAGAGCAACATCATCAATTGTACAACCAGCAGGATAAAGGACAAATTGGAAAGAGAAAGTGGAATGGTCAAGACAAAGGAAGGGCAAATGGCAAAATAAGAAAGTTAATATCGGATCTAGCACCAGTAAGGCTATGATAGCTGCAGTAGCACCATGCCCTAAGTGTGGTAAGCCTCATCGTGGTGGATGCTTGTATGGGAAGAATGCCTATTTTCGGTGTGGCAAATCAGGACATATTGCTAGGGATTGTCCCACATTTGCTCAGAGGAAGGATGATAACAATGATTAGAACAAGAAGGGGAAAGCTCGAGTTTTTACATTGACTCAAAAAGATGCAGAGGGAAACTCAAACGTAATAACAGGTATTGTACTGGTAGCCAATACACCTGCTTATATACTGTTTGATTCAGGAGCTACTCACTCTTTTGTATCAACGTCTTTCATTGCTAAATCTAGTATCACTTGAGAGAAGTCAGAAAGTACACTAGAAGTTAGCGTCCCCTCAGGTAGAACATTAAATACAGATCAATTAGCTAGGTCGGTAAATCTTGAAATCGAAGGGAAAACATTAGAAGCTAATTTGTATCTGATAGAGATGAAAGACTTCGATGTGATTTTGGGCATGGATTGTTTAGGATGTAATTATGCAACCATTTGTTGTAGAGAGAGGGAAGTGTCTTTTCAAAAACCAAGAGAAGAACAATTTTCTTTCCCCGGAATAAAGACCAAACCCCATCTCTAACTAGTTTCGACCTTAAAAGCCAAGAAAATGTTGAGAAAAGAAACATCTCAAGGGTTTCTAGTTAATATCTTTGGAGAAAAATTGGCAACGACAAAGATTGAGGATGTAACAGTGGTACAAGAATTTATAGATGTGTTTCTAGAAGATCTACTAGGTATTCCACCAGATAGACAAGTGGAATTCATAATAGATCTGGTTCCCGGAGCGACGCCAGTATCTAAAGCCCCATACAGAATGGCCCCAAAGGAACTTTAGGAGTTGAAAATCTAGTTACAAGAATTGTTAGACCTTGGTTTTATTCGACTAAGTGTATCACCATGGGGTGCACCAGTGTTGTTCGTAAAGAAGAAAGATTGAAGTATGAGGATGTGTATTGACTATCGGGAGTTGAACCGTTTGACCATCAAGAATAAATATCCTCTCCCGAGAATCGAGGATTTATTTGACCAATTGAAAGGGGCTAAGGTATTTTCTAAGATCGATTTACGATCTGGATATCATCAATCGAAGGTTAAGGCAGATGATATACCTAAGACAGCTTTCAGAACTCGTTATGGACATTACGAGTTCACAGTTATGCCATTCGGATTGACAAATGCTCCAGCAGTGTTCATAGATCTGACGAATTGAGTATTTCATCAGTATTTGGATCAATTTGTTATAGTCTTCATTGATGACATTTTGATATACTCTAAGAGTAAAGATAAACATGAGGAACATCTTAGAATAGCGTTAGAGATACTACGTAAGGAAAAGTTATATGCCAAATTCAAAAAGTGCAAATTTTGGCTTGAACGAGTTGGATTTCTCGGTCATGTAGTTACTGCCCAAGGAATTGAAGTGGACCCAGTAATGGTGGAAGCAGTAAGTAATTGGAAGACATCGACTAATGCTGGTAAAGTTCGAAGTTTTCTAAGATTGGCTGGGTACTATCAAAGATTTATAAAGAGATTCTCCAAAATAGCTGGACCAATGACACAATTGACAAGGAAAGGAGTAAAGTTTCAATGGACAGATAAGTGTGAGCAAAACTTTCAGGAGCTAAAACAACAATTGATCACAGCACCTGTATTAACCATACCTGAAGGTTCAGAAAGGTTTGTTATATATAGTGATGCATCCAAGCAAGGTTTGGGATGTGTACTGATGCAGCATAGAAAAGTAATTGCCTATGTTTCAAGGCAATTGAAGCAACATGAGCAGAACTACCCGACGCATGATCTAAAACTTACGGCAGTGGTTCATGCATTAAAGATATGGCGCCATTACTTATATGGAGGGAAGCACCATATTTATACGGATCATAAGAGTCTCAAATATTTCTTCACATAAAAAGAATTGAATATGAGACAGAGACAATGGTTGGAGCTAGTGAAAGATTATGATTGCACTATTCATTATCATCCGGGTAAAGCTAATGTTGTTGCTAATGCTCTAAGCAGAAAGTCGATGGGACAGTTGGCATCATTACCTACTATTTCGATGGAGTTGATCAAAGACTTGGAAAAGTTGCAAATTGAAGTGATTACCACACTAGAATAAGTCACTACTCATTTAGCAACTTTGGTGGTTCGACCTACTCTTAGAGATCGGATCATAGAAGCACAGGATAAAGACTCATTCTTGCAGAAGATCAAGAATGAGATTGGTACTGATAAGAGAAAGAATTTTGAAATAGCTTCGGATTAGGCACTAATGTTCAAAGGAAGAATTTATGTACCAAATGATGAAGTTTTGAGGAAGGAGATACTGGAGGAGGCTCATTCCACCCCGCACGCCGCACATCCTGGTGGTACAAAAATGTATCGAGACCTTCGAAACACATTTTGGTGGAGGAATATGAAAAGAAGTATAGGTTCATTTGTGGTAAAATGCATAGTATGCCAACAAATTAAAGCGGAACATCAAAGAATGGCAGGGTTATTAAATCCATTAGACATACCTGAATGGAAGTGGGAGAATATCGCAATGGACTTTGTGGTAGGACTTCTAAGGTCAGCAAGAGGATAGAATGATATATGGGTAATAGTGGATTGTCTAACAAAGTCCGCTCATTTTCTTCCTGTAAAAATGACATTCAGTCCATATCAGCTGGCACAGTTATACATTAGAGAGATTGTAAGATTGCATGGTGTCCCTATGTCCATTGTATCTGATAGAGATCCGAGATTTACGTCAAAGTTTTAGAAGAGCTTACAATGAGCTATGGGAACGAAATTGAATTTTAGTTCAGCATATCACCCTCAATCGGATGGTCAGTCTAAAAGGACCATTCAAACTTTGGAAGATATGCTAAGAGCTTGTGTTCTGGATCTAGGAGGTAGTTGAGAATCGTATATACCTCTGATAGAATTTGCATATAATAACAGTTTCCAAGAAACTATTGGAATGGCACCGTATGAAGCTCTCTATGGTAGAAAATGCAAATCACCTGTTCATTGGGACGGAGTTTAAGAAAAGAGAGTTTTGGGACCAGAGATCATTGAAAGAACAGTTGACGCCATTGATAAGATCCATACCAGGATAAAGGCCGCACAAGATAGACAAAAGAGCTATGCAGATACCAGGAGAAAAGACTTGGAATTTGAAGTTGGAGAGAAAGTTTTTCTAAATGTGGCACCAATAAAGGGTGTACTTAGGTTCGACAAGAAAGGCAAACTACGACCTCGTTATATCAGACCTTTTGAAATACTTGACAGGGTTGGAAATGTGGCTTATCGATTGGCGTTGCCACCTGAACTATCGGCAGTTCACAATGTGTTTCATGTATCGATGATCAGAAAGTATATGCATGATCCTGATCATGTGGTCAACTACCAATCCTTGGAAGTACAAAAAGACCTATCTTATGAGGAATTACCGATCAAGATACTAGATTGAAATGTACATAAATTACGGAACAAGGAGATTCAACTAGTCAAGGTGCAATGGAATAATTATGGAGTAGAAGAAGCTACTTAGGAATGAGAAGAAGAAGTTAAAGGCAAATACCCAACACTCTTTGTCCAACCATAAGGTAAATTTCGAGGATAAAATTTTATTTAAGGTGTAAGGGTTGTAGTAGCGGAGAAAGATAAAATGGAATTATGCTAATATTTTGTGATGATCTAGCACCACTAGCCTAACCCATTTTAGAAACGACCTATAGAAGCTCAACTCATGTAAGATTACGAAAGCCCAAGTCATAAGTTAATTAAAAGCCCAGCAATTTAAGATATTAAGTTTAAGTGAAATTGATTACAAAGATTTAAAGAATAACGGGGTTGCCCCAATGGTCATCTACATGATATTTCATATAGGCAACCTAGGTTCGAATCACCATGTAGATGTTTTTTATAAAACTTTCATATAAATTACTTTTATAGCTTAGAGACTCTTCAAATTCTTAGTTAAAGACTAAATTTAATGATAATACAACTCCTCCACTTAATTTTTCATTAAAAAGAAATGTTGTGGAAGTGGAAGGTCACTTTTTCACTACACTCCTCTTCAAATTGGAATTTTATCTCATTTTCTCTCAAAAAAATATATTTCATATCAAGTTAAGCTTAAGGTATAACAAGGGTGAGAAGAAGGAATGCTTTCTATACATTTTGTTCTTTTATCCAAGAAAATTAAAGGTAGGTAGAGGTGCAAGTATTCATTCATTTTCAAATCTGATTTTTCGATAAATGTTTGAATGAAATGGTACATTTGGGTATGGTGCTTCGGCACTGCAACAGTTTGAATTATCATTCTCCGGCTCTACGTGTTATGATAATGCTATAGTAATTGGATTTTGCCAGAAATCCACCTACGTACGATGGTTGAATGGATTTTCCTTGGGGCTTAGATGATGGTAAAGGATGATGCAACATGTCATGGAGAAGTCGGTGATTTACATCTTTAGCTGATTTTGAGATGTTTACACTTTCTTTAAATTTGATTCCTATGAATATTGTGTGGATCTATTTTATGAACACTCGTTATGAATAAACTATGTTTGAAAGTAGATATGCGTCATAGGAATAAATTTACAAATCACCGTATACAAAAAAAAAAAGTTAGCAGCTTAAAGTTTTGATGTCTCTCCAGAAATTTCAGTTTCTGCCTCATCTTTTACAAAAAATCATAACTCTTTTGTTACTTGGTATTTTTATACGAAACCAATTGAATTGGATAGCCTAATAAGTTAGATACTAAATAAAATTGGAATCATGTCAATCCAATATTGGTAATAGGTTATATGTCACATAAAGTAAACTATGCTGGGTGATGTCTCTGTTTTTCAGCTTCTACCCTTGTTTTTAAAAATTCATAACTCACTCGTTACTTGGAATTTTTGGATGAAACCAATTGAAATTGATAGTCTCATGGATTAACTACTAAATAAATTTGAAATCATGTGGTTTTGACATCAGTGGAAATTTATATTCCATTTTAAGTGAACTGCACCAGTTTACCTTTCAACTGGGTCGCTGCTGAATTTTGAAAAATATTTTAATACCCCATATGATGTCGACGGAAGCTAATTTTTTAATAAATCCTTACATTAAAATAGTTTTCCCATCCAATTGACACTTGACAACAATGCAAGTGTCAAACAACATGTCAAAAATAAGTGCACAAACAACAAAGTTCAATCGGTAAGAACCTTGCTACATACACACTTTAGTTTACACTTTGTCACGCGACATTACCCTGTTGGAAAATTTAAATTTCGAACGATTTTCCTATCCAATTGACACTTGACAACAATGCAAGAGTCAAACAACGTGTCAAAAATAAGTGCACAAACAGCAAAGTTCAATCAGTAAGAATCTTGCTACATCTATACTATGGTGTACACTTTAATTTACACTTTGCCACGTAACATTAGCCTGTTGGACAGTTTAAATTTCAAACAGTTTTCCTATCCTATTGACTCTTGACAACAATGCAAGTGTCAAACAACGTATCAAAAATAAGTGTACAAACTACAAACTTCAATCGGTAAGAACCTTGCTACTTGTACACTACGGTATACACTTTTGTTTATACTTTACCACGTAACATTACCCTGTTGGACAATTTAAATTTCGAACAGTTTTCCAATCCAATTGACACTTGACAACAATGCAAATGTCAAACAATGTGTCAAAAATCAGTATACAAATAGCTAAGTTCAATCAGTAAGAACCTTGCAACATGTACACTATGGTGTACACTTGATTTTACACTTTGCCACGTGACATTACCTTGTTGGACAGTTTAAATTTCAAATAATTTTTTCCTCCAATTAACTCTTGACAACAATGCAAGTCTCAAACAACATCAGTGTACAAATAGCAAAGTTCAATCGATAAGAACCTTACTACATATACACTATGGTGTGCACTTTAGTATATACATTAGCAAGTGACATTACCCTGTTGGACAGTTTAAATTTCAAATAATTTTTCAATCCAATTGACACTCGACAATAATGCAAGTGTTAAACAACGTGTCAAAAATTAGTGTACAAGTAGCAAAGTTCAAACGTTACGAACCTTGCTACATGTACATTATGGTGTACACTTTAGTCTACAATTTGCCACGTGGCATTACCCTGTTGGACAGTATAAATTTCAAATAGTTTTTCCATCCAATTGACACTTAACAATAATGCAAGTATCAAACAACGTCTTAAAAATCAGTGTACAAATAGCAAAGTTCAATCGATATGAACCTTGCTACGTGTACATTTTATTTTGCACTTTATCACAAGACATGACCCTGTTGGGCAATTTAAATTTCAAAAGAGTTTTCTCATCCAATTAAACTTGCAAGTGTTAAACAACGTGTCGAAAATCAGTGTACAAGTAGCAAACCTCTATCGGTAAAAATCTTGTTACATGTACACTATGGTGTACACACTTTAGTTTATACTTTGCCACGTGACATTACCCTGTTGGATTGTATAAATTTCAAATAGTTTTCCCATCCAATAAACACCTGACAAGAATGCAAGTGTCAATCAACGTGTCAAAAATCAGTATACAAGTAGCAAAGTTCAATCAATAGGTACCTTGCTACATGTATACTTTAGTTTACACTTTACCATGTGACATTACCCTGTTAGACAGTTTAAATTTCAAATAGCTTTCACAGCCAATTGACAGTTCATAAAAATTTACAATTTTCAAACAACGTGTCAACGATCAGCGTACATATAGCAAAGTTCAATCGGTAAAAACATTGCTACATGTATACTATGGTGTACACTTTAGTTTGCACTTTACCACGTGACATTACCCTGTTGGACAGTTTTAACTTTCAAACAGTTTTTCCATCCAATTGACACTTGACAGCAATGCAAGTGTCAAATAACGTGTCAAAAATCAGTTAACAAATATTAAAGTTCAGTAGGTAAGGACCTTGCTACATGTACACTAAGGTGTACACTTTAATTTACACTTTGCCACATGACATTACCCAGTTGGAAAGTTTAATTTTCAAACAATTTTCCTATCCAATTAACACTTGACATAAATGCAAGTGTCAAACAACATGTCAAAAATCAGTGCACAAATAGAAAAGTTCAATCGGTAAGAACCTTGCTACATATACACTATGGTGTACACTTTAGTTTACTCATTTCCACGTGACATTACCCTGTTGGACAGTATAAATTTCAAACAGTTTTCCCATCCAATTGACACCTGACAACAATGCAAGTGTCAAACAACGTGTCAAAAATCAGTGTAGAAATAGTAAAGTTCAATCAGTATGAACCTCGCTACATGTACACTATGGTGTACACTTTTGTTTACAGGTTGCCATGTGTCATTACCCTATTGGACAGTTTAAATTTCCATCAGTTTTGCCATCCAATTAACACTCGTCAACAATGGAAGTGTCAAACAACGTGTCAAAAATCAGTGTACAAATAGCAAAGTTCAATCGCTAAGAACCTTGCTACATGTACTCTATGTTGTACACATTTTAGTTTACAATTTGCCAAGTGACATTACCCTATTGGACAGTTTAAATTTCAAACAGTTTTCTCAACCAATTGACACTTGACAATAATACAAGTGTTAAACAACGTGTCAAAAATCAATGCACAAATAGCGAAATTCAATCGATAAGAACATTGCTACATGTACACCACAGTGTACACAATGGTATATATTTTACCACGTGACATTACCCTATTGGTCAATTAAAGTTTCAAACAATTTTCCCATTCAATTGACACCTGACAACAATGAAAGTGTCAAACAACATGTCAAAAATCAGTATACAAATAGCAAAGTTCAATTAGTATGAACCTTACTACATGTACACTATGGTGTACACTTTAGTTTACACTTTGCCACGTGACATTATCCTATTAGATAGTTTAAATTTCATACAATTTTTCTATCCAATTGACACATGACAACAATACAAGTGTCAAACAACGTGTCAAAAATAAATGCACAAACAGCAACGTTCAATCGGTAAGAACCTTACTACATGTACACTATGGTGTACACTTTAGTTTACAGTTTTCCACGCGACATTACCCAGTTGGAAAATTTAAATTTCGAACAGTTTCCTATCCAATTGAGACTTGACAACAATGCAAGTGTCAAACAACGTGTCAGAAATAAGTGCACAAACAGCAAAGTTCAATTGGTAAGAATCTTGCTACATGTACACTATGGTGTACACTTTAATTTACACTATTCAACGTGACATTACCTTGTTGGACAGTTTAAATTTCGAACAGTTTTCCTATCCAATTGACACTCAATAACAATGCAAGTGTCAAACAATGTGTAAAAAATCAGTGTACAAATAGCAAAGTTCAATCGGTAAGAACCTTGCGACATGTACACTATGGTGTACACTTTGGTCTACACTTTGCCACGTGACATTATCCTAGTGGACAGTTTAAATTTGCAACAATTTTTTCGTCCAATTGATAGTTGACAACAATACAAGTGTCAAACAACGTGTCAAAAATCTGTATACAAATAGCAAAGTTCAATCGGTAACAACCTTGCCACAAGTACACTATGGTGTACAATTTAGTTTACACTTTAGCATGTGATATTACCCTGTTGGACAGTTTAAATTTCAAATAGTTTTTCAATCCAATTGACACTCGATGGTAATGCAAGTGTTAAACAACGTGTTAAAAATCAGTGTACAAATAGCAAAGTTCAAACGGTAAGAACCTTGCTACTTGTACACTATGGTTTACACTTTAGTTTACAATTTTCCACGTGACATTACCTCATTGGACAATTTAAATTTCAAATAGTTTTTCCATCCAATTGACACTCGACAACGATGCAAGTGTCAAACAACGTGTCAAAAATTAGTTTACAGACAGCAAAGTTCAATCGATAAGAACCTTGCTACATGTACACTGTGGTGTACACTTTAATTTGCATTTTACCACGTGACATTACCCTGTTTGACAGTTTAACTTTCAACAGTTTTTCCATCCAATTGACACTTGACAACAATGCAAGTGTCAAACAACGTATCAAAAATTAGTTTACAAATATTAAAGTTCAGTAGGTAAGGACCTTGCTACATGTACACTATGGTGTACACTTTAATTTACACTTTTCCACGTGACATTACCCAGTTGGACAGTTTAACTTTCAAACAATTTTCCTATCCAATTAACCCTTAACATCAGTGCAAGTGTCAAACAACGTGTCAAAAATCAATGCACAAATAGCAAAATTCAATTGGTAAGAACCTTGCTACATGTACACTATGGTGTACACTTTAATTTACACTTTACCACGTGACATTATCTTGTTGGACAGTATAAGTTTCAAACAGTTTTCCCATCCAATTGACACCTGACAACAATGCAAGTATCAAACAACGTGTCAAAAATCAGTGTATAAGTAGTAAAGTTCAATCAGTATGAACCTTTCTACATGTACATAATGGTGTACACTTTTGTTTACAGTTTGCCACGTGTCATTACCCTGTTCGATAGTTTAAATTTCAATCAATTTTGCCATCCAATTGACACTCGTCAACAATGGAAGTGTCAAACAACGTGTCAAAAATCAGTGTACAAATAGCAAAGTTCAATCGCTAAGAACCTTGCTACATGTACTCTATATTGTACACACTTTAGTTTACAATTTGCCATGTGACATTACCCAATTGGACTGTTTAAATGTTAAACAGTTTTCTCAACCAATTGACACTTGACAACAATGTAAGTGCCAAACAACATGTCAAGAATCAGTGCACAAATAGCGAAATTCTATCGATAAGAACCTTACTACATGTACACCACAGTGTACACAATGGTATACACTTTACCACGTGACATTACCCTATTGGTCAATTTAAATTTCAAACAATTTTCCCATCCAATTGACACTTGATGACAATGAAAGTGTCAAACAAAATGTCAAAAATAAGTATACAAATAGCGAAGTTCAATCAGAATGAGCATTGCTACATGTACACTATGGTGTATACTTTAGTTTACACTTTGCCACGTGACATTATCCTGTTGGACAGTTTAAATTTCAAATAGTTTTTGTCCAATTGACACTTGACAACAATACAAGTGTCAAACAATGTGTCAAAAATAAGTGCACAAACAGCAACGTTCAATCGGTAAGAACCTTACTACATGTACACTATGGTGAAGACTTTAGTTTACACTTTGCCACGCGACACTACCTTGTTGGAAAATTTAAATTTCGAACAGTTTTTCGATCCAATTGAGACTTAACAACAATGCAAGTGTCAAACAACGTGTCAAAAATAAGTGCACAAACAGCAAAGTTTAATCGGTAAAAACATTGCTACATGTACAGTATGGTGTACACTTTAATTTACACTTTTCCACGTGACATTACCCTGTTGGACAGTTTAAATTTCGAATAGTTTTCCTATCCAATTGACACTTGACAACAATGCAAGTATCAAACAACATGTCAGAAATCAGTGTACAAATAGCAAAGTTTAATTGGTAAGAACTTTGCCACATGTACACTATGGGGTACACTTTAGTCTACACTTTGCCACATGACGTTACTCAGTTGGACAGTTTAAATTTCAAACAATTTTTTCATCCAATTGACACTTGACAATAATACAAGTGTCAAACAACGTGTCAAAAATCAGTGTACAAATAGCAAAGTTCAATCGGTAATGCAAGTGTCAAACAACGTGTCAAAAATCAGTGTACAAATAGCAAAGTTCAATCGGTAAGAACCTTGTCACAAGTACACTATGGTGTACACTTTAGTTTACACTTTAGCAAGTGACATTACCCTATTGGACAGTTTAAATTTCAAACAGTTTTTCAATCCAATTGACACTCGACAGTAATGCAAGTGTTAAACAACGTGTCAAAAATCTGTATACAAATAACAAAGTTCAGACGGTAAGAACCTTACTACTTGTATACTATGGTGTACACTTTAGTTTACAATTTGCCACGTAACATTACCCCATTGAACAACTAAAATTTCAAACAGTTTTTCCGTCCAATTGACAATAAACAACGATGCAAGTGTTAAACAACGTGTCAAAAATCAGTTTACAAATAGTAAAGTTCAATCGGTAAGGACCTAATTACATGTACACTGTGGTGTACACTTTAGTTTACATTTTACCACGTGACATTACCCTATCGGACAGTTTAAATTTCAAACAGTTTTCTCAACCAATTGACACTTGACAACAATGTAAGTGTCAAACAATGTGTAAAAAAGAAGTGTACAAATTGCAAAGTTCAATCGGTAAGAACCTTGCTACATGTACACTATGGAGTACAGTTTAGTAAACACTTTAGCATGTAACCTTACCCTGTTGGACAGTTTAAATTTCAAATAGTATTTCAATCCAATTAACACTCGATAATAATGCAAGTGTTAAACAACGTGTCAAAAATATGTGCACAAATAGCAAAGTTCAAACGGTTTGAACCTTGCTACATATACATTATGGTGTATACTTTAGTTTACAATTTGCCACGTGACATTGCCCCTTTGGACAGTACAAATTTCAAAAAGTTTTTCCATCCAATTGACACATAACAACAATGCAAGTGTCAAACAACGTGTCAAAAAATAGTGTACAAATAGCAAAGTTCAATCGGTATGAACCTTGCTACGTGCACACATTATTTTGCACTTTATCACGTGACATTACCCTGTTGGGCAGTTTAAATTTCAAAAGAGCTTTCTCATCCAATTAACACTAGCAAGTGTCAAACAACGTGTCGAAAATCAGTGTACAAGTAGCAAACTTCTGTTGGTAAGAATCTTGCTACATGTACACTATGGTGTACACACTTTAGTTTACAGTTTGCCACGATACATTACTCTGTTGGACGGTATAAATTTCAAACAGTTTTTCCATCCAATAAACACCTGACAAGAATGCAAGTGTCAAACAACGTGTCAAAAATCGGTGTACAAATAGTAAAGTTCAATCGGTATAAACCATGCTACATGTATACTTTAGTTTACACTTTACCACGTGACATTACCCTGTTGGACAGTTTAAATTTCAAACAGTTTTTCCATCCAAGTGACAGTTGACAACATTACAAGTGTCAAACAACGTG
Source organism: Olea europaea var. sylvestris (assembly GCF_002742605.1). Lineage (NCBI taxonomy): Eukaryota > Viridiplantae > Streptophyta > Magnoliopsida > Lamiales > Oleaceae > Olea > Olea europaea. Next base: position 31,977,785 of record NC_036246.1, on the reverse strand, counting down.
TGAAAGATCAGTGTACATATAGCAAAGTTCAATCGGTAAGAACCTTGCTACATGTATACTATGGTGTACACTTTAGTTTACACTTTGTCATGTGACATTACCCTACTGGACATTTTAACTTTCAAACAGTTCTCCCATCCAATTGACACTTGACAATAGTACAAGTGCCAAACAACGTGTCAAAAATTAGTTTACAACTATTAAAGTTTAGTAGATAAGGACCTTGCTACATGTACACTGTGGTGTACACTTTAATTTACACTTTGTCACGTGATATTACCCAGTTGGACAGTTTGACTTTCAAACAAATTTCCTATCCAATTAGCACTTGACAATAATGCAAGTATCAAACAACGTGTCAAAAATCAGTGCACAAATAGAAAAATTCAATCGGTAAGAACCTTACTACATGTACACTATGGTGGACACTTTAGTTTACTCTTTACCACGTGAAATTACCCTGTTGGACAGTATAAATTTCAAACAGTTTTCCCATCTAATTGAAATCTGACAACAATGCAAGTGTCAAACAACGTGTCAAAAATCAGTGTATAAATAGTAAAGTTCAATCAGTATGAACCTTGCTACATGTACACTATGGTGTATACTTTTGTTTACAGTTCACCACGTGTCATTACCCTGTTGGACAGTTTAAATTTCAATCAGTTTTGCCATCCAATTAACACTCATCAACAATGCAAGTGTCAAACAACGTGTCAAAAATCAGTGTACAAATAGCAAAGTTCAATTGCTAAGAACCTTGGTACATGTACTCTATGGTGTACTCACTTTAGTTTACACTTTGCCACGTGACATTACCCAATTGGACAGTTTAAATTTCAAACAGTTTTCTCAACCAATTGACACTTGACAACAATGCAAGTGTCAAACAACGTGTCAAAAATCGGTGCACAAATAGCAAAATTCAATCGATACGAACCTTGCTACATGTACGCCATAGTGTACACTATGGTATACACTTTACCACATGACATTACCCTATTAGTCAATTTAAATTTCAGACAGTTTTTCCATCCAATTGACATCTGACAACAATGCAAGTGTCAAACAACGTGTCAAAAATCAGTATACAAATAGCAATGTTCAATCAGTATAAACCTTGCAACATATATACTATGTTGTACACTTTAGTTTACACTTTGCGACGTAACATTATCCTATTGGACGGTTTAAATTTCAAATAATTTTTCTAGTCCAATTGACACTTGACAACAATGCAAGTGTCAAACAACGTATCAAAAATAAGTGCACAAACAGCAACGTTCAATCGGTAAGAACCTTGCTGCATGTACATTATGGTGTACACTTTAGTCTAAACTTTGCCATGCGACATTACCCTGTTGGAAAATTTAAATTTCGGACAATTTTCCTATCCAATTGACACTTAACAACAATGCAAGTTTCAAACAACGTGTCAAAAATAAATTCACAAACAGCAAAGTTCAATCGGTAAGAACATTGCCACATGTACACTATAGTGTACACTTTAATTTACACTTTTCCACGTGACATTACCCTGTTGGACAGTTTAAATTTTGAACAATTTTCCGATCCAATTGACACTTGACAATAATGCAAGTGTCAAGCAACGGGTCAAAAATCAGGGTATAAATAGCAAAGTTCAATCGGTAAGAATCTTGCGACATGTACACTATGGTGTACATTTTTGTCTACACTTTGCGACGTGACATTACCTTGCTGGACGATTTAAATTTCAAAAAAAATTTTCGTCCAATTGACACTTGACAATAATGTAAGAGTCAAACAACGTGTCAAAAATCAGTGTACAAATAGCAAAGTTCAATCGGTAACAACCTTGCCACAAGTACACTATGGTGTACAATTTATTTTACACTTTAGCACGTGATATTACCCTGTTGGACAGTTTAAATTTCAAATAGTTTTTCAATCCAATTGACACTCGATGGTAATGCAAGTGTTAAACAACGTGTCAAAAATCAGTGTACAAATTACAAAGTTCAAACGGTAAGAACCTTGCTACTTGTACACTATGGTATACACTTTAGTTTACAATTTTCCACGTGACATTACCCCATTGGACAATTTAAATTTCAAACAATTTTTCCATCCAATTGACACTCGACAACGATTTAAGTGTCAAACAACGTGTCAAAAATCAGTTTACAAACAGCAAAGTTCAATCGGTAAGGACCTAGCTACATGTACACTGTGGTGTATACTTTAGTTTACATTTTGCCACGTGACATTACCCTATTGGAAAATTTAAATTTCGAACAGTTTTCCTATCCAATTGACACTTGAAAATAATGCAAGTGTTAAACATCGTGTCAAAAATAACTGTACAAACAGTAAAGTTCAATCGGTAAGAACCTTGCTACATGTACCTTATGGAGTACAGTTTAGTTTACAATTTGCCACGTGACATTACCCTGTTGGACAGTTTAAATTTTAAATAGTTTTTCCATCCAATTTACACTTGACAACAATGCATGTGTCAAAACGTGTCAAAAATCAGTGTACAAATAGTAAAGTTCAATCGGTAAGAACATTGCTACATGTACAGTATGGTGTACACACTTTAGTTAACAGTTTACCACGTGTCATTACCCTGTTGGACAGTTTAAATTTTAATCAATTTTGTCATCCAATTGACAGTCGTAAACAATGCAAGTGTCAAACAACATGTCAAAAATCAGTGTATAAATAGGAAAGTTTAATCGGTAAGAACCTTACTACACGTACTCTATGGTGTACACGCTTTGGTTTACACATTGCCACGTGACTTTACCCTATTGGACTGTATAAATTTCAAACAGTTTCTTCATCCAATAGACACTTGACAACGATTCAAGTGTCTAACAACGTGTCAAAAATCAGTGTACAAATAGCAAAGTTCAATTGGTAAGGACTTTGCTACACATACTCTATGGTGTACACGCTGTAGTTTACACTTTGTCTCGTGACATTACCCTTTTGGACCGTATAAATTTCAAATAGTTTTCGCATCCAATTGATACTTTACAACAATTCAAGTGTCAAACAACGTGTCAAAAATCAATGTACAAATACCAAAGTTCAATCGGTAAGAACCTTACGACATGTACACTATGGTGTACACTTTAGTCTACACTTTGCCACTTGACATTACCCTGTTGGACAGTTTAAATTTCAAATAATTTTTCCGTCCAATTGACACTTGACAACAATGTAAATGTCAAACAACGTGTCAAAAATCAGTGTACAAATAGCAAAGTTCAATCGGTAAGAACCTTGCCACAAGTATACTATGGTGTACACTTTAGTTTACACTTTAGCACGTGACATTACCCTATTGGACAGTTTAAATTTCAAACAGTTTTCCTATCCTATTGACTCTTAACAACAATGCAAGTGTCAAACAACGTGTCAAAAATAAGTGTACAAACTACAAAGTTCAATCGGTAAGAACCTTGCTACTTGTACACTATGGTGTACACTTTCGTTTATACTTTACCACGTAACATTACCCTGTAGGACAATTTAAATTTCGAACAGTTTTCCAATCCAATTGACACTTGACAACAATACAAGTGTCAAACAACCTGTCAAAAATCAATATACAAATAGCTAAGTTCAATCAGTAAGAACCTTGTAACATGTACACTATGGTGTACACTTGAGTTTACACTTTGCCACATGACATTACCCGATTGGACAGTTTAAATTTTAAATAGTTTTTCCCTCCAATTGACACTTGACAACAATGCTAGTGTCAAACAATGTGTAAAAAAGAAGTGTACAAATTGCAAAGTTCAATCGGTAAGAACCTTGCTACATGTACACTATGGAGTAAAGTTTAGTTTACACTTTGCCAGGTGACATTACCCTGTTAGACAGTTTAAATTTTAAACAGTTTTCACATCCAATTGACACTTGACAACAATGCATGTGTCAAAATAACGTGTCAAAAATCAGTGTCCAAATAGTAAAGTTCAATCGGTAAGAACCTTGCTACATGTACAGTATGGTGTACATACTTTATTTAACATTTTACCCCATGACATTACCCTGTTTGACAGTATAAATTTCAAATAGTTTTCCCATCTAATTAACACTTGACAACAATGCAATTCTTAAACAACGTGTCCAAAATCAGTGTACAAATAGCAAAGTTCTATCGGCATGAACCTTGCTAAGTGTACAATTTATTTAGCACTTTATCACGTAACATTACTCTGTTGGACAGTTTAAACATCAAACAGTTTTTTCATCCAATTGACACTTGCAAGTGTCAAACAACGTGTCGAAAATCAGTGTACAAGTAGCAAACTTCGGTCGTTAAGAATCTTGCTACATGTACACTATGGTGTACACACTTTAATTTACACTATACCACGTGACATTACCCTGTTGGACAATATAAATTTCAAATAGTTTTTCCATCCAATTGACACTTGAATACAGTACAAGTGTCAAACAACGTGTCAAAAATCAGTGTACAAATAGTAAAGTTCAATCAGTATGAACATTGCTACATGTACACTATGGTGTATACTTTAGTTTACAGTTTGCCACGCATCATTACCCTGTTGGACAGTTTAAATTTTAATCAATTTTGTCATCCAATTGACACTCATCAACAATGCAAGTGTCAAACAACGTGTCAAAAATCAGTGTACAAATAGCAAAGTTCAATCGGTAAGAACCTTGCTACACGTACTCTATGATGTACACGCTTTAGTTTACACTTTGCCACGTGAAATTACCCTGTTAGACAGTATCAATTTCAAATAGTTTTCTCATCCAATTGACACCTGACAACAATGTAAGGGTTAAACAATGTGTCAAAAATCAGCGTACAAATAACAAAGTTCAATCGGTATGAACCTTGCTACATGTATACTTTAGTTTACACTTTACCACGTTACATTAGCCTGTTGGACAATTTAAATTTCAAACAGTTTTTCCATCCAATTGATAGTTGACAACATTGCAAGTGTCAAACAACGTGTCAAAAATCAGTGTACAAATAACAAAGTTTAATGGGTAAGGACCGTGCTACATGTACACTATGGTTTACACTTTAGTTTACACTTTGCCACATGATATTATCCAGTTGGACAGTTTAAGTTTCAAGCAGTTTTCCCATCCAATTGACACTTGACAACAACGCATGTGTCGAACAACATGTCAAAAATAAGTGTACAAATAGTAAATTTCAATCGGTAAGATCCTTGCTACATATACATTATGGTGTACACTTTAGTTTACTTTTTACCACGTGTCATTACCCTGTTGGAGAGTTTAAATTTCAAACAGTTTTTCCATTCTATTGACACTCGTCAACAATGCAAGTGTCAAACAATGTGTCAAATATCAGTGCACATATAACAAAGTTCAATCGGTAAGGACCTTACTATATGTATACTATGCTGTACACACTTTAGTTTACACTTTGCCATGTGATATTATCCTGTTGGACTGTATGAATTTCAAACAGTTTTCCCATCCAATTGCACTTGACAACAATGCATGTGTCAAACTGTGGTAAAAAATAAGTGTACAAATAGCAAAGTTCAATCGGTAAGGACTTTGCTGCATGTACTCTATGGTGTACATTTTTGTTTACACTTTGCCACGTATCATTACCTTGTCGTACATTTTAAATTTCAAATAGTTTTTCCATCCAATTGACACTTGACAACAATACAAGTGTCAAACAACGTGTCAAAAATAAGTGCACAAATAGCAAAGTTCAATTGGAAACAACCTTACTACATGTACACTATGGTGTACCCTTTAGTTTACACTTTGCCACCCGACAATACCCTGTTGGAAAATTTAAATTTCGAACAGTTTTCCTATCCAATTGACACTTGACAGCAATACAAGTGTCAAACGACTTGTCACATAAGTGCACAAACAGCAAAGTTCAATTGGTAAGAACCTTGCTACATGTACACTGTGGTGTACCCACATTAATTTACACTTTGCCATGTAAATTACCCTGTTGCACAGTTTAAATTTCAAATAGTTTTCCTAACCTATTGACTCTTGACAACAATGCAAATGTCAAACAACGTGTCAAAAATATGTGTACAAACTGCAAAGTTCAATCGGTAAGAACCTTACTACTTGTACACTATGGTGTACACTTTAGTTTACACTTGCCACGTGACATTACCCTGCTTGAAAATTTAAATTTCGAACTGTTTTCCTTTCCAATTGACACTTGACAACAGTGCAAGCGTCAAACAACATGTCAAAAATCAGTATACAAATAGCAAACTTCAATCAGTAAGAACCTTGCAACATGTACATTATGGTGTACACTTTAGTTTACGCTTTGCCACGTGATATTACCCTGTTGCACAGTTTAAATTTCAAATAGTTTTTCCCTCCAAATGACACTTGACAGCAATGCAAGTGTCAAACAACGTGTCGAAAATCAGTGTACAAATAGCTATGTTCAATCAGTAAGGACCTTGTACATGTACACTATGGTGTACACCTTAGTTTACACTTTGCCATGTGACAATACCCTGTTGAACAGTTTAAATTTCAAAAGAAATTTCTATCCAATTAACACTTGACAACAATGCAAGTGTCAAACAACGTGTCAAAAATCAGAGTACAGATAGCAAAGTTCAATCGGTAAGAACCTTGCTACATGTACACTATGGTGTACACTTTAGTTTACACTTTGCCACGTGTCATTACCCTATTTGACAGTTTAAATTTCAAACAGTTTTCCATCCAGTTGACACTTGACAATAATGCAAATGCCAAACATTGTGTCAAAAATTAGTGTACAAATTGCAAAGTTCAATAGGTAAGAACCTTGTTACATGTACAATATGGTGTACACACTTTAGTTTACACTTTGCCACGTGACATTACCCTGTTGGACAGCTCAAATTTTAAATAGTTTTTCCCTCCAACTGACACTTGACAACAATGCAGGTATCAAACAACGTGTCAAAAATTAGTGTACAAATAGCAAAGTTCAATCGATAAGGACCTTGCTACATGTACACTATGGTGTATACTTTTGTTTACACTTTGTCACGTGACATTACCCTGTCGGACAATTTAAATTTCAAATAGTTTTCCATCCAATTGTCAAATGACAACAATGCAAGTATCAAACAACGTGTCAAAAATCAGTTTACAAGTAGCAAAGTTCAATCGGTAAGAACCTTGCTACATGTACATTATGGTATACACTTTAGTCTACACTTTACCACGTGACATTACCCTGTTGAACAGTTTAAATTTCAAACAACTTTCCCATCAAATAGACACTTGATAACAATGCAAGTGTAAAGTAACATGTCAAAAATCAGTGTACTAATAGCAAAATTCAATCGGTAAGAACCTTGCTATATGTACACTATGGTGTACACCTTAATTTACACTTTGTCACGTAACATTACCCTGTTGGACGGTTTAAATTTCAAACAGTTTTCCCATCCAATTGACATTTGACAACAATACAAGTGTCAAACAACGTGTCTAAAATCAATGTATAAATAGCAAAGTCAATCAGTTAGAACCTTGCGACATATACACTTTAGTTGACACTTTGCCACGTGACATTACCCAGTTGGACAATTTAAATTTCAAACCATTTTCCCACTCAATTCACACTTGACAACAATGCAAGTGTCAAACGAGTCGAAAATTAGTGTACAAATAGCAAAACTCAATCGGTAAAAATCTTGCGACATGTACATTATGATGTATACCTTAGTTTAAACTTTGCCACGTGCCATTACCGTGTCGGACAATTTAAATTTCAAACAATTTTCCTATCCAATTGACACTTGATAATAATACAAGTGTCAAACAACGTGTCAAAAATCAGTGTACAAGTAGTAAAGTTCAAAGGTAAGAACCTTGCTACATGTACACTATGGTGTACACTTTAGTTTACACTTTGCAACGTAACATTACCCTTTTGGACAGTTTAAATTTCAATTAGTTTTCCCATCCAATTGAAACTTGACAATAATGCAAGTGTCAAACAACGTGTCAAAAATCAGTTTACAAATAGCAAAGTTCAATCGATAAGAACCTTGCTATATGTACACTATGGTGTACACTTTAGTTTACACTTTGCCACGTGACATTACCCTATTGGACAGTTTAAATTTCAAACAGTTTTTTCATCCAATTGACACTTGAAAACAATGCAAGGGTCAAACAACGTGTTAAAAATTAGTGTAGAAATAGCAAAGTTCAATCGGTAAGAACTTTGCTACATGTACACTATGTTGTACATATTAGTTTACACTTTGCCACATGACATTACCCTGTTGGACAAATTAAATTTCAAACAGTTTTTCCATCCAATTGACACTTGACAATAGTTCAAGTGTCAAACAACGTGTCGAAAATCAGTGTACAAATAGCAAATTGCGATCAATAAGGTCCTTGCTACATGTACACTATAGTGTACACTTTAATTTACACTTTGCCACATGACATTATCCAATTGTACAGTTTAAATTTCAAACTGTTTTTCCCTCCAATTGACACTTGACAATAATGCAGGTATCAAATAATGTGTCAAAAATCAGTGTACAAATAGCAAAGTTCAATCGGTAAGGACCTTGCTACATGTACACTATGATGTACACTATAGTTTACACTGTGTCACGTGACATTACCCTGTCGGACAGTTTAAATTTCAAATAGTTTTCCATCCAATTGTCAAATGACAACAATGCAAGTGTCAAACAACATGTCAAAAATCAGTTTACAAATAGCAAAGTTCAATTGATAAGAACCTTGCTACATGTACATTATGGTGTACACTTTAGTTTACACTTTGCCACATGACATTACCCTGTTGGACAGTTTAAATTTCAAACAACTTTCACATTCAATTGACACTTGACAACAATGCAAGTGTGAAGTAACATGTCAAAAATCAGTGTACTAATAGCAAAATTCAATCGGTAAGAACCCTACTACATGTACACTATGGTGTACACTTTAATTTACACTTTGCCACGTGACATTACCATGTTGGACAGTTTAAATTTCAAACAATTTTTCCATCCAATTGACAATTAACAACATTGCAAGCGTCAAACAGCGTGTCAAAGATCAGTGTACATATAGCAAAGTTCAACCGGTTAAAACCTTGCTACATGTACACTATGGTGTACACTTTAGTTTACACTTTACCACGTAACATTACCCTGTTGGACAATTTAAATTTCAATTAGTTTTCACATCTAATTGACACTTAACAACAACGCAAGTGTCAAACAACGTGTCCAAAATCAGTTTACAAATAGTAAAGTTCAATCGATAAGAACCTTGCTACATGTAAACTATGGCGTACACTTTAATTTACACTTTGCCACGTGACATTACCCTATTGGACAGTTTAAATTTCAAATAGTTTTCCATCCAATTGTCAAATGACAACAATGCAAGTGTCAAACAACATGTCAAAAATCAGTTTACAAATAGCAAAGCTCAATCGGTAAGGACCTTACAACATGTACATTATGGTACACATTTTAGTTTATAGTTTACCACGTGACATTACCCTATTGGACAGTTTAAATTTCAAACAGTTTTCTCATCCAATTGATACTTGACAACAATGCAAGGGTCAAACAACGTGTTAAAAATCAGTGTACAAATAGCAAAGTTCAATTGGTAAGGACCTTGCTACATGTGCACTATGGTATACACTTTAATTTACACTTTGCTACGTGACATTACCCTACTGGACAGTTTAAATTTCAAACAGCTTTTCTATCCAATTGACACTTGACAACAATGCAGGTATCAAACAACGTGTCAAAAATCAGTGTACAAATAGCAAAGTTCAATCGGTAAGGACCTTGCAACATGTACACTATGGTGTACACTTTAATTTACACTTTGCCACGTGACATTACCCTGTTGGGCAGTTTAAATTTCAAGCAGTTTTCCAACCAATTGTCAAATGACAACATTGCAAGTGTCAAACAACGTGTTAAAAATCAGTTTACAAATAGCAAAGTTCAATCGGTAATGACCTTGCTACATGTACATTATGGTGTACACTTTAGTTTACACTTAGCCACGTGACATTACCCTGTTACATAGTTTAAATTTCAAACAGCTTTCCCATCCAATTGACACTTGACAACAATGCAAGTGTGAAGTAACATGTCAAAAATCAGTGTACTAATAGCTAAATTCAATTGGTAAGAACCTTACTACATGTACACTTTAGTTTACACTTTGCCACGTGACATTACCTTGTTGGACAGTTTAAATTTCAATCAGTTTTTCCATTCAATTGACACTTGACAACAATGCAAGTGTCAAACAACGTGTCTAAAATCAGTGTACAAATAGCAAAGTTCAATCGGTTAGAACCTTGCAACATGTACACTTTAGTTTATACTTTGCCACGTGACATTACCCTATTGGACAGTTTAAATTTCAATCAATTTTCCCGTTCCGTTGACACTTGGCAACAATGCAAGTGTCAAACAACGAGTCAAAAATTAGTGTACAAATAAAAAAGTTCAATGGTAAGAACCTTGCTACATGTACACTATGGTTTACACTTTAGTTTGTCCTTTGCCACGTGACATTACCCTATTAGACAGTTTAAATTTCAAATAGTTTTCCCATCCAATTGACACTTGACAACAATGCAAGTGTCAAAAAAAGGTCAAAAATCAGTGTACAAATAGCGAAGTTCAATCGGTAAGATCCTTGCTATATGTACAATATGGTGTACACTTTAGTTTACACTTTGCCACGTGACATTACCTTTTTGGACAGTTTAAATGTCAAACAGTTTTCTCATCCAATTGACACTTAACAGCAATGCAAGTGTCAAAACACGTCAAAAATCAGTGTACAAATAGTAAAGTTCAATCGATAAGAACCTTGTGACATGTACACTATGATGTATACCTTAGTTTAAACTTTGCTACGTGTCATTACCCTGTTGGACCGTTTAAATTTCAAACAATTTTTCCATGCAATGGACACTTGACAACAATACAAGTATCAAACAACGTGTCAAAAATGAGTGTACAAATAGTAAAGTTCAAAGGTAAAAATCTTGCTACATGTACACTATGGTGTACACTTTAGTTTACACTTTGCCACGTGACATTACTCTATTGGACAATTTTAATTTCAAATAGTTTTTTCATCGATTTGACACTTGACAACAATGCAAGTGACAAACAACGTGTCAAAATTAAGTGTACAAATAGTAAAGTTCAATCGCTAAGGACCTTACCATATGTACACTATAGTGTACACTTTGTCACGTAACATTACCCTGTTGGACAGTTTAAGTTTCAAACAGTTTTTGTAATACTCCGAAATTTTATGCTGGTTTAAATTTCTTTAGGATAGCGATTTAACTTTTAATATTATTTTGGCCATAAGAAAAGGGGGGCACCACCTTTGTAGTGGTTAATGCTAGAGGTAGTTAATGAATATACGCATGAAGTGCTAAATGTTGTGTGCGCATGAAGTTAATATTAGTTAGTCGAAACTTAAGTTTGAATTTGAATCAAGTGGATTATTTTGTTAGGACTTCAATTGACCAAACGATTTAATTATTTTACAATCTACAATTTTTGAATATGTAAGTTGGATACAAGTTTAAATTTAGGATATGCTTTGCTAATAATAAAAGTTAGAGGGGTTAGATTATATTAGTTGAAAAGATAAGAGATTTCCTTTGTAAATCTAGGTTTTGTAGCCACTTATTACCCTATAATCAACCCACTTGTCATCCATCATCACCATACACTTAGATAATAGACCAAACATGTGTACAAATAAGGAAAAAAAAAAAGAAGAAAAAAATATCAATCATTTATTCTTATCCTTATATATATATAAATACGTCCATATCCATTGCCATAGAGAAAATTTCCTTCACTTTACAAACACTTATACACTCAAATAAAGAGCAATAACCGAAAACAAGAAGGAAAGGAGAAGGAAGTAAACCTAGCACTTTCAATTCATATTTCAATCGAAGATCTTCAAGTTTTACGATAAGATACTTTCTATGCTTAAGGGGTATGATCTTCATGGTAATATTTATGCTTAAACTATGCATGAAAAACCACAATACAATTATGGTGGACAAGTCCACAAAGTTAGATATCTATTTATGCCTTAGGACAAGTCTGAAGGGCACCGGCAAGCCGGAATGTGCAAGTATGGATTTGATTGCATTCTTTTGTGTAGTATTATCATGATAAAAATCCAAGCATGGTATCTTACTGAGTATTTCTTATACTCATAGTATGTTATGCTAAATTTTCAGATCCATGATCGTTGGATTGATGAAAGTTAGTTGGCGAAATCGATGATGGATTAAGGACAAAGATGTTTTGTACTGAAAGTTTTCTTTTGTATGTTTTGCTCGATGACTGTTTTTCCATCTATTTTTCTTATGGTATTATGTAAAAAATATGTACATGACATGATGTAATATGGTATTAATAGTAAATTTTGTAATTATATCCTTCATGTTATAATAAGAGACATTTTTGTAGTTTATTTTCCTTACAAGAGACAAAAGGCAGAAACGGGACAGTTTCTAGAGTCAATTTCAAAATGATGTTTCTAACTCTATAAACGTCCATTTGAGACTCTAAAAATATGTCTGTTTTCCTCTTTGAGTTTTCTAAATATGGCCGAAGGAATCACTCAATTTGGATATCTATGGCCTGAGTTATCAAGGTTTTAACGTCAAGGGGTCAATCTGGATTTCCTGTGTAATATTTCACTATTTTCAGTAAAACGTCTATATTATATGATCTTAGAAAATTTTCATATTTTAACCTAGAAAATTACTTGAAATTATCTTTCTAATTCCACAAATTTCATATAAAACGGGGTTGGGATGAATTTTATAAAAATCGTCAAACTTGCTGCCCCAACTAACCTTGATAGTCCCGAGGCCGTATATGTAATGTATAATTTCATGTTGACATGCACTTTTACCGGCCATCAAATTTTATAAAAAATTGTTTTACCAAATTGAAAAATAAGTTTCTAACATGTAATACTTCTATTTAAAAGTATTTACATGTACCAAGGGTAGAAGCTATTATGCTTAGTACGTGACTCTCGAAGCTTAAGTTCGGGCCGTCACAGTTTTCCCATCCAATTGATCCTTGACAATAATGCAAGTGACAAACGACGTGTCAAAATTGAGTGTACAAATAGTAAAGTTCAATCGGTAAGGACCTTACCACATATACACTAGAGTGTATACTTTAGTTTACACTTTATCACGTGACATTACCTTATTGTACAGTTTAAATTTCAAACAGTTTTTCCATCCAATTGACACTTAACAACAATGCAAGTGTCAAACAACGTGTCAAAAATCAGTGCACAAATAGGAAAGTTCAATCGGTAAGAACCTTGCTGCATGTACACTATGGTGTACACTTTAATTTACACTTTGTCACGTGACATTATCCTTTTAGACAGTTTAAATTTCAAACAATTTTCTCATCCAATTGACACTTGACAACAACACAAGTGTCAAACAACGTGTCAAAAATTAGTGTACAAATAGCAAAGTTCAATCGATAAGAATCTTGTGACATGTACACTATGGTGTACACATTAATTTACACTTTGTCACGTGTCATTAACCTGTTGGACTGTTTAAATTTCAAACAGTTTTTCCATCCAATTGACACTTGACAACAATGCAAATATCAAACAACGTATCAAAAATCAGTGTACAAATAGCAAATTCTTATATAAATGAAAGAAAACCAATAAAGGTTGAGACTGATACTGTTATATTATCCAAATGAATCGAGTCAATAACCAGCGGCAGCCATCCTCATATCATATCCGTTCATCAAGTGTGACCGCTACATTTCACTTCATCTCACCCTTCTGCGAAACCAACCAACTAACAAACACAACGACGGCGATGCAGACGCCGACACTTGTCGCTTCTTCTTCTTCCGCCGCCGTATTCCCACTCTCCTCCTATTCCGCTATTTCCCCCTCATCGTCATCTATTCTCAATCTTGCTAATTTATCAAGAAGGAGCAAGCCCTCATATCCATCCGCCGTTTCACTGAAAGTGCAATCATCATCTTCGCCCATGATTGAGAAGGAAACGCCCAAGACCCAACGACCCAACACTTTCCTCAGAGAAACTGACGACAATCATTCCCAGAGCTCGACTTCGAATTCGGTGAGAGCTCGATTCGAGAAGATGATTAGAGAGGTACAGGACAGTGTTTGCTCGGCCATAGAGGCTATGGACCAAGTTGGAAAGTTCAAAGAAGATGTGTGGTCCAGGCCTGGTGGTGGTGGTGGAATCAGCAGGGTTTTGCAGGATGGCGCTGTTTGGGAAAAGGCTGGTGTCAATGTTTCTGTTGTGTATGGCGTTATGCCTCCCGAGGCTTATAGAGCAGCCAACCCCTCTCAAAGCGGCATTACTAAGCCTGGTCCAGTTCCCTTTTTCGCTGCAGGAATCAGCTCCGTAATTTCCTTCTGCTTCTCTATTTCCTTTTTGATTAGCTTAACATCTCTAACTGAATTCAGTAAGTTTAAATATTGATTTTAGTTGGTTCGCGTTTCTCAGCTTCAGCTCAAGATTGTCAACGAATATTTCACAAGTTCTTAGCAGGAAATAACAATCAATTAAGGAATTTAATACCTTCTGCGCAATTATGTTTGACAGAGGCAGAAAAAAGAAGAAGCAGCATATTGAAAAAATACGCTAACAGCGTCCATCTACGTAAAAAATGTTTTTAAGTTTTGTATAAGTCAAATGTTACGGCCAGAATGTTGTCTCAAGGTTAGATCTCAAATGAACCCAGAATGTTCAAGAAGGAATTCCAATTCTTTTCATTGTTTTCAAAAAGTTCCACTATACAAGAACAAACATAATTTGCGATTACTCAAGTTTGTAATGCAAACAACTATTACATAAACTTGTTAGCTTTCCATCCTTTCTGCTAAAAGGGGAGAAGCTGCTTAACGAGGCACTATCTTTTTTTGTTCACCAGGTTCTACATCCGAAGAACCCTTTTGCTCCAACTTTGCATTTTAATTATCGGTATTTTGAGACTGATGCTCCAAAAGGTATTTTCTACATTGGAGAATTTTGTATGTCTGAGCACAATTTATAATTCTTTGATGATTTTTTTTGTATGGGCTTAGCCTTCTAGGGTATTTGTGAATTGAGCAGCAGTGCATAATGCTGCCAGTGAAAAAGGTGTGTGCTTTTAAAATGTCTCTTATTACATATAGTCAATGAAAGCTCAAAACTATCGCACCCAAGAGAATAGATGCATCATAGGATGTTTTACTTCCACATGGAATAGTCATGTGTATAAAGGCAAACTTTGGACCAAGTTTGTTTGAAGTTAATCTGGGGGTGCAAGACTCAATGATTGACTTTTGGACTTGTTGGGCTCATGACAGATGCCCCAAATTTCCAAAACGTATCCTAGAGCTGATGCCCAATATTAAATACACTGACCCAGTGGAAGAATTTAAATTTAAAAAAAAAATGAAGCAGAGGAGGAAGAAGAAAGAAAATAGACTAGTTTGGTACACCAATAAAAAGTTTAAAACAAACGTGAAGATAATCAGCAATGGATAATCTACTTTGTAGCTTTATGCAAACTAGATTTGTAATGCTGATTTTTGAGGTCTTCTTCGGGGACTATAGATATCAACTTTCAAGGAGTAACATGAATTGTTTAGAGATTAATGGTGGTGGAGGTTCTTCGAGTAGTTATCTTGTTTGTTCTTTTCAGTCAAGTAGTCTACCAGAAAGCTCTGATGCTATTCTTCATGCTTGTTGATAAAATGTGGTGCTATTGGTTACAGAGATAGCAGCCATTTTAAAGAACTAGAGATAATTAAGTGAGATGCTTTTAATTACTTGATTATCTTTTTGTGAGCTTAGATCTGATTTATTTCATTATATCTTATATCTTTATTGTTTCTTTTGTTGTCAATTTATGGACACATTCCTAGGTACTGACATACACTCTAAAAATCGTTGTCAATTTTGAAGCTTCTAGTACGTTTCTAGGAAGTAAACATGAGCAGCATTTGGTTTCTTGTGCTGCATAACTGTTGAAATTAGGATGCGTAGCATAGTGTTAATGTTTACGTCTTGTTGGATCGAAAGCTCTCCTAAAACACATATCTAGTCATTGTATAATTGAAGGACATTGTGTGAGTTTTAAAAGTTTCCGCATTCTGATTTAGAAAAACGTATACCTCTAGTGAATTATTTGTGCAAAAAACAAAGAGCTATAAATTACATTGCATAGGGCAAATTTCAAAGGAAATATAAATTGCATTGTATTTTGAGGTTTGAAGGTTTTAGTAGTCTTTTTGTTGAAATGAGAACACTTTCTTATTCTTTGAACTTAATCCGTATGTGAATTTCTTATAAATATCTAATAACCGAAAAACGAGATATATAAGCTTCAACCTCAAAAATCAAACAAGGGTTTTGTATGTAGCCATTTTGCGCACACGCATTATTGTATATTACTTCATCATGCTTGTTTATATTCTTCAGGTAGACCTAAAATATTTGAAGTATAATAAATTGTTACTCATTTTCAAATTATGTGCAGATACTCCAGGAGCACCAAGACAATGGTGGTTTGGTGGCGGTACAGATTTGACTCCTGCTTACATTTTTGAGGAGGATGTCAAGCATTTCCATTTGGTATAAACAACCTTGCTCTGTTTAAACATAATAATATTGCACGACGGAGTGTCTGGATCTAAGATTGAATTTCCTGTGGAAAATTATGGAACTTCCCTCTTATAGTTGAAAGTTGTTAATGTTTCTTGCACATATGGCTAATTCACACAGTAATGTGGTAAATCACTGAAGCGGATGTTTCTTGATGTTTTAAAAGCCTCTGATACCTGGTTTGCCTCTATCAAATGAGCTTTTCCTCATATGATGTTTTTAGTTGAATGAGGGGAAAGGAGTCATCCTGCTGATAGGAGAGCTAGAATAACTTGCTTACTATTTATTTTTCCATCAGTACTATTATTGCGTAGTCTTATTCACCTTCATTTAGGCCCAAAAAAGCGCTTGTGACAAGTTTGATGCTAGCTTCTATCCTCGATTCAAGAAATGGTGCGATGATTATTTCTACATTAAGGTATGCCTTTCATAGATTTGTGTTTGTCTTATCATATTTAACATGATGCTGTACATCTGTTTATTTATATTGTGACTGTCAACTTGGGGAAAGCTTCAGTATTTTAACTTGTGTATTGTGTATTAAGTGGACCAGATTTATGTGAAGCCAAAAGACTATTCAGGCATATGAATTTAAAATTTGTTGACATGTGAAAAATGAGCAGCAAAATAATAGGGCACAACTTAATTTTTGCAATCTGTATGCACCCCTTTCTTGAGTTTCTTTTTCTTCCTATGTTCAGTTGGTGGCTCTTTAATGATGAACTCTCTTTATATCTGTACTTCTGTATCCAGTCAACTTTTGGAAACTATCCAATCTCTGGTTTTAAACCAAGAGCAATAAAACCTACTAATCTGAACTACAATAAAATGAAAAATTATGATGCATCATCGAAGGTGGCAAAAATATTGTCTTGCATAGTACATAGAGGCCTTACAAGAGTGCAAGTAAGATCCTAACTCAGATAAATATCACGAACAATAGCCATTTATTCTTTATTGGCCTCTCTATGACGTCATGTCACATCTTTTTTTATCTAGTGCTTGAGGATTCCATTCGAACAGGTAACTGACCCAATTATTGAAATTATAATTAAAGCATATTTGGGGCAAACTGTTTCCTCTTACCTGATAAACATCCCTATGCATCTGAATCATTGAGCTGAAACAACAAAAAAGTCCATTTGTCTTGAAACTAGAAATGCCCCTTGAGATACTCATCCTGATTCAGTCTTCTGTCTTTTCGTCTCTGCATTTACAACGAAATATAGGTGTTGATGTACAAGGGTAGGTGGTAACAAGTTGGATGGGATCACTGGACTCTTGATCTATTGGTTATGAAGTTATTGGATCTTGACTCCTGGAGAAATTTGTTATCAAATTATTATGTTGCTGTTTTGGAAATTTTGAGCATGTGATTAACTATTCCTGCAACGTGTGTGTAGCAATCCTTATTTCCAGATCACTTAAGTCTTTATTCTTTTCTAACTTTTTGTCACCATGTTAAGTCAAGACCTATGTTGCTTGGACTCGGGTGTGGGTGTCGGATACGAGTACATATCTAGGAGTCAAATTCATCTCGTTATAAAAATTAAGATACAAGGATACGGTTAAAAATGATCTGAATTTTGGATACGAATACGGGGGATACATTTTACAAAATATATATATATATATTTTTTTTAAAATAACATTTCAAAAAAATTAAAGGAAAAAATCAATGTCAATGTCTTATATATTATTAACAAACAAATATAGAAATAATTTTAAATTTAATATCAAAAAAGGATATAGCACTGAATCATTTTAATTACAAAATAAACAGTTCATTTAGATAAATATAAGAAATAAAAAATTAATACAAGAATAAACTCAAATTAAATGAGTGACCATACAACTTATCCAATAAAATAATTGTAATTTCATTCATTATATGTATTGGAGTTTACAAAAGCCCTCATAAACATTCCAAAATCCAGTCCAAGCCCACTTCAATCAATTAGGGCAACCTTTCGTCTTTTTCCTTAGTCTTCTTCCCCAACTCTGTTATCATCTATCTCCCAGACTCGAAGCAGAATTCCAGAAGCATCTACAAACAAATGCAAGGCCAGAAAACTACATCTCCATAGACGAAATTCGGTGTGGCTAGAAGCAAGACTCCACCTTCCGCCGTCTTCTTCATTTTGCTGCCGTGTCCGATTTCAAAACCAAGGATCTGATCTGTATCCCGTGTCGACACGGATACTCCTCCATTTTTTGGAGAGTCCGAGCAACACAGGTCAAGACTATTTGGGAAGGGGAAAAGTGAAGTATTCAAGATCTCTAGCTTCAACGGCTGCTTGCTGATCATAGAGACTGAAAGTCTTCTTAATGACTGTGAGCCCTTGAAGTAGCATTTTCCTCGGCCAATTCATCTGCTTATAGACAAATGCTGTCTGATGTGATATTCATTGGTATGAAGCACTTCGTCTATGGGCATTGTAGAAGAAAGAGGGCTTTCATGCATCCTCTAACTGTTGTTAACGCGACAGTACAAGAGCTTCTTTGCTCACATCTTATATTTTCAGGTACTAGTGGTGCTTGAGAGAACCATGTCGAAGGAACTGAACAAAATAACCTCATCGGGAGGGGGGTTGATCTTCCCGTTCAACCCCTTAATCATCTTTAAGGATCATGTTCTAGGATTAGAAGGACCATAGCCAGTAGAAGAATACGGAAAAGATAATTTCACGATTCCGAATCTTAGTTTGAGATGCTGAAAAGTTCTTTCAGTTCTTTTTCCTCATGCAACCGCACTAGTTCGTTGTCTCCAACTATTGGTAGGTCATGGGGGCATGTGTACTTGTGCAGCTTAAAAGATGGCACTGCATTGTTTATTTGTTGTACTTCCATGTTTTATTTTAACAGCTTAACTCTTGCCAATATTTTTCTCTTCATTGATTTAATGTGATTTAATGTTTTATGCAGCATCGTGGGGAGAGGCGAGGTCTTGGGGGTATATTTTTTGATGATTTGAATGATTATGATCAAGAGATGCTCCTTTGCTTTGCTACCGGTAATTTCCTATAAGAGGATCCTTGCGAATTTTCTTTAGGAAGTACTGAAGTCAATAAACTGGTGTTGGCAATCTTTCTATATATGAGGCAGAAGCACTACTTACAAGCTATAAAGAAGAAGAGAAGTTCAAAAACATTTTTCACTTTGAACTGGAATAAAAATAAAATGTGATTATTAGGTGGGATCTGATTCTTATCTGTGCTTGATGGATTGAAGATACCCCTTACATTCATAATTCTGTGTAATGACTACAGAGTGCGCAAATACTGTAATTCCTGCATATATACCCATAATAGAGAAGAGGAAGGATGTGCCATTTACTGACAGACACAAAGCATGGCAGCAACTGCGTAGAGGACGCTATGTAGAATTCAATTTGGTAAGAAACCGTATATAATATTCCAACCAAATACTGTGCTTAAGGATATTCTAACTTTACTAGCTTTTTTATAATTGAAGGTTTATGATCGTGGCACTACATTTGGTCTCAAGACTGGTGGAAGAATTGAAAGTATTCTTGTCTCACTTCCTCTGACTGCACGTTGGGAATATGACCACGTAAGCTTTTAATGAACTTTGTATTCGGCTGAATATTTCCTTGCAAAAGAGTAGATTATTCAAGTAAAATAACTATTTTGTCTGCAGCAACCAGAAGAGGGGAGTGAGGAATGGAAACTGCTGGATGCGTGCATCAACCCCAAGGAATGGATCTGAGATTTTAATCGCAATGTTGCTGCGGGGGCTTACTTTACTTTTTGCTTGTCCCATTTTATTTTATTTTTCTTAGTTATTTTTTAGCAATGTTGATACAGAAAACCCAAATAATTCTGTGATTCCAGGTAATTTACTACCATCTTGACTTCAACTCATATCCGGCCCGAATCACGAGCTCATCTTGAAGACAAATGATTCTATTTGGAAAATACACTTTTTAAGTGAGAGAGATGATAAGGAATGTGTTGAATTCAAGATATAGAGATCGCATTTGAATAGAGGAGGCTCAATGCATCAAATTGTTTTCAATCAAAACAAAGCGTGCTATTGGCTGCAAGAGATAAGTCATATTGCAATAAATAACAATTAGTAGTATATACACAGCATTGTATCGGAAACTACATTTTTGTTTAAGAAGTCGATGGAAAGATATAGCATCTATCATACTGCTAGTATAGTGGCTATGTATGCAAAACTGTAGCAAATTCTGATGAATGAAAATGAAGAAATCATGATATAACTCTCCAAAAACTGCCCCCATCATTCAAATATGCAAACCAATCCCCCTTGTATATTCCATCTAAAGATCCGTTGGCTAGTTTAGGCACGTTCTCAGTGTGCTGAGGTACCATTGCTCAGCTTGCACGTCTTCATAGTGTATTTCTTCAAAAGGAAGCAAGCCTAAATGCTTTTGAACTCTCGAGCCATTTAGCAGGAGCTATTCTTTCAACTCAAGCCGGACAAGCCCTAATTGGTAGATGCATTATATCACGAATGTAGCAACGAAGGCACATGAAGGCAGCATCTCAGGCACGTTATGTCGCACGAATGTAGCAACGCAAGTATATTGTGACACGCAAAGGCTGCAACACAGCCATGTCATGTCACATGATGGCAGCAACATGGACACACTAAAGTACCAAGTCAGAAGCATTGTGCCACATGAAGACATCAACACAGGCATGTCGTGGCACAAGAAGGCTTTTACATCGTAGCACATGAAGGTACCACAGGTAATGGCACTGAAGGCAACAATGGAGGCACAAGAAGACGTCAACTCAATCATGTTGTGGCACCAAGTCAAGCACATCCTAGCATAAGAAGGTACCAATGCAGGCACGTAGTGACATACAAAGGTAGCAACACAAGACATCATAGTACACAAAAGTAGCAACGCAGGCATGCAGTGGCACCAATTCAGGCACATCATAGTACACGAAGGTAGGAATACAGACATGTAGTGCACACAAAGGCAGCAACTTAGGCACATCATGTAACCAAGTCAAGCACACTTGGAACATGAAGACAGTAACGTGGGCACGTAAAGTAAGGAACGCAAACACAAATGTAGCATTGCAAGCACATCGTAGCATACAAAGGTAGCATTTTAGACACAAGAAGGCATCAACACAGGTACATTGTGTCCCCAAAAGCAATAACTCAAGCATGTCGTGTCACAAGTCAAGCGCATGAAGGCAACAATGAAAGCACATTGCAACACCAAGTCAAGCATGTCTTGGTAAATAAAGGCAACAAGACACATAAATAAAGCAGCAACTCAAGTTCATTGTGACATATGAATGCAGCAACACGAGTACATCATGGTATACAATGGAAACATTTCTTGCATAAGAAGACAAAATACAGCCACGTCGTATCACATAAAGATAGTAACTCAGGCACGCCATGGAACCAATTCAAGCAAATCATGGTACGTGAAGGCAGCAATACAATCATGCCTTGGTACACGAAGTAACAGTGCAGGCACACGAATACAACAACTCGGGTACACTGTGGCATCGTTCACGAGTCAAGTCATTTAATATATGATATTTCTGATTCTCAATAAACCATATACGATCTCAATGAAGGCTAGGAAAAGGAGAGGAGCAATAGCGTTGCTCGTCCCGCTATGAAATTAGCAACCAAAAAGACAACCATTAGTAAAAAAAAAAAAAGCCATTCAATAGGAACATTTTCCACTTTGACGAATGTGAGTTCACCTAGTACTCAGAACTTTATCGGAGAATTTCTCATCTTAATAGGAGCTTTCCAAAAAAATAGCTTAGTAGCAACATTAGTGACACTTGGGATAATTTTAGGCCTAGCCTATTTCCTTTGGCTATGTAATCGAATGCAACAACCCAAGTACATTGTGGTACAATAAGAAAGCACTTCGGGCATACGAAGGTATCTATGCCACCACGTTGTGTTATACGAAGGCAACAACTCAAGCACATTGTAGCACCAAATTAGGCATATTGAGGCATACGAAGGTAGCAAAGTAGGCAATTGTTGAACACATAGGTAGCAACGTAGGTACATGAAGGCAGCAACTCAATCATAACATGGCACCAAGTCAATGACATCGTGGTACACAAAGGCAATAGCATAAGTACATAAATGCAAAAATACAAGAATACAGACACGTTGTAGCAATCAAATGTAGCATCGCAAGCACATCGTGGCACTCAAAGGCAGAATTTCAAGCACACGAAGAAATAAATATAGCCACTTTATATTAGGAAAGTAGGAACTCAAACACGTCGTGATATTGAGTCAAGGACATCAAAGCAAATGAAGGCGACAACATTGTAGTGTCTTATCACATGAAGGTAGCTACAAAGGCAACAACTCAAGCACATCGTGGCACCAAGTTAGGTATATTCTAGCACACAAAGGAAGTATTGCAGACATGCGAAGGTGTCAAATCAATTACGTTGTGGCTTACAATTCAGTAATGTAGGAAAATCGTGCCACACAAAGGCAAAATTTTTGGTACGTGAAGATATTGATATAGCCACATCGTGTTTTATGAAGGTCGTAACTCAAGTACGTTGTGGCATCAGTTCAGGTAAATCATGGCGCATATTGAGAAAACAATTCAAGCACATCGTAGAACCAAGTTAGGCACATCGTGGTACATGATGGTAGCTATTTGATGAAATTTTGTAAGTGTAAATGTTGTTAATAAATAGTAATATAGTAAGTAAAGAGTATCGTCCCATGAAAAATAAACTTTAAATTGAATCATACTAATTCATGATCAAGTTCAGATGTAAATATAACACAAAAGGGATTTGGTTTGTTTATTTATTTTTAAGTTAATTTACTAATTATCTAAATGTATTTTTAACAAAAAAAAAATGTGAATTATATGTTAAAAATTCGAATCCACATATTGTTATCCTATTTTCAATTCTCAGCCTATATTATTAAGTGTGATTTGTATATTCTTGACAATCGATAATTCAATTTTATTTAACTATCTCTCCCAAAGTAAGTCAAACTTATTCTATGTACGACACGGTCATGTTCATATTTCTAATTTATATGCAAAGTATTGCATTAAATCTCAAGATTATCTATATGATTTTACACGCTATATATGTTGTCACTAACATCTATCACCCTTGTGTTGAAATTACAAAGTTCTAAACATATCATAAACCACCCAAAAATATAATAAGCAATTAATTACTTAAATGGTGCACAAGCATTTAAATAATTTAACAAGACAAACAAGATCAATCAAGAACACAAATTAACTAAACGAATTGGTCTTTGAATTACAAATAATCAACAAAAGATTTCATCTTTATCCCCAATACAAGAAAGATCTTGCTTAGCATGTTTGTGATGATTTTACAGGAGGAAGAATGAAAAGATATCACCCAAAATATATATATATACGAGAAATATGTAGAAGCAACTTCTTATTCTAGATCTTCGATTCCGAGCCTTGATTCCCCACACTCTTGACGTAAATTGCATTCTCATCCTTGCTAGGTTTGTTCTTCTCTTTCAGTTATGATGAGTTAACCTCTATTAATTGAACGATTTCAATGATATGATGTAATATGATATACATGTGAAAGGTTACTTTAATGATTGCTCATATTTTGAGTATATATAGGCCGAAATTAGGTAAAATCAAAAGTTGGTTCCCATGAGTGTTTGTATTAGAAAAGGAAACTGAGTTTTGTGTAACTGAAAAAGACCACGCAATGCATAGTGATAAGTCCGTTTTTACACACTTATTTGGTCCATAAAATATGACTAAATATTGATAAAATTGGTTGAATATAACTTAATTCTATGCAATTTTGGTTTGTATGACCATATTGATGAATGTGGCGGAATTCAAGAAAAAAAGAAACGAAAAAGGACCAAAATGGAAGAAAATCAAAGTTCAAGGACCAAAATACAAATAGCTAAAAGATGATAGAAAGCATAAACAAGGATGTGAAAGAGTTAAGAATAAATTTAGTGAGGACTTGAATTATTGGGAAAATAAAAAAATAGAAAGGATCTAAAAGAATCAAGAATTGAATTTGGGGATCAAAATGAAACGTTCGGAAGCTTTTGTAACTAGCCGACAGCCCAGTTGTTTTGAGTGGGCGACTACCCAACATCAAGGAACAATTATGGAGGCCAAAAAAATTTGATTTCCTTATTTGACTAAAATTCTATGGAAACATATCTTGGGAGGTATTTTACAACCCTAGGCCATCCCTAAACATTCACCATGCATTCTAACATATTTTCAAGGATTTTGAGAGCATAGAAAAGGCAAGAAATACGAAGAAGACATGAAGATTCAATTCAACAATTAATTGGGTGATGTTGCTTCTTCAAAATTCGTTTTGTTTCTTACCTTATCCATGCTATACTAGATTTTTATGTACTAAGAGATTGATGAACTTTGTGATGTGAATTTTTGATTTATTGTTTTACAATATTGACATCAAAACATGTTATGAAATTTTTTGAATGGTTTATATATACTTAGTTTCTTTCATAATTATGTGTACGTAATTGTGTGTGTAGCGAATTATTTCATGCATTTGAGAGAAGAGAAATAAGTTCGACAAGGTATAAATCATCGTAGGATCTGATAAGGGATAGAGATATACCTCTATGCTTTAAGAAATCTTTAAGTGCTCACAAAATCACATGCATTCTTGTATATTTACACCCATCATAGAGATATATGCTAGTGGTATATGGGAGTAGGTTCAACATCACTCAAGAGAGATTGTTGGATAGATTTAGGAGCATTGATTCTTCAAAAATTCAACGTATTGTCAAATTGTGGAACTAGGGTTAAAAGTGAGCACTGCTTGAAAATTCATGATCCTAATGCGCTTCTTAATCATTGAGTATATCAACTTGCATTCAACACATTCATTTTGCATTTTAGTTCAATCAAATCATATATATTTGCATATTTAGTCTAAGTTGGGGTTAAATTTAATTACAACAAATCAAGATTGACAATTTGCTTTCGGTTAAGGTCGAGATAGGTAAAATTTAACTAACTCAATCTCTGTGGAATGATATTCGAAACTCTAAATTCAAATTTATTACTTGTTACGAACCATACACTTGCGGATTTAAATCGAAATCGATATTTCATGAACAAGTTTTTTGTGCCATCGCCGGAGATTGAGCATTAGTTTAATCTTACTTACCTTGCACTAATTCGAACATTATTCTTTGTATTCTTTGTTCTATTTTATTTTGTTTTATTTTGTTATTCAATTTAATTTTTTAGTTTCTAAGTGCTACTACTGGCCTTCTCACAGATTTGCATGCTAAGATCGACTAGAAGAGACATAATTCCAGCTGATCTAGAAACTGCATCGACTGGAAAGAGAAATTAGAGAAGCACGACAACAAATGGCTAACGAGTAGAATAATCCTATCATTCCAACCAATGAAGAAGAGGCGATGGACAAAGGCAACATACTTGGAAGAGATTTCATGACTCCTCAAATAATCCAAAGCCAATCTAGCATCGTGTATCCACCGTTTGGGCAGCCTAATTTCCAATTAAAGACCAATGTGATACAACTATTTCAGAATGTACATTAGTTTTATGGCAGAGCTGACGAAAATCCACATACACACGTATCTCTATACTTGGATATGTGTCAACACTTCAAGTATTAAGGAATTTTAGAAGATGCTATTAAGCTGAGGCTGTTTCCACATACTCTACAAGATAAAGCACTCAAATGGTTGGATTCACTTCCTATTGTGAGCATAACTACTTGGAATGATCTGGCTCACCAATTTTGCACAAAGTTCTTCTCACTAGCCAAAGTATCGAGATTGAGGCATGACATATCAAAATTCAGTCGGGAGAATCTGAATCATTTGACAAGACTCGAAATAGGTTTAAAATCATGCTAAGGAAGTGTCCTCAACATGGTTTGGACAAGAAAATCGAAGTCCAATTTTTCTATACAGGGTTATTTCCATATTTCAAAAGTATGGTGGATTTATCATCCAATGGCTCCATATCCATGAGAATAGTCGATGGAGCATTTGAATTATTTGAGAGAATGGTTACTACTTCAGCCATGTGGTCCTTTGAGCGGGTGGTTCAAAAGAAATCTCCGGGTATCTTTGATTTAGACACTTACTTGGCCATATCTACGAAGATTAACTCTCTATTTCACAAGGTGGAAAGCATTTCACAGTTAGCGAATGTAACATATGCACGTAAACCAAGTTGTGAAAAATGTTGAGCAAATCATAGTACGGTGAAATACCCAATTATATCACAAGGAATGGAACAAGTAGAGTACGCGCAATGGAGTCAACATCTAGAGAACTATCGAAATTCAAACACATACAATCCTAGTTGGAAAGAGCATCCAAATCTCTCGTGGGGTGGTATCCAAAATCAAAATAGATCCCAGGGACAATTTCAGTAGGAGAAGACACTTCACTTGAAATAGATGTTTGCAAAGTTCATGGAAATGACTAAAAAATACATGAAAGCAAATAACCAGTTCATGAAAACGACTGAAACAACTCTCCAAACTCAGGGTGCCACAATTAAGAACCTGTAGACATAAACGGGAGAAATGGCACTCACTATAATGAAAAAGGTACCAGATACTTTACCAAGTAATACTGAGTTGAATTCATAGAGCATGTTCAAGTAATCACTACAAGAAGTGGTGTTCAACTGCCCGAAATCAATGTGACGAGATCAAATAGAAACAAAGAAATAATGTTTCCTTATGATGAAGAACATGAAGAGCAGACTGACTAAACCAAGGAAACAGCTACCAATGAGAGTTCAGAGACGTCACGGGGTAAGGCAGTCGTTCCAGTTAAACTCTATGAGCCTTCCATTTCATTTTCCCAGAGATTGAAAAAGCACAAGTTGGTACAACAATATAAGAAATTCCTCGAAATCTTCAAAAAGCTCCACATAAACATTTCGTTTACCTATGCACTACTCCAAATGCCCAGTTGTGCCAAGTTCCTGAAAGATATCTTAACTAACAAATGTAAACTAGAGAACTATGAGACAGTGATGTTAATTGAAGAGTACAACATCAGGATCCAAAAAAAGCTCCCACCAAAACTGAAAGATTCAGGGAGTTTCACTGTCCCTTGTAAATTGGTGGATTTTACTTTAATAAAGCTTTGTGTGACCTTGGTGCTAGTATTAACTTGATGACACTCTCTATTTTCAGGAAACTAGAATAGGGAGAGCCTAAGCCAACTACGGTAGCTCTACAGCTGGATAACCGATCACTTACTCATCCACGAAGAACTATTGAAAATGTATTGGTAAAAGTGGATAAACTAATATTTTTAGCTAATTTCTTAATTTCAGGTATGGAAGAAGACAAGGACGTGAGGCGTGCCTCTCATATTGGGACGACCATTTTTAGCTACTACAAGAGCCCTTGTAGATGTACAGCAAGGACAACTGACTCTGAGGCTAGGGAAGGAGCGGATCTCTTTCAATATTTTTACGGCAAAGAAATATCCCACTGAGCCTAACAACTGTTTCCAGATTAAGATGGTTGACATAGGAATCCCCTACAATTTTGAGTTGAAGAAACCACCTGACTTTCATGAGGCCTATGTGGTACACTCTCCATCCACTCTCACTTATTTCATGCATTCAAGAAAAGGGGAATAAGTTCAACGAGGTATAAATTATTGTAGGGTCCGATGGGGGATAGAGATATACCTCTATGCCTTACGTGAATCTTTAAGTGCTCACAAAATCACGTTCATTGTTGTATACTTGCACCCGTCATAAAAATATAAGCTGGTGATATATGGAAATAGGTTCAACATTACTCGAGAGAGATTGTTGGATAGATTTAGGAGTATTAATTCTTCAAAAATTCCACGTGTTGTCAAATTGTGGAACTAGGGTTAAAAGTGAGCACTGTTTGGGGATTCATGATCCTAGTACGCTTCATATTCATTGAGTACATCAACTTGCATTCAACACATTCACTTTGCATTTTAGTTCATTCAAATCACACATATTTGCATATTTAGTCTAATTTGGGGTTAAATTTAGTTACAACAAATCAAGTTTGACAATTCACTTTCGGTTAAGGTAAAATTTAACTAATTCAATCTCTGTAGAGTGATATTTGGAACTCTAAATTTCACTTTATTACTTGTTATAAATCATACACTTGCAGTAATAAAATGGCATTGGTTGGGAAGCAACCCAACGTTTCTACCATTTATTTATTTCATTTTGCATTAGTCTAGGAGTTTTCAATTTTTCAGCATTATTAATAGTTTTATGTCATCGTTCACCAATGTATATCCAAACGAGTCCCAATGCATTGTGCATGAGTCAAGGATGTTGAAATAGTATTAAGTTGTAACTTGCTATGAAACTAAGTTTACGGCTTACACACACCTCACATGATTTGTACATGCACTATGAAACAAGTTTGGGGAAATGATGCGTCACATGGATTCCATTATACACCCAAGTTCATCAATTATCATAATGAGCTATAATACACATACTTTGTACTTTTGCGGGATGCCGCAAGGAAGACCTCAATAGGAAAAGAGGTCGGTTCCACATACGGCATTGCAGGTCCAAGTTTTCCACCACCTCCATACAGATCAGAGGAGTACTAGTTACCCCATTTCTTGTGCTTTCAATTTATTTCTTCCTTCCATTATACTTATTTGAACTTCTACTTTATTTCAACAATGAGGACAATTGATAAGTGTGTTTTTGCACACTTATTTAGATCACAAACATGACTTAATTATGAGCAAAATGGTTTAATTGTGACTTAATTTCATTTCATTTGTGATTTGTGGATAATATTGATGGACATGGTGAAATTTAGGAGAAAATGCTCAAAAAAGGACCAAAATGAAGGAAAACAAAAGTTTAGGGACCAAGTTGTAAGTAATCCATAGATGTGACGGTGATGAAATGAAGATTCAAGAGTATTAGAGGTCAATCGGATGAGGAAAGGATTCAAAGAGGTGAAGTATAGTTGAAGTATTATCAAGTACCAACTTTCAGACAAAAAGGATATGCTTGGGATTTTTAGTCTCCACTTGAGACCCAATGTTGGTATAGTAAACATCCGAATTTGGGAATGCCTATTTCTATAAAAATTGTATATCTATGAGTTCTCTTTCCAACACATTTTGAATCATTTCAATCAGATATCGCGAAAGGAAGATATGATCAAAATACTGAAAACTGTCCGACGAAAAAATTTCTATAACCATGCGGTCGCATGGTTATAATTCCTTGCGGTCGTACAAGGCAATACAGGGAAAAATCTGGGCTGAAACTTTTGAACCATGCAGTCACATCGTATAAAAATGTGATGAAATCTCAAGTTTCCTTAATCAACTCAAACACGATTTAGTAAGGTTTTGGGTGACTTTCTTAACCTAATTTCGTCCCCAATAAATACCAGACGACCCTGAAACATAAGGAGGGGGGATTATACACAATTTTGGAGGATTTGGAGAGGAAGAACAAGGCAAAAACAAGGCAATCCACTTCAAGATTCAAGATTTCACTTCAAGAATCAATTGGGTGATGTTCTTCCTTGATTTTAATTATTGTTTTTCTTTATTTCCCACCATGTTAGGCTAGATTTTCATGTGCTAGGAGATCGATGTACCATGTAATTTGATCTTTAATATTCTAGTTTTCAATTTTACATTAAGACATATTTCTATTGATTTGAATGATTTATATGCAATTATTGTTTCAGCAATTAAGGGCCCGTAATTATATGAGTTTGGTGATTTATTCTTTCATTCGAGAGAATTGGAATAAGTTCGACATAATATAAATCATCGTAGGGTCCGATAGGGGATAGAAATATACCTTTATGCCCTACGTGAGTCTTTAAGTGTTCATGAAACTGCATGCATTTTTACATATGCACTTGTCATAGAAATATAGGCCGGTGATATGTAGAAATAGGTTCGATACATCTCGAGAGAGAGTATTGGATAGACTTAGGAACATTGATTCGTCACAATTGAAGTGTGTTGTCACATTGTAAAACTAGGATTTTAAAGTGATAATTGCATGGGAAATCATGATCCTAGTGTGTTTAATTCCTATTGATTACAACAAACGTGCGTTCTCAACATTTGATTTCATTCTAGAGTATTAAAAATATTGTTTTGCATACTTAATTTAATTCAATCATTAAAATTGCATAATTAGGATTTTCTTTCCAAAATTAGGGTTTTAATTAAGTTCACATTCACTTTAATAATTTAGTTTTGGTTAAGGTGACGATAGGTAAAATTGAACTAATCAATCTCCGTGGGATGATATTTGGACTCATTTAATCTACTTTATTACTTGTTAACGAACCGTACACTCGCGGTAGTTTTAAATCGAAAGAAATAATTTCGTATACAAGTTTTTAGTGTCGTTGCCGGGGATTGAGTTTCGTTTAATTTTATTTCTCGAAACACTAATTCGGACTTCAATTTTTATTTTGCTAGTATAATTTTGTTTTTATTTCTATTTTAGGTTATTATCCTTTATTTGTATTTTAGTTATTTAATTTGTTTGAATCTCAGTACTCGTACTGGTTTTGTTTCTCAGATTTGCATGCCACGATCGACTGGAGGAGAACTAATCCCAGTTGACCCTAAAATCAAGTGCACCTTTCATCGACTATAAAGAGATCATCGAGAAGCACAAGTACAAATGGCTAACGAACTAAGTAATCACATTATTCAAGCTAATGAAGGAGAGGAAATGGACGAAGGAAATGAGATTCTGGGAGATTTCTTGACTCCTCAAGTAATTCAAAGTCAATCCAGCATAGTTTATCCACCGTTTGGGCAGCCAAATTTCCAGTTGAAGACCAATGTGATACAACTATTTCAAAATGGACACCAGTTTTATGGCAAAGCTGAGGAGAATCCACATACACACATATCTCGATTTTTGGATATGTGTCAACATTTCAGATACCAAGGGATTTCGAACGACGCTATTAGGCTAAGATTGTTTCCACATACGCTACGAGACAGAGCGCTTGAAAGGTTGGATTCACTTCCGATTGCAAGTATCACTACATGGAACGAGTTAGCACACAAATTCTGCACAAAGTTTTTCTCCCCAGCCAAAATAGCGAAGCTGAGACATGACATATCAGTATTCAGTCAAGGAGAAATCGAATCATTTGACAAAACTTGGAACAGATTCAAAAACATGCTCCGGAAGTGCCCTTAACATGGGTTTGATAAAAAGACCCAAATCTGATTCTTCTACACAGGGTTACTTCCATACCACAAGAGTATGGTGGTTTTAGTGTCAGATGGCTTAATATCCACACGAACAGTTGATGGGGCATTGGAATTATTTGATAGAATGGCTACCACATCAACCATGTGGTCTTCTGAGAGGGCGATTCCAAGAAAAACTCCGGGTGTCTATGAGGTGGATACTTATTCAGCAATATCTGTAAAAATCGACTCTCTGTATCACAAGCTGGAAAGCATATCACAAGCAGCACAAGCTAAGAGGAGCAATTGTGAAGAATGTGAAGCTGAGCATAAAACATCGGATGCCCAATACTCATGCAAGAAATTGATCAAGCAGACTATGCACAGTGGGGACAACGCCAACAACACAATCAATATGGAGAAACTTTCAATCCCAGTTGGATGAAGCATCCCAACTTCTTTTGGAGCAACCAGAATCAAAATAGGCCACATGGACAATTTCAACAACAAGAGAAGAGGCCTCAATTGGAAGATATGATAAAAAAATTCATGGAGAAAGCCAAAGCTACACTTCAAAATCAAAATGCAGTGATCAAAAATTTGGAAACTCAGATGGGACAGTTGGTCATAGCATTGACTGGCAGAACGCCAGGTAACTAGCCGAGAAACACAGAAATCAATCCCAAAGAGCAAGCCAAGGCCATTACAACTCGAAGTGGAGTACAATTGCCTGAAATCCATGTTAAGAGATCGGGTGTGATTGGAGAGACATCTTTCCCTGCTAAAGAAGAGACTGTTGCAAAGGAATCAATTTCAAAGGAAAATTCAGAAAAGTCACGGGATAAGGCCAAAGTCACAGTCAACCTCTACGAGCCTTCGATTCCTTTTCCACAGCGGTTGAAGAAGCAAAAATTGGAGCAACAATACAAAAAATTCCTAGAAGTCTTCAAAAAGCTCCATATCAACATCCCACTAGTCGATGCACTATTTCAGATGCCTAGCTACGCGAAGTTTCTGAAAGATATTATATCAAACAAACGCAAGCTAGAGGAACATGAGACAGTAATGCTTACGGAGGAATGCAGTGCCAGAATCCAGAAAAAGCTCCCACCTAAACTAAAAGATCCAGGGAGTTTCACTGTCCCTTGCACAATTGGTGATTTTTATTTTGATAAAGCATTGTGTGATCTCGGTGTGAGTATTAACTTGATGCCACTCTCTGTTTTCAGGAAACTAAGATTGGGAGAGCTTAAGACAACCACAGTAACTCTACAGCTAGCTGATCGATCACTTACACATCCACGAGGGATTATTGAAGATGTATTGGTCAAAGTGGATAAACTCATATTCCCAGCAGACTTCTTGATTTTGAATATGGAAAAAGACAGGGACGTGCCTATCATATTGGGACGATCATTTTTGGCTACTGCAAGAGCCCTCATAAATGTGCAACAAGGAAAATTAACTCTGAGGTGGGGGAGGAACAAGTCTCTTTTAATGTTTTCAAGGCAATGAAATACCCCAACGAGCCTGAAAACTGTTTCCAGACTGAAGTGCTTGATATAGGAATCCCCTATAATTTTAAGTTGAAGAAACAGCCAAACATTCATGAGGCCTGTATAGTACTTCCTTCATCCGTTCTTATTGATTCAAAGGAGATTAAGGCATTTAATGTGGGATTCCATACAAATGAGGAGAGAAAGACAAACCATTTGAAGAAAGATAGGGATAAAATTCGGAGAATAACTGCAGTGCGGAACAAGACCATATTGAGCAAACTATGCAGGACCTCCCAAGCAATATTTAAAGTGCCATAACATACCTGTACCAAAAGTCGAGCTATCGACTATAAAATAGCGCTGGTTGGGAGGCAACCCAATGTTTCTATCATTTCATTTACTTCGTTTTGTAATAGTTTAGGAACTTTTCATTTTTTATTTTTTTTGCATTATCAATTGTTTTAGGTCATCGATCATACATCCCTATCACATGGAGTCTAGGCTTGGTCCACACGAGTTCCAATGCACCGAGCACGAGTCATGAGGTTGAAGTCCTATTTTAGTCAGTCATGTATCAAATTAAACAAAGTGCATGTTTTGAGCGAAGTTTCGTTGGTAATTCACATTTTTGTGATATGAACCCTATGTTGAGACATAAATTATGCACTCTGCACACCGACAATGTACACCTTGAAGAAAGTTTGAGGGATTTGTGCACTACGTAGGTTATTTTTTACCTCAGTTGCATCTGTTTACACCAGGTGGACTAATACGCATACTTTACACTTTTACAGGATGTCGTCAAAAAGAACGTCACAACTCCACCACCAAGAGACGATGCTGCTGGTCCCAATTTTCATTAACCACTTTCATCTTGATCAGGGGAGTACTCGTACTCCATCTTGCACTTAAGTTTATTATTGTCCTTCAATTATGTCTGTTTACACTTTTATTTTATCTTCACATTGAGGGCAATGTATTATCTAAGTTTGGGGGTGGGTGACATAATCTTGGACACGAACATAATTTCGTCATTTTGGCTATATTCATCAATAACTTTGTTTAATTGTTGCAATTCGTTTGACTATCGAGGATTTAAAAAAAAAATCTTTGCATTTTATTCAGTTTGCTATATTTCCATTCTTGCATGCTTGTGTGTGCTTGATAGTCTTGCCGGCTATGATGTGATTATTGGACTGGTATAAATTACAAACTGTGGATATGGTACTGAATAGATTAACTAGTACTTGTCGATGTAATACTTGACATTCTTTATGCACGCCACTCATGCTCGACATGTTAGGTTAGTGATTGGGATTTTGAACATAAAGTAGGAGAAGAATGATAACCCTCAACAAAATCAAATAGTAAACCACCTTAAGACAGTTTGGATATGGTTGAGCAATCATAGGAATGCATTGAGATAAGTGGGGGCTCCGTGCATGAATTCTATTGTGTGGATTGCTTAGACCAATGAGATGAAAATTAGGTGAAAATCTTAAATTTAAGGTTAGTTTTGGAGGCCAAATGTCTAGAAAAATAATAAAGGGCATAAATCTAACTTGTGAAAGAAAAACACCTTTTTTCCATGCCTTTATGATTCGAGCAAGTAAGTCTGTAAGGATATTTCAAAATCTGATACCCTAAAACCAATTGGTTTGGGAGTCATCGATCCAAAGCTCATTACATGGGTCATATAGAAAACAAGAGAGGAAGAAGTGAATAAAAAGTCATCTGATCGAGCTTTTATAACTCGAGTGAATAAGCCTACAAGGGTTTAAAACCTGGTGCCCTAAAGTCAACTGGTTTGGGAGTCATCCACCTAAAGCTCGCTACAGGGATTATATAGAAATCAAATGAGAAGATGACATAAAAAAATGAAAAATGACGAAAAAAACTATCAGAAAATAAGTGAGAAAAGGCACGATAACGTCAAGAGGCCCTTGGACATTTGGTTGAAGAATCTATACCTTTGAGGCGAGCCTAGTAACTTAGTTTAATCTTAAGTGTTGAAGCAATCAAATATCGGAGAGCCTTCATTTGTTGACATGTGAACTTGTGATAGTGAAATCTATCCAAACTAAAAGAGGGTAAGGACTATAGTTACTCTGAACCGTACACATTCTTTCGATTTAAAACTACCGCGAGTGTACAGTTCGTTAACAAGTAATAAGTGGAATAATAAGTTCCTAATATCATCCCACAGGGATCGAGTAGTTCAATTTTATCTACCTTAACCTTAACCGAAACGAAATTATCAATATGAAAATTTAACTTAAGAAAAGCCCTAAATTAGTAAAAACCCTAATTTCGCTAAATTGATCAATGAATGAATTAAAGTGCAAAACAATGTTTTAACAAATTAAAATGCAATTCAAGTGATTAGAAAGCAAATTGGTTGAATTCAATGACAATTAATCGCACTAGGATCACAAATTCCCATGCAATGATCACTTCAAACCCTAGTTTCACAAATTGACAACATGATTGAATTATTGATGAATTAATGCCCCTAAATCTATCCAACACTCTCTCTCGAGATGAATCGAACCTATTTTTACATATCACCGATCTATATCTCTATGACAAATGTACATATAAAAATACATGCGATTTTATGAGCACTTTAAAGATTCACATAGGGCATAGAGGTATATTTATATCTCCTATCGGACCCTATGATAATTTATATTGTATCAAACCTATTCCACTTCTCTCGAATGCAAGAACAGGTCACCCAAACTCACACAATTACGGGCCCTTAATTGCGGAAAATAATAATTGCATATAAATCATTCAAAAGAATCAAAACATGTTTTAATGTCAAATTGTAAAACTAGAATTTTAGATATCACATCATATGGTACATCGATCTCCTAGTACATATAAATCTAGCCTAGCATAATGGGAAATAAAGAAAAACAATAATTAAAACCAAGGAAGAACATCATCCAATTGATTCTTGAAGTGAAATCTTGAATCTTGAAGTGGATTGCCTTATTTTTGCCTAGTTCTTCCTCTCCAAATCCTCCAAAATTGTGTATAATCCCCCCTCCTTATGTTTCAGGGTTGTCTGGTATTTATTGGGGACGAAATTAGGTCAAGGAAGTCGCCCAAAATCTTACTAAATCGTGTTTGGGTTGAATAAGGAAACATGAGATTTCGTCACATTTTTATACCATGCGACCGCATCGTATAAAGCCATGCTACCGTATGGTTCAGAAGTTTCAACCCAGATTTTTCCCTGTATTGCCTTGTGCGACGACAAGGAATTATAACCATGCGACTGCATGGTTATAGAAATTTTTCTGTCGGACAGCTTTCAGTATTTTGATTATATCTTCCTCTCTCAATATCCGATTGAGATGATTCAAAGTGTGTTGGAAAGAGAACTCAGAGATCTACAATTTTCATAGAAATAGGCATTCACAAATTGGGATGTGTACTATACCAAAATTGGGTCTTAATTCGAGACTGAAAATCCCAAGCATATCCTTTTCGCCTGAAAGTTGGTACTTGATAACTTCACCTCTTTGAATCCTTTCCTCATCCGATTGACCTCTAACACTCTTGAATCTTCATTTCATCGCCGTCTCATCTATGGATTATTTACAACTTGGTCCCTGAACTTTTGTTTTCCTTCATTTTGGTCCTTTTTCGGGTCTTTTCTCCTAAATTTCACCATGTCCATCAATATTACCCTCAAATCACAAATGAAACGAAATTAAGCCACAATTAAACGATTTTGCTCGTAATTAAGTAATGTTTGTGATCTAAATAAATGTGCAAAAACACACTTATCAACAATGTTACGTGTAAGTTTGAGGGAGGGAAAATAATGGAAGAGTTTTACATACACAAATCCAAATATACACTTATGGTAGAGAGGGAGAGAGAGTAGTGTTGGAAATCTAAAAGTTTACATACATCATTGTCAATCGATACACTTTCACCAAAAAAAGAATTTGAGAAAAGAATTTGGGCACAAGCAAATATGTTTCCTTCATTAATTCATTTTATTTAGTAAGATAGGATACTTAATGTGCGAGTGTTTTCGTTTCCTTATGCTTTTATATTCAATTAAATATGCATAGATTATTAGTGGACATTCGGGTTCCTTAAAAAGAGAGATTAAATCCTATGAGATTATAAGAGGACCTAAGGTGGGAGTATCGCTTGATCACCGATATACTCTATAAGAGTAGAGTGGTATGATGTGTAGATTTTATTTGTTATATAATTTTCTATGGAAATCGCACGTATCTTATTGGATGTTTTCGAATACTCACTTTTACAAATTTTTATAAGTCCGTTCGAGTCGATTGGAACTGTGGCGAATTGGTACTGTGAACAGCCAAGGAAATCAAAAAAATAAATAAATAAATAAACAATTAGTTTGTTGTTATGTCTCTAATTTTATTTGTTAGCTCTAATTGTTCAAAAGACCCACTTGTTTGATTAGGGGGTGTTTGAGCCACATTATTTTGGTAATAATGTATTCTTGAATAGTGTATTGATGAGAAATGTGTGGTTAAAAAATAGGAAAAAAATTTTATCTTCGTGTAATATTATTTTATTGAAAAATGTGTGGTTGAAATGATGTCAAATCACTGTTTAAGAATATATTTTTTTTAAAATAATGTGGCTCAAACAGACCCTTAATAATTTGATTATATTTAGATTTTTAGAAACTCATATCTCGTGTTTTAAATTGATGTTTGCTTGAAAATAAAGAGTTTCTTTTGATTGTGTCACTCTACATTTATTAAAATATTTATTAAAAGAAAAAATTGAATACTTTATAGCACCCCAAGATTTATGAAAATTTGGGGCATTACAATACCGACAATTGGAAATTCTTACTCAATTGGACAAAAGTTTGGCGCCCAATTGAAATTTCAACAGTGAAGAAAAGGACAAAACGACGCTGTTGCGGCTGAACACGCGACGCATGTGCGCAAGCAATTTATGGGGACTTTCGTGGCAATTTCTTGTTTGGGCAGAATTCTTATTTAATTAAATTTTTCTCATGTTGGCCAAAATATTGAAGAACTCTCTAACCTCTAGATATGCAAGAATAAAATAAAATTCATCAAGAACAAGATGTTAATCCACCACTTTTGAGAGAGAAGATCAAATTGAAGCCAATTACATCAAAAATTAAAGATTTCAACTTTAGACTTGAATATCAGCATTATTTGCTTTCTTTCGTGATCCGATGATATTTTTCTATTATTATTCTTGTATATTATTGAAAATCATGTTAGGTTGGATCTATTTTTGCAGTAAACGAAAATGAACTCCACTGTTTATCTATTTTAATTCAAGACTAGTAATTTAGTATTTTTTTTCTTTTCCTGATAAATTTTACATACTTATTGCATTATTTAATTACTTGATCACCTATTAGACAATTGTTGATTGTTGTAGTATTGGGAGATTTACAATAAATTTAGAATATAGCAAAATTAATATATATGCAAAAGTGTAAGGAATAACATTTATCACTGGACAATTTCTAGTGTAGAATAATGGAAAAACGAGCTCAGCTACAGCCTTGGCCTCAAGTTTTGGTCCGACATTCGTGTATGTAAATTGCATTTGCACACAAATTCAAGGTTTGATGTGCAATTTGATCAGCTATTTGCACACTTTGCGCATGCATGTGAAAAGAACATATATACTACGTATGATTACACTCTTCTCAAATATAATCATATATAACGTAGTCCTTACTTTCATAAACTTCCTATGTGAAACAAATTTAAGCCCTCGTTTGGCCCTCATTTTTTTTAGAAATGAAAATGAATTGAATAATATTTTTTTGAAAAATGAGTGATTGAAAAGAAGGAAAAAAAATTTTTACGTATAATATTATTCTATAGAAGATTGTGTGGTTAAAAATATGAGAGAAAAATTAAGTGTAATAGAATGAAAATTAATGGAAGCCAAACGAGAGCTAAATATATAGTCTTCTTTCCAAGACAAACAATCTTCCAATGGTCCACTTCGAACTTCAATTTCTCATTCACTCATTTATCATTTTTTTATAAGTGAAAAAATAATTTCAACATTCTCACGACGAAAACACAGATCAACTTCAATCTTCCAAACTGAAGCAACAAATCCCACCTAAAATTGTGCCAAAAATAGCTCAACAAAGCCATTATCACAACTTTCACTGTCATTTTGTAAACTCCCTTCAAATTGAGTAACGTTAAATCATATTGCCGTAAGATATAAGTTTTAGATATCAAGTTTTAAAACATTTGCGCAGTGTCTATTAGCAAGAAAGCGTGACTTCTTTATGCATACAGATTAAACTCAAGACTTTGCTATAAGACCTTTAATATCTCTGACTTTTAATATCTCTGACTTAAGGGTACAATGACTTGTATTAAGGAAAATATGAACAGAAAACGGTCCTGAAAAGAAGAAAAGCATTCAGGATTCGGCTATCTAACTATACAGATTGAATTTACGAGTTCCTAGTTGGTAAGAAATAATCGAGGATACTAGAACCCTTCTTCATAGTATTAGCCCGCTTATGTGGCCGAAGCCAAGTACGCACTTCTGCCTGAATTTCTATTGGTAACTCATTCAAGGTTATTTGGTCGATTTCATCACTCTTGTAACTCCATGCAGTCCTCCTCAGTTCATCTTGACCACTCAGGGTGGTACTGGTCCTTGGAACCAGATTTTTTGGAGGCAACTTGCCTTCCACAACTTCAAAGAAGCTATCAACCATCACCTTAGAATCTGCAAAAGGATTCAAGATGATCAAACGGAGAAAAGGGAAGTTGTTCGCATGCAACAGGGAAGTGGGGAGGTGGGGAGGTGGGGATTTTTGAAAATTTATATACAAAGTTTGATCTGACAATCACCTGAGGAAGAGGATGCTTTATTATCTCCAAGTATCTTATCGTGGTCTTCTTTTGGTAAAGAACATGAACCATGGCTGCCAAAATATCTTAAAATAGTTCCCTGACAACAATTCGAGAACATATTTAAGACATTCCCTCGTAATAATGAACCCCATATTTATAATAAATTAATTATATGGGATTATAAGGAGTTAGGAGAAAAGAAGAATATTAAAACAAGATAGCATATATAGGTTCCACTTCTCTTTTCCAATGACTTCACCATCACCTTGACTCCACCAACTTCACTGCATGTGTAATTAAACCCACATACAATATCCTCATATTATGGAACAGTTTGTTCCTAACCTTTTCCTTATACGGCTTCCATTTCTGTTCCTTCGACTTCAAACCATGCTCAGTTTCTTCCCCCAGGAAATCTATTTTTGTTTCCTTCTGATTTAGCTCAGCTCCTGATTCAGCACTGTAAGCATTTATAGAAATGGAAAGAGAAGGAAATCTATGGCTATGACAAGCGAACAACCTGAAGATGACAATGACAAAATGTCTCGTGTGACTCCATCTTGTTGCTGTCTGACCGTAGAGAAAGATGAGTGCTGTTCATCTATAGATTTGGGAATAAAAGATTCATCCTACAATAGAGAATTCACAATCAGAAATATGTTAATACGGAAAAAAAAATGGTGAACTTGACCTGTTTTAAGGATTAATGGATAAAATCATTATATCTTTAAAATGAACAGTTCCACATAGATTAAGAAAGTGATACCATGATGACATGTCATAGTATTCACGTGCAGGCAGGTATGAAGAACAGGAAGCCAACACATTTTTTATTTATTTATTGCAGATAGGCAGATGTGTAACAGCAATGCTAAATGAAAAACTAGAAACAACCCACACCCCCAAAATCCCCCCCCCGGGGGGGGGGGGGGGGGGGGGGGGGGGGGGGGGGGGG
>NC_036246.1:31933260-31936397 GCF_002742605.1 Olea europaea var. sylvestris | reverse complement strand
AGAGAGACCACATCAATGCATTCATGCGCATGATAAGCAGCACCTTTCCGTAGTGCCATCATCCTTACGTGGCGGCACAAGCAAAGACATTTTCAAGCAATATTAGATCCATTTTTACCTATCCATTACATAATGCCATCACCTTATCTCTTTGTTATGGGTACACAAGGATTTTGAGAAAAGCACAATGCCCCATAGCATCTCTAAACTCATCTCCAAATGAACTGCAACTGCAGCCTGCCCCTTATTTTCTCTTTTGGAATGGGGTTGCACCAAAAAAATATCAATACCAAAAAGAAGAAAACCCATATTAATGTGCAACGACATGAGGGTGTATAAAATTGCCCAGTGGGGGATCAATAATTAACAGATGGACACAAACATTCTCAACCAGGAAAAGGAGCATTAAATCACACTGCATTAAAATAATAACTCAGGCAACTAAACACTAAGAAGTAAAACCTTGCTTTCATTTTGATCTTTGTCTTGATTCACAATAGGCATGAAATGCTTATTCCCCGTGTCTTCCTCGCAATTTTTCATCTGTGGGCACATTGAGTGAAATCTTAAGTAGCTTCCATTACCTAAAATAAAACAAACAAATGAATAGACTTTTTCTTATGTGAAGGATAAATAATCAGCAAAATGAGGAAACTGGGAAAGCAATAAACAGACACTAAAACTTTCAACCATTAAGGTAACGCATACAACCTGAGTATGATACATCTGCATCATATTGGGTGAACAAGTCAATTGATTGCTTTTCCGAAGTGCATGTTTTAACTTGGTTATCGAAATACTTGCTGATTGAACGTGTTCCCTGCCCAATAGCATTACCAAAGCAAACAGATATGCAATGGAGTATAAATGTAACCTAAACCATTGTTAGAATAAAGATCTAACTGGTATCCAACTGTGAAAGTATTGAAGCTAGTCAAATAAAATAGAAAAACTACAATTTCCCACCAAATCTGGTATAGTAGTTAAAATCATTATTAAGATCATGTTCTATAAAAAATACCAACCAACAATACAAATAAGCCAATTGTCCACCAAGAACAAGAAGTGGACAAAATAAGTATAATATCCACAAACAGATTTTTCTCATACTCTTGGCATAGGTTTCTTTATTTTAGTTTATTGTCCAAATTGCAACTTAAACTTTTCCAAATTATAACCCGTAAAGCTCTGCTGAAGCACTATAGACTATAAAGGTAATATCACTGCCGATCTTATTCCTTGCAAATTTGAGTGGTCAATTCAGCAGGTTTTAACCTTGAATATGATGCTAAAAGCGTTGACTTACTGATGGTATTTCAACTATTTTACTGGCTGAAATGGAAAGACCAGTTATTGCCCATCCATGATGTAGGTTTCCCTTTGTCTTGATAGTGCGTGAACCAACATATTCACGTAGTCCGGCATGAAATAGATTGAAAGCATCTTCTTGAATCTTGGCAGTCCCATACCTTATTGGACATGACTTCGAAGGAAATTTTTTAACTGATTCCGAGTCATTCAACTGACAATTAACATATGAAAGAAACATGAAAAAGGAAAACGGAGAAATTAGAAGTTGCAAATATGGATATTATCAAAGGTAAAGACAGAATGAGTTCAGGAGGGAATATTAGAACAAGAATTTTTAGGAAGACAAAAGACCTTGTAGGCATTTACATGTAGGGAGAGTGTATGAGCAATGCGTTTATTCTGCTCCAAATCAGAAAGAAGACGTTCACTCAGTTCTTCACAAAGCTCATTAAGCCACTTTTGAACCTGTAATGATAAACACAATAAAAGATGGAAAAAGTGAAATGTGTGGGTATTCATATACCATTCAGCAAATTGAAAATGTAGACTAACAAAATTGAGGACCATAGTTTTGATAGAAATACTTACAGAAGCACTGGTTTTAAGAGCCCTAGGTCCAGGAAATGTTTTTCCGGAGCCATGGCTCTTAGGAAGTAGGCGGCTCTCAACCTCATCCCCACTGATCCCCCTTGCAGCATTCCATAACCAAGTGCTGCACAGATAAAAGAATCAGTCCAGAGTTACAGCAGGATGAAATAAAAACGTAGAATTGGCTGAAGCATTCTTGCATGAAAAGAAGAAAAAGCTCGAACTTTTCCCCTTTCATTTTCATACAAACCTAAACCAGAGACACAATTTCATTAAAGCACTTCATTAATGGTCTAGACAAAGATCTTGTCCTATAGGAAAGTTACTAATACTACCAATCACACACTTTGGCTAAAATTAAGAAAGTTTAAAGCAGAAGACGGGAAATTTTTACTGTATTCTCCTTTTTCTTGAGGCAAAGCTATAACCACCAGGTAATGAAGTGCAGAAAATAATTATTTAAGAAAAAAAATCTAAATCTTAAAAGCAGCATGATGCC
The DNA here is from genome assembly GCF_002742605.1 of Olea europaea var. sylvestris. Taxonomy (NCBI): domain Eukaryota; kingdom Viridiplantae; phylum Streptophyta; class Magnoliopsida; order Lamiales; family Oleaceae; genus Olea; species Olea europaea. The sequence goes on along the minus strand of NC_036246.1, from coordinate 31,933,999 downwards.
ATCTAATTCATTTGAAACAGTAAATTGCAGTTATTTTTGCAGTTGTTTCATGTAATATCAGCAGTAATTAATATGATTACTCAGATCAGAAAACTTCCAAGCTTTCACCAAACATTGTCATAAGAATAAGAAAAAATCTAAGAATCGCTAAAATCATCAGAATACTAGTGGACAACAACCCAGTATTTATGCCATAATGTTCTTGCAGCTTCTGCTCTGAAAAATGCAATAGATCACCAACAGTATTCACACCAAGGTCCACTTGCAGGGAAGTTCCCAGCTTTCCCCCAAGTTGTTTCCTGCAATAAATATTGCCTCAAAACAAACAAAGAAAGTACATGAGAAGTTTGTACTAGTAGATAATGTCTTTCAAAACAAACAGTACAGTAATGGGCAATATTAGAGTAAGAAGATTCCCTTTCAGTGTAAACTTACATTTTCTTTATAGGTAAAGGTTCAAGTAATTTATTCACGGACAAGAATGGCACAACAGTTTGTTGAGCAGGTTTATTCATGCCACTGGCTAATTTGGCCAGCATCTGCCATAACATCATATTCATAAAAAATCATTCAAAGATAAGAGAAAACTTTCTTTTGTGAAGCAATGGATCAAAAACAACCACAAATAGAGAGTTTTCTCTCTAATTGATCTCAATTATGTTCATTGGAATCCTAATTGGACTTAGTTAGGAATGATTTGTATTTGTTTTTCATTTTGAAAGGTCTTGGCTTCGCCCCC
>NC_036246.1:31837944-31933076 GCF_002742605.1 Olea europaea var. sylvestris | reverse complement strand
TGAGATTTTTTTTTTTTTTTTTTTTTTTTAAAATGTTTTTTCCCCCCCCCCCCCCCCCCCCCCCCCAATTCTCTCCCTTTGCTTGCACTTTTTCTTTTTGTTTTACTAAATGACCTACTATGGTGGTATGATTCAAAATAATAATAATAATAATAAAATTAAAAAAAAAATCACAAGACCAAGAAAAAAGGAAAAGAAAAATAATCAAAAGATCACTGCTTTCTTACCTTATTATGAGCTATCCCTGCAGAACATGTGAATTCAGTCTCTTCCAATACTTGCAATCTAAGTTCAGAAACAATAAGTGCTCCACAGGCTAATAATTTATCACGGTGGTCAGCATCACTCTTGAGGAACCATTTCCTCACACTCTCTCTAGCATTGTCTCCATCCTGCTTTACACGATAGTTTAGTATAGCAGCTTTAACAGATACAAGTAATGAATATAAAACAAGGCAGACGGGGGTGGAACAGAAACTCCACACATAATCCTACCTTTCAGAAAAACAAACATTTTTTCCCATAATATGGTATCAACTACGTTTCTGGAATTTCTTCATAATATGGCAAGAATAAATGCTCATTTATCTCAAAAGCAATAGAATGATGTAATGATATTTGCAAAGTTTTGCCAACGGAAGGGATCACAATTACATAGGTTTTGCACTTTAGCTAACAATATGCCCTATGAAACTACTGGCCTTTAAATCTTGACCATAGCCAAAAAATGGCAGAACCATAGATGGGGCTGAGGAAGATATTACATTTCTATTTTTTGGGGTGGGGCAGACGCCAGGGGGGGTGCGGGGTTCGTATGAGTAAAATATAGGTCATCTTGTCACTCTCGGGTTGTTGCCTCATTGTAGCATAATTTACATCTTAAAATAACGGACACTAAAGTGAAATATCCTACCACATCAAGCCCCAAGACATGTGACTTAAGAGCTTCTTCATTAATTGATTCCAATCTGTGAGGTGGAAGTTCAGCCAACATTGTCTCTGCAGATTCAGTAAGGTCAAGATACACTTCATCAATAGAAGCTCGCTCACATCGTCCCTTCCTTGAAAGGATAGATACAACCTGCAAATCTTCCGCCAATAATTAGAAGATATAATACAATTGAATTATAAAGAAGGTTTCCGAAGTCTTTTAACCTCTGAACCGGCATTCCGGTACACGCTCAAATCAGCTTTTCCACGAGCGACTGGAACTTGGACGAGCTGAATTTCCGGACAGACTTCCTTTGCTTCAGAACCTCGCATGGAACTAGAAATTACACAGTAGATTTCAACACTCAATGGTGAAAGATTGCCCCAAATTTTACATAAAAAATTATCAATATCACATAAATACCGTTTCACCCCAAACATACGAGCTTCATAACTGACAGCAATGAGGCCTCCACCTTTCCAGGAGTTATACTGCACCACTGCAGTTGGTTGACCTCTTAAAGTTGGCTGCTTACGCTGCTCGACTGATGCAATGAAACAAATAGTTATCCTGGAAAAATTCTGGATACAGTAGAATGAAAATGAAAATAAAAAAGAAGATTAACAGACAGCATGCTAGCCTTATTTATGTTGCTACCTTGGAAAACAACAGATACAAATACAGCCCATCAGCAATGAGGTAAAAAAAATGTTTGATCAGTTTATTCAAGAAGGATGAAAGACTTTAACTAATTAATGGTTACTTAAAAAGGACGTCTTCAAACAGAATTACTACTTTTACCAAGTATCATGGTGCGAATAAATTTTCATGGGTCTACCCAGAAGTTCTGAGCAAACCAAATATCCAAAATGTAAATGGAAGGTGCAATGTTTTTGTCCAAAAAATTCAGACTTCATCACTTACCAAATTGCAAATCCATTCCGAAGGGAACAGTTAATGCCTTAATGGGTCTAAAAACAAGAGAGGTTAGTGATTTTAGACGGAAATCCATTTCTACTTGTTCCTTTCTGGTTTAAAATAAACTTAATGCTTTTACATGCTTCTGGATTTAAATTACCAATTTGAAATCATGAATTTTTTTATTTTTTATTTTCAAATAGGAATTCGAAAACTGGCAACCGATGTCTGGGAAACAATAATAAAACCTCAATCCTTTTTTCCTATAAAAATTGCTTCTAGAACTGGCTTCGTTCGCATTGAGTTTACTTCCATTTCCCATCAGATTAACTGATAAATTGAAGTTTGAGAGCAGCAAATCTTTGTAGAAAAGAAACAAAAAACAGTAAGTAGAAGGAAAGAAGGACCTTGGACGTAAAAGCAATCCATATCGACGTGAGCGATGATTCTCGAATCTGATGACTGTGCCCTTGACACCGGCATCCTCGCGTCCTCCCTTCCCGTATGTGCCGGGAAACTGAAAATGAAAATCTTCTTAGAGCCCTAGTAATAATGCCCTTTGGCTCCCATTTTTTGAAAAAGTATTTTTTTAAAAAATGAGAAGTTAAAAAAAAAAAAAATAATTCTATTTCCGTATAATATTATTTTGTGAAAATTTGTGTTGTTAAAAATAGAATGGAGAAAAATGAAATGTAATGTAATGAAATTTAATGAGGGTCAAACGAAGACAAATATTTTGGAATTGAATAAGTTTTAGAGGGCGTTTGGGAGCCATTTTTTATGTAAAAATGCATTTTGGAATAGTAAATTGATGGAAAATATGTAGTTGAAAAATAAAGAAATTTTTTTTATTTACATGTAATATTATTTTAATGAAGAATGTGTAGTTGAAAAAAAGATAGAGACAAATGTATTTTTAAAAAAAGGGTACCAAAAGGGGCCTAAGATAGTATTTTTTAGGGAAGTATATAATTAAAAAACAAGTAAAAATTTCTAATATACGTGTAAAATATTTTATTATTTGAAAGTATAGTTGAAAATGATCATGCAACAAACTATAAAATAAATTAATAATCGTCAAACAAACACTAACACATATTGTTTACACTTTTGTTAATAGAAAATAAGGTTACATGAAGTTTGACCATTAATTTAATTAAATCAAAGACTAAAATACGTGTTATCGCACTTTTTATCTACAAATATGTACATATAATAGTATTATTTTGGAATAGTGATTTCTTAAAAATTGTGTGATTGAAAAGTTAAAAAATATATATTCATGTTTATGTATGAAATTATTTCCTGCACTTCAGTTTCTTCTCTTCATTACTCTATCAGGAGAAGAATCAATGGAGAAATCAATGGGGAAGGAAGAAGATCAGATGGATAAGAAAGAAGAAGGAAGCTAACTGTATTAACTGATACTTGAAGTGGAGATGACATCGTTTTGGGTATTATATTAATTGTAATTAGTCCTTTTATGCTTTTTCTATTTTGCAAATTGGGCACATGCTTTCACCGTTGGGAGATAGAAAATATTGTTACCTTAACTATTGAAGGAGCAAGAGGAATGAATGGGAATGGGAAACTGACTCCTCTATATAAGTAAAGACTTTGAATTTATAGGGGAAAAATTTCTCCCCAAAACCCAAACCCACTTATGGGGTGTCATCTGTGTAGTGTTGTCAGTACCTTACTCTACTTGGATTGCTCAACCCACTTATATTATACCGACTATCGACGAAAGATGAGCAGACAAAAATAAAATGCGTAGAGGGATGAAGATGTTACCCATTATCAATAAATATCGACAAGAGGTAGAGGGGTTAGTGATATTGGATTGTACTAATAATTTTCTATGAAAATCAACAACGTGAAGGCTACTCAACAGGCGCTATACTCCTTGCTAGGCTGTTGAACCCCATGAGTGCTCTACATCCATGTTCGGCCGTTGACTCCCATGAGCACTCTACGTCCATGTTGGATTGTTGACCCCATGGGACCATCTACCACGACGCAATCGACCTAGCACTTAGCTATAAAATCATCAATAAATTGAATGGAGATCGCTTAACAATTGTCACGCACGTAACCAACTGTCCAATAGTTGGAGGCTCCCACTCAGAACGTAGGGTAGTGGAAAAGGTAACTTGGACACGTGACACCATAACCGCCCAGAATTCACGTGGCGTCAGACACCTATAAATACACTCAAAGCGAAACAGTTATCTCTCAAAAGAATTTTGACTATCTGAAAACATTCTTTGTATTTCCTCTCTCAATACTAATTCTCACGTTGGAGGTAAAACAGGGAAAATCGCCGTACCCTCATTTTTCAGGTAACATTTGTTCATTAGAGTTGCAGGAAGACCTTGCACCTCCAAGAGGGCACGGAGTATTATTTCACAACTACTTAAATAACCAACCAAATCCCACTCAAATTTTTTGCAAAAGTCAGCCACTCAACCCTCAACCTATTTTTCCAATAGGTGGGACTGTCACCGAATGTCCCGTGTTGGATGCTAGCTTTTTTCCTATGCTTCGTGTGATAGCTTTAAGGAAAAGGCCAAAAAGTAGTGATTAAAAGTGAAGAGTCACAAGAGACTTCCAATCAAGGCGGCATGCATGGTCCGTATCGCAGTATTCATAACGCCAGCTGCCTCTGCCTCTGCCTCTGCCTCTGCCTTACCTTCTTCAGATAAATCAATCGAAAAAGACCAAACCCTATTGCATTTCTGTGTCAAATCTTAAGTATAATTGTTGGTTTGAGAGGTTGAAGCTGCCAGCATGATCTGGTAACAAGAAGTTGCCATTGTAAAACTGATTTGAAGTTAGTGTTAGGTTCGACCAGGTCATCTAGTAGCTTCAATCACTCACCAACAATATCAAAATTACTCAAGATTCCTCTTCTTCTATATACGTTAATTGCTTGGAGTCAGGTAACTATGTGCACTTATTAGTAAAATTTGTTCCATTTGTATATTCTTACCTCATTCTGCCATTTTTCTAAGATTACTGACATTTTGATGAACAAAATTAATATGGAAAATAACCAAATATTATAACGAATCCATTTGTTTGCATCCTCAACCCAAACACTACAAACACTAAAACGCAATGGTATAGAAATTGCTTAATTTTGTTCGTTTATTTGTTGATTGTCTGTGAAGCACCAACAAGCTATTGACGTCGGTGTATTGATTTTCAGTGTGTCAGTGTCCAACACCTATTGGATACCAGTACGTCTCCGACACTGTGTTAACACATGTTGGAGGTCCCTTATAGCGATTCTTGGTCAAGAAGAAATGAAGAAGGCTGAGGGCTGCTGTGGATGGTTTGGTCAAGAAGAAAGAAAAATCAGGCGGCTGAAAAGTAGAAGGCTAAGCTGCTGCTTCGACGGGAAGAAGAAATCCATAATTTGTTGAAGAAAAGTGAAGAGGCGTGGTTATACGCAAATGAAAAAAAAAAATATTGGCTCAATTTTTTTAACAACACATTTACTACTTTACCCCCATTTCAAAAACAAATTATAGGTTTTATAATATAGTTATAAGGGCATAATAACTTTTATTTATACACTCTATTTTAACTGCTGTTGAATTTCTCGATCTTCGCTTATTGTAATAATTATTTTCTTAATTTTTTCGTCAAATTTTTTTCTTCAACTTTCAATTGATTAGTAATCTCATTGTTGATGATGATTTATGACAAAATATTTTATTTTCATGCATTGAGATGGGGGGATAAATATTTTTATGTTTTTTATTTATTTATCTTTTTAAAATATGCTGGAAAATAAGTTGATATATGCTATTTCAATCGGACGTTTTGTACATAAATTGTTATCAAATACAAAGTGTGTCTGATAATGAAAAGTTTTTAAGGATAAGAATGCCATGAAAAATTATTAGGACATAAATGCGATGATGAGTAAAAATTGAGAACTTTAAGTGTAATTAAAAAATGGTGCAAGAAATAAGAATGAAGCCGTTATTTACATCCACCATTATTTTATATACATCCACTTTTAAAAGAAAATTATATTATATTTTTAAAGCTTATGTAAATTCACTTAAATAAACATGTAAAATTAAATAAAAATATATCACTCTAACTTCAATTACTAATATTTATTTTCATTGAATTCTTTTGAACATTTTTATAAAACCCTAATATTCATAAAATATCATCTTTAACTAAAGTCAAAACAACAATGGAAGAGATACCTTAAAGCAAATACATAAGACATAGCAATACACAAAGAAGAATTTGAAAAAGTAATGATTTTCTTCTGTTGGAATTATCATTTTTCTTGAATTGAAAATATTGATGGCTATCTTTTTTTACTAGGATTATCAAAATAAGGATTTTAGGTTTTCTATTGGGATTATTTTTTTTAAAATTCAAAACAATGGTGGTTAATATGTTGGGATTATCGAAACAAATAAAGAAATTTGAAATATGATGGCAATAATAGAAATACATCAAAGAAATTATGACAGGATAAACGCATAAATGGTATGGATGTACGGATATATAAAAATGGTGTAGATAGATAGGATTGAAGGAATTACGATGGAATAGATATATAAGAATGGTGTGGATATATTAAACAAATGAATTTAACAAGGGTAATATTGAAATGTGATGTGGATGAAAATAATATATTTTTTAAAATTTTAAAATTTTAATAGAATAGATATAGAGTGAGGTAGATATATAAAAATGGTGTATATAAATACTAATATTGACTCTCAATAAAATTTGTTAAGTGAATATAATTACCTTTTTAAAATTAAAAAAGAAAGGTAACTTTCGAATCATCGTAATTTATAATTTTATCCCAAATACGTAGAGATGTTAATTTAGCTTATCAACTCGGGTGGCAGTGGCTCGACCCGAGAAAAGTCCATGCTGGTCGTGCTCACAGCTCGGTAGATTCGAGTCGAGACTAGGGTCGAACCCCATTTTGGAGCGTCGGCCCAAACTCGATCTAGTTGAAAGCTCAAGTCAAGCTTAGATATTTTAACCGAGCAACAGCTCTGCTCATGAACCGAATGGGCTCATTAACATCCCTAGATGGACATTTAGGCCCCGTTTGGTAGCCATTTTTTCAAAATGTATTTTTCCCTCTCTTCTTTTCAACCACATATTCTTTATTAAAATAATATTACATATAAATCAAAAATTCCTTATTTCTCAACCACGCATTTCACATCAATTTACTATGCTAAAACGCATTTTTACATAAAAATATCTATCAAACACCCCCTTACTTTTATGGAGTTTGAAGTGGGAAGGGTGAGGACCTTTCTACACCCCATCTACAAGTGGTGAAAATATACAATTTTTTTAGGGAAAATTGCAGCCACAATACCAAATATTTCAAAAACTTGCACTCAAAGTCCAATTTAACATAAACTGTTAGTTGACCAGAGAATTGACCTTGACCATTATTTTGACTAATTTTAAAAGGATAAAATTGTAATTTTACATTTTTTAACAAAAAAAAAAACAATTATAATATATTAATAATTAAATAAAAACAAAAATTAAACACACCATCTACCTCCATCCACTTTTTTCCCAAACCCTTTACCCTAAAACCACTAGCGGCTATTGCTGGCAACACTGCCACCCTACGTCAACCACCAATCCTATCAAAATCCATAATGCACAATATAAATCTCACTCTCAATTTGTACAGGTAAATGAATTGAGCATAAAACAAGTATCGAGCATTGTGTTATGAATTTGGTTCTTATGAGTTTACTTTAACTCAATCTGTACTTGCTTATTGCGATGAAGTTGTTAGGCTTGAATCTTGTGAGTCCTTCTCCTCTTCTTCTTTAGTACGTGGTGGTGTCAATGGGTCATTACCGTGCTAGTAATAGTGTGGTGATGGTGTTAGTAGATTTTTGCTATGGCTGTGGGCTGTGGCTATGGTGATGGTGTTTCGATCTCTTCTGCCATAGATGGCTACTGATGTGTGGGATCTGGTGGAGATGGCAATGAGATTGTTTCAACATGTTGTTTCAATATAGCAGCAGGATATGATGAGTAAGACTTGGTAAAGGTATAAACAAGCAAAATTAAAGGTAAAACCCATATTAATGGTGTTTTATTACAAATGGATGGTGGTCAATGGAGAGGATGGCTGTGATCGGGAAATTGGGTAAGTTCTGGTTTTTGGTTTCTTTTTTTTCTTTTTCTTTTTCTTTTTTTTTTTTAGTTTTTTATTTTAGTTATTTTAATTTTTTTAATTATAGAAAATATAAATTTATCATTTTAACCTTGTAAAATTAGTTAAAATTTGATCAAATCATTGACTTTTGGTCAACTAACATAGAAAGTAATGGTTTCTGTTGTATTGGACTTCAGGAACAAGTTTTTGAAAGGTTTGATACCCTAGATGACACAAATTAAAAATTTTGGTTAAGTTTGCATAAAAGTGAAAGGTTTGGTACCGTGGCTCTTTTTGTTTTTAAGGAAGCAAAATTTAAGTTGTAGCGTTTTTTTTCCTGATGATTTGTTCGACAAGAAATTAATTGATGATTTAGATCTTTAAGGGAAAGTCATGGATAAAACCTTAAATTTTAGAGAAAAATAATTTCAAAAAAAGTCGAAAAAAGTATTTAAACTCAGTAACCTCACATGACTCGGCCATTGATGTGTCGTGTGATGAGTGTGCCAAGCCTTTTCGCATAATTTAGTTCATTATGACTAGTCAAGTGATTGGAGAGGGGTTGCCTCGTAGATCCTTGTTTTTTCTACAAGTTGAAATAGATCAAGAAAGGAATGAAAGATCAGAGAAAAAGGGATCAGACTTAGAAGTTCATAGATGGTTAAATGCAATCCTTGGGAGAAAGAACTAACGTAACAGGGAAAGAGAACTCCTTGCAATCGCATCATTACTTAGAATTCACATGTAGGTTATTTAGAATTTTGCCTTTATATTTAAGATTACGTTTGCATGTTTGAAATTTGTTTTTCCTTTTTCACGTTTAGTAATTAATTTTTATATATAAATTATATTGTATCTATATATAATTAATATTTTTAATCTGTTCAAATAAATTATGTCATTTTTTCAAAATTATAATTTATTACTCCCGAAGAAGCGCAACTGTACAAATCTTAATATTCTAGCATAAAACATGCTCTTGAAGAGTTAATATTTCTAACTTACAATTTGTTGGTGCTTGTAAAGTAGCATGACATTATTAATATTTTTTAAAATATATTAATTGTTTCAAAAGAGTATGATATTATAATTTCAATATTTCAAAAGAATATTGATCGATTTCAATGTAAAATCACGAATTAAATTACTCTATTTCTTTACATGTCTATTCTACTGTATACGTATTTATATATTGATATTCTAATTAAATTTTGACTTGCTCTAGAATAACATAATTATATTTTTACTCCTGAAGAGTAAATCTTTACATGATCTATTTTAAAATAATTATAATATTTTATAACTCCTGCAAAGCATTATATTGAAATTTCAATATTTCACAAGATTATTGATATATTATTCTTGAAGAAGTAATAGTAAAATACAAAATGCTCTCGAAGTAGCATATCTCTAAAAGAATATGTGTAATTTTTGAATTAGTATTTATCCCTTAAAGAAAACATATAGCTCATGTCATGTGGACACTGATTATGCTGACTATTCGATTAGTTATTATATGATTATAAAATATTAATTATAATACAACTACATATACTATTATTTACGATAAAAAAATATTTTCTAGACTTAATATTAGTAGAAAATTATGTTAATATGACATTAGTTACATTAAAAATTGAAAGCTCCGAAAGAGTTTGTATTATTTGATAATAAAATTATATATTGACGATACATTTTATTCTATTAAATTCAGAATAAAATTGTTTAATTTGAAAGATATCCGCTAAAATAGGTTTCACATTGAAATGATACAAGAAAATAATATAAAATATATTTGTACAATTTCTTTTGTATTTGACCAGAAGCAGATAAAAGAAAACCCTCGATACTCACTTCTACATGTACTATACTTTCAAATGATTAAAATCAAACATTATTAGGAACTTGAAGTTCTTTGACCACGTATTGACTCTATATACTATAGAAGATATTTTTGATTATTTTGAAGTCAATCTGGCAGAAATTTGTAGAATCTGGATGGCCTGCACAATTGTAATAAAAAAAATTGATATCTCAGCATTTCGTGGTCCAATCGTCATGAAATTTGGATGGGAAGTTCACAATTCATTACGCTGCAAATTCAACAATTCTTATCAAAATCTAACAATTCAATTGTGAGAAACAGCTACATAAGCAGTAGCAAAATTTTTAAATACTATAAAATTTTCAAATTTAGATTTTTGAAAAATGTGAGATTTGTCAACCATTCAAGGTTTTCTATAACTTTTAAATTGAAGTAAGTATATTCTATCGAAGTCTTTCTAATCCTGTTGTATATTATGTTTGTTATTTTTTAAACTAATCAAATATTTTGATTTAAATTTTTGCTCTTGAAGAAGCACAATTAGAAATTATATTTATACTGAATGGTTATAATCTTAATGTTCTGGAAAAACACAACTCACCTTATATAAATGTTTTAGAAAGAATTATCCTCTCCTGAATAGCATAATAAAAGAGAATATGAAAGAGTCAATACTGCAACGTGTTAGAGAATATAATATTACTATTAATAATAATTTATTCTCTACTAAATTAAAGAGAAATATATAATTGAAATAAACACTTTATTGAACCAAGATTCAATTTGATTTTATTCTTTGGCTTGACCAATTGAACCATTAATAGATCAATAATAATGTGAAACTAAAAATTTCAATGGACGTTCAATGAAAAACCTAAAATAATTTTAATCTAATGAATTCATATACGTTGTTTGTTCTTGTAATCGAAAATTGATCACTACACATCATTATTTAAAATAGGAACTAAATTCCATGTATTTTTGAAAATTAATCGGGGTGATAAATGGGGCTCTATCATCTTTCATGTTGATTATCTAAATGATATTTGTATCTAAGAGATTTGATACATATACTATACGATTACATGGTGTTTGCAACCTGAAGTATACGAAATTATTGCTCAAATTTAAATTATGAGCATATTTTTCAGATTATGCATTCAAGATGGTAAGTTTTGATGATAATAGTGATCCTAAATCTCAACATTTTAATTAATGTAAGTTGGAATGTCGGTAAATGGTTTAACATCATTATTTATAAAACACCTCCAATTAATTTAATTGAAAACAAAGTACTTCTATTTCTGTTTAGGGAATGTTATTGTGCATCATGCCAACATCATAATTCTTCTTGTTATAATTAACTTATGGTCAAAGCCTAATATTTTTTTCATCTACTTATTTTTTATTGTGTAATATATGTAAAACTGATCTATCACTATACACTAAGATGAAAAATAAAGAATGCTGAGAATAAATGAGAAGTTTGAACCCTTGTAGAAAATTCTCTTTAAATGATGCTTTTATATGTATGAAACTTCCGAAGAAATTAATAAAAATTATTTTTCAGATCATCACGTTACTGTAGTTATCAAATGTTGATAAATATCTCTATAAAACAAGATGGTATTATTCGGAAACTGTATAAGACAACATGAAACATGCTTTACCAAAAATTACAATATTGAAGATATTAACATACAAGATATGGATCGCTTGATACAAAAATTTTATTTATTGAAATCAAGGGAGCAACCGTACTATTTTTCCTTCAATCAAATTTTGTCTTACTGGATTTTCTCGGCAAAGTTTTAACAAGACAAATATTTTTGTAATATATCATTCAAAAAGTGTGTTGTAATGATATATTTATCTGTGAATGCCAATTTTACCCTTGCAACCCTCGTGATTATTTGCATTGTATCCTTAATTCTTCCATATAAATATGAGACTTTGATTCTTAATAAAATATATATATGTCTATTTCTTATCTTTTTCTTGATGAGCTTCTCTTCTTGCATGACTTTCACACTTTATTTTTAGAATATGATATATGATTATTAAGCACAATCACAATTGTCACAAAAGTTTAATTTTGGTAGAAAATTGTTCTTTTAGAAGTTTAGACACAAAAATGAAACAAATTAAGAGCTTGTTTGGTAGGGATTTTATTAATTAATTTTTTGATCGTTAGAGATAAAGTGGGTCATATCTGTGAGAGAAGAATTCAAAAAAGACGAGTGAAATAGTAAAATAACGTTCAAAAAATTAATTTTAACTGAATTTTAAGTTGTATCAAACATGCTCTAAATCCTACAGAAGTGAACAGAAAATAAATTCGGTTCATGCACTTCTCTGCAACCGCAAAGCACAGAGAAACCTCCATATTTTCGAAATGGGAAGGTGGTTAACAGTCTCATCATCCACAGTGGTTCTTTTAAGATTTTCTCAAAAACCCCTTTTGTTTTTCCTTATAATCACCTAAGAGTTTCACTTCTAAAGAATTCTAATGCAAATCCATTGCCTTGCATCGGTCCCAATTTTGGGTTTTGTAGGGCACTTCACTTGACCTTTAGAGCCATACATACCACTAGAACATTGTGCACAAATGCTGTTTTATCAGAGGTTCCCATTCAAAGTCAATTCTCTAATGGTGCAGAATTTACAAGCAGGGGCGGACCTATTAAGGGTCCAGTGGAGGCAATTGCCCCCATTGGACCCTAAATTTTTTTGACATTCAAAAAGGCCCATACAATAGATTAATAGAAGCCCATGATTTTTAACCCAAGCCCAACAATCTATAAGTTTTTAACATTGAAAATATGGTCCATAATTCCCAAACCCTATGGACCGGATTCCAGAACCAGTAAGAGGCAACGAGAGTGGGCGACTGTGAGACGGACGGTGCGATGCGAATAGATTGAAGAAAAAAATTTTGGTAATCAATTTCTCTGTGTTAATCTTATTATTTATGTTTTTGTTAGTTATTTATGCAAATAGCAAGTTTAGATATTTGGTTGGATTAAAAAAAATATTTGAAGCCGTAGCCGTCAGCCGTGAACGATGAATCAGTGAAAGTGAATGAAATGAATTGATATTTCAACAATATGAATTGATAATGTGACCTTGAATTGTAAATTGTTAGATAACTTATATTTAATTAATTTCTTCCTAAGTTCCTGTCTCTTGGAAATTGGAATTTGGATCAGGGGCAAAGTCGAAAATGTGTTGAATTTGGAATCTTGGATTGTAGATTTGTAGTGGTTCAGTTGTTGCCTTGTTGGACTTGGATTCTCAAATGTTAATTGTTACCAATTTTAGTTATTTTTATCGGAACTTATAAAAAAAATTTACATTAGGATTTAGGTCTCTTGGGTTTTAGTTGCTTATATTTGATATCCAAGTATCCATCTGAGTATTTGTATTTCATTTATATTACTCAAGAAACTCACTTATTTTTTAGATCAAGGTCGTTTTAGTTCATCAATTTTAGATTCGGAGTTCATCTCTTAACTTTCCATTTCACCGTTGGTATATTTATGCAAGCTTTGTTTGGCTTGTAGGATAGGAAGATATGTTGAGATATTTTAAAAAGGTATCTCAAATATCTACTGAAGAAAATGTTGAGGCAAAGAAATAACGCATTGAGGAAATTTCTATTGAAGAAAATGTCGAGGCAAAGGAAGCCAATGGTAAGGATGCTACTGTTGGAGAAAATGATAAAGCAAAGGAAGCAAGTATTGATGACACTAATTTTCAAGAAAATGATGAGGTAAAGAAAGCAAGTATTGAGCATATTGATGTTGCACAACTTCCCATGGATCCCGGATTAAGAACTCCAATATTGGATTATAATGTTAATCTTCGAGATCAAATAAGAAGAGCATACTTGCAGAGAGGTCCATGTCAACCTCGGAGTCATGTGTTTCCACGTAAAAAATCAAGGTGATTCATTCCTGCTTGGTTCAATGAATATCCTGATTGGTTAGAATATAGTATAAGTAAAAATGCTGCATTTTACTTATACTATTATCTTTTCGGACCAAACAATGGGGAACAAGGAGGTGGCGATACTTTTGTAAAAGAAGGGTTCCATAATTTTAAAAAGAATGATAGACTTGGAGTTCATGTTGGAGATGTCCATAGTGCACACAATCAAGCCCGAAGAAACTGTGAAGCCTTGATGAATCAAGAGCAACATATTGAGACAGTTTTATTCAAGCAGTCAAAAAGAGCATGGAGTACATATCGAATTCTTTTGAATGCATCAATTGATTGTATACGACTTCTTTTATGTCAAGGACTAGCTTTTCGTGGTCATGATGAGTGTGAAGAGTCAAATAATCAAGGTAACTTTCTTGAACAGTTGAAGTTTCTAGCTGATCATAATGAAAAGATTAAAGCTGTCACTTTGAAAAATGCTCCAAAAAATCACAAACTAACATCACCAAAAATTCAGAAGGATATTGTAAGTGCTGGAGCTATTGAAATGATTGATGTTATCATCAAAGATATTGATGATACATTCTTTTCAATTTTAGTTGATGAATCTCAAGATATCTCAGTGAAGGAGCAAATGTCTGTTGTTTTATGTTATGTTGATAAGACAAGACATGTGGTTGAACGTTTTATTGGAATTGAACATGTTTCCAGTACTACAGCTCTATCACTTAAAGCGGCTATAGATAAATTATTTTCAAGATATGGGTTGAGTATATCCAGATTGCGAGGTCAAGGTTATGATGGGGCGAGTAATATGCAAGGTGAGTTCAAAGGTCTTAAAACACTTATTTTGAAAGAGAATCCAAGTGCCTTTTATGTTCATTGTTTTGTTCATCAACTTCAATTAGCTCTTGTAGCTCTGGCAAAGAAGCATAAGAAAATCCAAAAACTCTTTAATTTGGTTTCTAGCATGGTGAATATTGTTGGAGCTTCTTCTAAATGTTGTGATATTCTCCGAGAGAAACAAGAAGCCATAATTTCTGAAGCACTCATTAATGGTGAGATTTCAAGTGGGCGAGGTCTAAATCAACAAGTACTATTGCACATTTTGGTGATACACGTTGGGGATCACATTATCGTACTTTGGTTAGTTTGATATTGATGTTCTCACCTATAATTGATGTCATTGAAATGATTTCAATTGATGGATCAACCCGTGAACAAAGATGTGATGCTGATAATTTATTGGACTCAATGCAGTCATTTGAGTTTGTGTTTAATTTACACCTCATGAGAACTATCTTAGGAATTTCCAATGAATTGTCTATGGCATTACAAAGAAAAGATCAAGATATTGTAAATGCCATGAGTTTAGTGACAGTATGCAAACAAAGACTCCAAGAAATGAGGGACAATGAGTGGGATTCTTTTTTGGATGAAGTCGTTTCTTTTTGTCAAAAGCATAATATTATGTTCTTGACATGGATAGTGTATTTGTACGCCCAGGTCGCTCACGGCGTAATACTGAAGAAATGACAAATTTTCATCACTTTCGTGTGGATTTATTTTATTCTGTCATTGATATACAAATTCAAGAATTGAATGATCGTTTTTCTGAGGTAAGTACAGAGTTACTTCTTTGTTTAGCATGTTTATGCCCCGATGATTCATTCTCTGCTTTTGACAAGGATAAATTAATTCGTCTTTCTAAGTATTATCCTAAAGATTTTTCAAAGATACAGCTCATGACACTTGATGATCAGCTTCGAAACTATATTGTTGATATGCGCTCTAACAAGGAGTTCAGAGAATTGAAGGGACTTAGTGAACTTGCATTGAAGTTGGTTGAGACCAAAAGAAATAAAATGTATCCATTAGTTTACATGCTTGTGACTTTAGGATTAACTCTTCCAGTTGCTACTGCTTCAGTTGAAAGAGTATTTTCGGCTATGAACATTGTGAAGAATCGACTGCGTAATCAAATTGGAGACCAGTGGATGAATGATAGCTTATTTGTGTATGTGGAAAAAGATGTATTTAACGAAATCGATAACAAGACTATTAGACGGCGTTTTCAAAGTATGAGAAGCCGTAAGGAACAATTGTAAAAAAATACTACGTTTTGATTATTATCGTTATTTCTAACTTGAAATTCTTTTTTACGTAATTTTTTCTCGCCCCCACTGGATCATAATCCTGGGTCCGCCCCTGTTTACAAGGCCATTCCTTCGAAGTAGTTTCTTCAGGTGGTTGAAAATGTCGCCAAGTATGGTGCTCAGATTTTCAAGTTTTCCCTCAAAAGTAGACTGTTTTGCATATTTGAAGGACTTTTTAAATGTTAATGATCATTATTAAATATGTTATTCAAACTATCGAACAATGAACTCAAAATAACAACACACGGTTAAGATAAAATAGGTACCTTTACATGATTCCAAATACAACTCCAATGAAGCTCAGACTCAAAATCGTACTCGTCTGTTTGACCAAACCCTAAAGCACACATTTGGTAATTAATGGAAGCTACAATGATCATTCAACAGTACTCCCTTCATGACACACCCAGTGTACATATTTAAAAATAGAATTAGAAGAAATCAACTTCCATTCGAAGTTTTGGAAAAAGAACGTGAAGAGAGAGGAGAAGAGTTTGGAAATCAAAATTAATAATTAATTTTAACCATTATTTCATAAAATTCACAATTTTTCAACCACACATTTTATTAACTTTTATCAAAATATACTAAAAATTTGATTTTAATTTCCACCAAACGGAACCTTATTCTTACCTTTATGAAAGAATTATATCAATTTTCTTACCTTAGTCAGTAAAGTGCATGGCTTTTAATCACGTGGTCGTGGGTTCGATTCTCAAAGACAACGTTCCCATTACATTCTAGTTTTGCTAGTTCTTGAACAAACTTGTGAAAAATCAACCTTCAAGTTGATGAAGTCACGATGCAATTTACCCTATTTATTTTAAGTCATTGTTTGATTTTCATTATTTACAAAATACATTTTCCTTTCTTCTTTTTAACCACCTATTATGCATTAAAATAATATCACACGTAAATAAAAAAATTTCCTTATTTTTTTATTCACATATTCTCCATCAATTTACCATTCTAAAATTCATTTTTCCATAAAAATGGATGTTAAACACCCTCACATTTTTCTTTATTTTCTTTTTAACCACAAAATTTTAATAAAATAATATTATACGTAAATTCATAATTTTATCTTAATTTTTAACCATACATTCTCTATCAACATTCCGTTTCAAATTAGGGTCACACCAATCCAACATTCTTTATCCAAGTAGTTTTGGTAAAATGAATCTTGCAGCCACCTTACTTCCCCCAAACCAATCCAATCCAATCTCCGTGCGCGCGCGCTCTCTCTCTCTCTAAAACCAAAGAGTAGAGAAAAGGGCTGCAATATTATGCTACAGTGATCAAAATTTCAAGATCTAGAGAAAAAAATACTTATAGAGGTGAATAAACCCTAGGAAGAAACCAATCAATCCAAAAGCTAAATTGAAAGTGGCGCAAAACAGCATGAAAACGCTAATCTATGCGTTGGTGGCGCGTGGGACGCCACCAGTGGTACTGGCTGAGTACACAGAGTTCAGCGGCAACTTCAACTCCATAGCTTGCCAGTGCCTTCAAAAGCTTCCTTCTTCCAACAATAAGTTCACCTACAACTGCGATAACCACACCTTCAATTACCTTGTTCACGATGGCTTCAGTATGTGCTAATTTTCCTAGTAGTAGCTCCTATAAATAGTTTTTTTCTACGGCTTTGCGTCGTTACAGTAATTTTGAATCTAACGTGAGGTGTTGATTTATAAGTTTGGAATTAGGAACTGGACGATCTGAGTCATGATTATTATATTAAGTTGTTTGTTATTGAAATGTGCTTTTGCACGCATTTGTTGTTAAATGGGGATCCCAAGGGAAATGAGCAATATTGCCTTATTTTGATTTCTTCTGATCTCTGTTGACTTGCAACGTTTAATTTTCTTAATAATTTGAAAGGTCCCTGGATTGTGAATCGAAAATTGTTAACTGCTTAAAAGGAAATTATTTAAAATGATAAATTTTATGTAAATGTGATATGGATGCAGTTCTCATGCCTTGTGCGTGGCTGATAGGAGGCAAGAAGTTATTGCATTAATGAACTATGTTGTATTTGTGAACAGATTTTTGTAGATTCTTCGTGATTAGATTTTGCTACTTGTGCAATTGATGCAAACACAGATAAAACTACCATCTTGAGAATATAGTTACTCTTATATATTTGCCAGATATCTAAGTCATAGTTTTTGTCCATTATTGGTTGTGGAAATTCTGTGAAGCGTACTGTGTGGTTGCTGAAGAATCAGCAGGAAGACAGGTTCCTATGGCATTTCTGGAGCGTATTAAGGATGACTTTGTAGCAATGTATGGTGGTGGAAAGGCTGCAACAGCTCCTGCTAATAGCCTTAGCAAGGAATTTGGGTAATTGTAACAGTGATGAGATAGTTTGAAATTCTTATTTGTTATAATGAAACTGATACGTGGAAGCGCTTTATTACAGACGAAAGTTGAAAGAACACATGCAGTACTGCACTGATCATCCTGAAGAGATAAGCAATCTTTCAAAGGTGAAAGCACAGGTTTCAGAAGTTAAAGGTGTTATGATGGAAAATATTGAGAAGGTATGGAGAGTGTTGTTTTGCTTGTATGTCATGAAAAGTTTGACAATCTTTTATTGTTTTGATGAATCATTATATTGAGATACATAACCTAATTTCTGACCAGTGATAATAATAAATTAATTGTTCTACTGTCCTCCAAACATAGAAGTGTTTTCTAGGAGCAATGCTAGGATTCTCATTGATTCAGTTGACTTGAAACTTCGGTTGCCTCAATTATAAATTCTGTGCCAAAGGGAGGAATAGCAGGTATTCTATAACATGAGAAAAGATGGTGGATGCTTGAACTGCTATGAGAAAATTTTATGCTAGCTATGACTACTGAATCCTTTTCTAATCAATATCATGGAATTAAGTGGACAAGTAAAAAACATACGATGAATAGGAACAACAATCTATCAAACTGCTTTTCAAACAGAATTTTTTTACTCTGAAATACCAGGTATTCTTGATATTTAAAAAACGCAGATGGCCAATCTGTTGGATAGCCTGTTCTACCTGCCCCCCTGGGGATTGAACAGTAAGTTATCCCGAAATAAGTAATTTTTAGTTTCGATGCAGTGGAATTTATCACAAACTTTTTAGATTTATCCTTCTAATATGATGGAACTTGCGAAATTAAATTGCATATTGGCTTATTAAGTTGTGTTTTCCCTTTCATGGTGAAACTTGAAGGAATGTTATATTATTCTTAGGGCAGAGTGCTTCTAACATTCATCTGTATCCTTTCGCTACTCTGATGCCTTTTCTCTTTCCTTTTCATTTTTCCTTTTGACACGTGGTTTCGTTATTTTCATTTTTTGGAAGTGCCTGATGAGAACACAAGCCCAAAATGGGGGAGAGATTTTCTTTTGAGCAAAGCATGAGAAGTTAAATTGAAAAGAAATCTTTCATTATTTGATGCATCTTTGTGGATGAATGCCATCTTGGCTTTGTTCTTTATTACAGGTTCTTGATCGTGGGGAGAAGATAGAACTTCTCGTGGATAAGACGGAGAATCTTCATCATCAGGTACGTCTCTATCTCTATGCACTCGTGCTTTTAGCTGTTCTTTTAAATCTGTTGAGATTGGTTTTGATGTAGCTACATATGGCATGATAAAAATAAAATTCAAATAGCTAAACATTAATAGCTTGTTTGAGCGCCCTTTTTATTGATGCATTTTGGAATAATAGATTTATGGAGAATGTGCAGTTACAGAATAAGGAAAAGTTTTGGGTTTTCATGTAATATTATTTAATTGAAGAATGTGTGGTTGAGAAAAAGAAAGAAAAATGTATTTTGGAAATAATGGGGATCAAACAAGGACTAAAATTATTGATGAGAACAATATTTTGAGCATGTTTGGGTAGTGTTTATAAAGATTTTAAATTATAAATAGTTAGAAATGAGTGGGGGATAAGTAGGTAGTACTTATGGGTCCTCGAAGTCCTAGGTTCACTTTTATAGGGTAAAGAAGTTAAACTCAAAGGAACTTTTAGTAAAATAATTTAGTGCATGTTTGGTAAATCACAAAATTGTTTTATTTTTATTTTTTAAGTTGGTCAAACATACTTTTTATCTACACAATATGTAGGCCAACAACTTACTATGAACACATTGTGTAGGACCCAAAGCACTTAAGAAATTTAAGCTTTGCCAAGCATGCACTTATATCGAACTCTATTTTAAGATCCCATCTCTCCTAATCCATACTTTTATTCCTCATCAAATAGTTATTATTCTCATTACCTCTTTAGAATTCAAAACTAAAAATTTGAATTGAAAAAATGTACTAACAACAGAATGAAATGGGAATGTTGTGTGCCTCAATGGTAAGGCGCATCATCAATATAACATCATTCCATGGACATTCCTAGTTGACTTAATTATTTTGCTGAAACAGGCACAGAACTTCAGGAACACTGGAACAACACTTCGGAGAAAAATGTGGTTGCAAAACATGAAGACTAAAATCATTGTTTTGGCCATTGTGGTTGCCTTGATCCTCATCATAGTTCTCTCTGTCTGCAAAGGGTTCAACTGTCAAAAATGAAATTTATCTGGCTATGACAACTCAATTCGTCTCTGTTGATCTTGTTGCTGAAGCCTCTGATTTGATTGACTTCCAAGAAATCTGTTATTACATGTATGTATGAAAGTATCTGTAATTCTCATATATTGCTGCAGGAACTCGGCCCTTCTTTTTTTTCCACCCAATCAGAAAACAATAAAAATCACTAGTAGTTATATTACAGTCATAAATTTTGTTTTTGCTAACAGTTTGTTGAACACCTCCAGCAGTATATGCACCTTTTGCTTCCCCAGAACTGTTGTTTCGTACTATCATTTTGGGTTCCTCTTCGACTTAGTATGCTTGTATATATCCTCTCTACTGCTCTGCAAAAGCAAAGTTGAAATTCAGTTTGATTACAAAGTTAGATGACTATATTAGTTCTATTGGAGTTAGCATCCAACATCAGTTGAAATTGTAAACCGAATGTTGATTAAAGCCGATCCCTCCAGGAAACTAAATCAGAATAATTTCCCAGGATCTTTTAAAAGAAGGAAACGGACAGATAGAAGAAGAATAATGCTTGTTGATGAACTGATGATCAAAAAATTGTAGAAACATCAGCTATATATAGCCAATTACAAGTTCAAAAAAGTGAGTCCAAATCCCTAAAAAAGTCCACTAATTGACCCACTAAAGCCCTATTATATTGGCATAACAATGAAACTGAAAAATAGATTCCTAATGGACTGTAAGACTTACTCAATATCATTGTGGCTCAGCTAAAGAAAAAAGGCCGTTTGAGTTTGATTTCTAACAGCCTCCCTTAAACTCAAAACTAATCATTCCCATCATATTCTTTTAACTTGGAAAAAATTTAGCTTTCAATGACTTTGTAAGAATGTTAGCCAATTCATCTTCAAATTTACAGAATTCAACAGCTACTTCATGTTCTTTGACAAGCTCACGAATGTAATGAAAATTTATGTAGATGTGTTTACTTCTCCCATGAAAGACTAGATCTTTAGTCAAGCAAATAGCTGACTTGTTATCACAGAAAATCTTCATAGGAATTATTTGTTTCTGATTTAATTCTTCCGACAATCTTCCCAACCAAACAGCTTGACATGCAGTAGAGGCAGTTGCAATATAGTCTGCTTCGATAGTGTAAAGAGCAACAACTTGTTGCTCGTGAGCCCATGTGAAATACATAGCCAAACGTACTCGTCCTTTCTTCAAGATCACCTGTCCAATCACTGTCTGTGCACCCAACAAGGTTGTGGTTATCAAGAGATGAATAAAAGATACCTTGACTTTGATTACCTTTTATTTATTGTAGGATTCGCTTTGCAGTTTCCGAATGAGATTGGCTTGGTGTTTCCATAAATCGGCTAATAATGCAAACTCCAAATGTGATATCAAGTCTAGTAGAGGTCATAAAATGTAGACTACCTACCATACTTCAAAAATAAGTTGGATCAACAAATTTTCCATTGCCATTTTTATCCAAATGAAATCTTTCTTGAAAAGAGGAGTTTTGATAGGATTCCATGATTCCATCTTGAATCGCTTTAGAATATCTTTTGCATATTTCTTTTGCGAAATAAATATTCCTCCATTAGTCTGCATCACTTCTAGTCCAAGAAAATAAGACGATTCCCAGTTCAATCATTTCAAAGTTGCTAGTCATAGTCTCCCTAAATTCTGCAAACATACTTGGATAATCTCCTGTAAAAATCAAATCATCAACATACAAACATATAATAATCATATTTCCATGTGAATTAGATTTGATATACAATGTGGGTTCATACGGACACTTAAGAAAACCATTTTCTTGGAAATACGTGTTAATCTGAGTGTACTAATCCCCCGTCGCCTTTTTAACCCGTAGAGAGGCTTTTTCAATTTGAGAATTTTTCCTTCGTGTCCTTTCTACCCATAACCATTTGGCTGATCGACATAGACCTCTTCTTCAAGAAAACCATTTAGAAATGCATATTTCACATCCATCTAATGTATCTACCATTTCTTTTGAGCGGCTAGTGCAATATTATACGAATGGTATCAAGTCGAGCTACAGGTGCAAAAATTTCATAATAGTCTATACCTGCCTTTTGCTTGTACCCTCTTACAACCAATCGAGCCTTCATCCGATTGACTTGACCATCTAGTTTGAACTTTGTTTTGTAAACCCATTTTACACCAATTGACTTCTTTCCTTGCGGCAAAGAAGTTAGCTCCCATGTAATATTTTTAACTATTGAATGAATTTCTTCATCTATAGCACGAATCCATTTATCAACTTGAGCTGCTTCTGCAAAAGCAAGAGGATCACAATCTGCAAATAATGCAAAATTTTACTAATTCCTCATTAGAAACATCATTATCATTGGCTATGATATAATCTTGCACATAAGCTAGCATAACATGCCTTTTAGTTGAACCATGAGACTTCAATATGAGCCAAAGAAGTAGAATGATTTATGTGCTGGAAATCTGAATGTTAGACTATATATTACCAATATTAGGTTCATCCAGATGAATCCCTACCTATTGCTCCTTTTACTTGTCCAAGCCCAAGCTTTACTTTCATCAAATTCTACGTCCTTGCTCATAATGATTTCACCTTTTTCTGGATCAAACAATTTACAGCCATTAGTTGTATTACTATAACTAATAAAAATACATTTTGTACTTTTACCATCAAATTTTTTTCGTTTCTCAACACATGCAATGCAACCAAAGGCTCGAAGATCTTGAACATCTGGCTTATAGTTGCTCCATGCCTCTTCAGGTGTTGTATTACAAACACTTTTTGTAGGACACCAGTTTAAAATGGAAACAACACATGCCACTTCCCCTGTCTCCACCCAAAATATTTTTGGTAAATTTTTTCCTTTCAACATGCTATGTGCCATTTTGGTTATTGTCATGTTCTTCCTTCTAGAAATCCCATTTTGCTGCGGTGTATAGTTGGCTGTTAGTTGATGCTTAATTCCATGAAATTTGGAAATATCAAAGAATACATTGGAAGTGTATTCCACCCCTCTATCTGTATGAAGCACCTTCAAAAAACAACCACTTTGTTTCTTCATATAGGCTTTGAAGCCTTTAAAAGTATTAAAAAACTTCAGACTTATGTTTCAAAAAATAGACCCAAGTTCTCCTGTATAATCATCTATGAAAGTGGGAAAATAACAATTACTTCTATGTGATTTAGTCTCCATTTGTCCACAAACATCTGAGTATACAAGTTCTGGTAGTTGTGTTGCTTTTCGAGACTTGCTTACTAGAAAAGGATCCCTATGCTGTTTTTCAACAACACAATCTTCATACAATTGATTAGAGTTTTCTAATAAAGGTAGCCCTGTAACCATTTTTGTATTTACAAGCTACCTTAAGCCATTGAAGTTCAGGTGACCAAAACACAAATGCCATAGCCAATCAATATAAAAAAACACAGCAACAATAAAGAAAAATAGTTGTTTGGCTTGAAATGATAAAGAAAACATGCGATTTTTAGTCATCTTAACTTCAGCAACATGTTAATTTTATGATATATTATGGTGCAAACTCCTTTGTTTTTGCTTCTCACCTGGTTGAGTTGAGAGAAAAATAATCTATCACATATGATATAATATTCTTATCTCATTTTCCTGACGAGCGATCCTGATTTCCAATGCAGGGTTGCGTTGCCATCAACGAGTTCCTCCTAACAGCTGCACTTCATTTGCCTCTTCATCCATTTTTAGGGCAATTTTGAGATTGCACGGATTGGCTCCTACATAGTTCATCCCCAACGCTTGGACCCAATTAGTGGGAACCTATTTTTTGTGGAGACTTCCCTTGAAGAGGATATGTCCCTTCACGTCTTCTAAACCATTTTCGGTCCAGGGTTTCAGGGAAAGGGAACATGATTCTCGGTGAGGGAGAAGTTGCAATTGTGTAAAGTTCCTACCTCCTACTCAGAAGATCGTGAGTGTTTTAGTTTAAATGGATTATTGATATGGAAGTTGATTCAATTCGAATTCTGATATGTCTCTTGATTTTGGCAAGCACGGTTGATCACTTCAAGTTGAGCCAATCAGAGCTAGAGGTTATGTAGGACATCTACCTTCGTCCTTTATCTTCATGGGAATTCGAAAGGTTGATCGTTGCTCGCCGATTCTTTGAAGAGTTTTGTCTAATGGCTCGAAAAGGTAGGTGTACTTTTTGTTGAAATATTTTCCTTGTGTTTGTAAGATTTCTAAGCAAAAAATTTTGAAAAGAGGAGGTATCCCACTCAAAATATAGCAACAATACCTTTTGCCAACTCCACCACTGGGAGGAAGGGATTGAGCCCTCATCTATTACAACGAAGCAAGTGATATACCAGATTAAGAAGGTCAGTAGGGAGATTTCTAGCCATGAAGGAAAGGGGACGACCTCCTATTTAGGACAAAGGAAAAATAAGTTGGAGAAGGTCCCCAAGAAGAAAAAATTTCTCTGCCACCGAAGATAGTGGATTGATGGCCAGCCTACCACCTTGCTCCAAAGTCCTTACTGGGAAGAAATTAAAGGTAGGATCTATTGTTGCAGTCAAGGGGGCTCAGAAGAGGCCCACTGCTATGGAACCCTAAGGTAAGATTCCTAGAAGAGGGCGAGTACATCAAGTAAGTCCATTGCATTTGATGCAGGTCCTCGTCCTAAGCTCTCCGTTTCTCAACGGAGCGACGAGCTGGCTCCTAAGGTCCTGTCAATGTTGCCGCCAAAAGTTCAAATTGCGACATATCTACTTTTCACAAATTTTGGACGGACCATTGGCAGTCCTTTGTAGAGACCAATGACTGGATGGACATCTTCACCACCATGGTGAGCCAAATGGGGAAAGCATTTGGGATAGCCATACAGGCGGGATCCCTCTTTAAAAACCTTCAAAATAAAAATAAAGAACATGTGAAGAAGTTAAAGGCTTTGGCAGAGGTAGACGCTTTGAAGAAACAACAGGTTGAAGAGTCTATGAAGCTCGTTTCTGCCTTAGTAGAAGTTAAAAATCTGAAAAATGATGTCCAATTGTCTAACAATGAAGTGGCCTCTCTGACGAAGCAGGTCGAGACTTCTTATGCCCAGCAAAAGCTGGCTGTTAAGGCCCTGAAGAAGGCTAATAAAGAAAATGCTGCACTAAAACAACAGGTGGGAGAGCTGAATTCCAAAATATCAGGCTTAAGAAAAGAAGTGGAGACGGCGAGAAGGGAAACCGAATCTGCTGGCAGTGAAGTTGAGAAGCGATATATTGCCAACTTTCACCTTACTAAGGAATACCAAAGCTTTGCCAAATACTAGCGAAGGTATGCCTACACTTAGATGATTGAGTGGATCAAGGTGAACTCTTAGATATTCAACACCTCTAAGTTAAGGTCTGAGTTCTTGAAAAAGGGAGGAGAGCCTCAAACTCCCACGGAGAGTAGCCATATAATCGAAATCGAGGATGAAGCAGTTGAAAAAGAGGTGGCTAAAGTGGCTCCTGATGCCGTTGTACCATTTGTACCTCGTCCTTCCCTACTTGTATAGTAGTAGGTCCTTGTAGTCGATGACCTAGAAGCCCACCTTTTGTAATTTTTTTCTCAATGAAAAAGATTTTTGTTACTTTCTGTCTTCGATGTAATTTCATTACTTTGTAGCATTTGATTTTATCAATTGGGACTTGCTGCATTCCCTATGTATGAATTCATTGCATTTGTGGCATTTAACTTTGTCATTTAAGACTTGTTTTTACTTGCAATTTGTGCAACTGTTGGCAATTCATGCCTTCAATTTATTTTCCTAAGTATGGGGTTGAGTAGTTCGCCCATGCTGAGGCCTTCTTAACCTTAGTTAATGATCATTTTAGGACCCACATTTCAGACTTCTTTAAATAATTCTATTAGTTATGAGGTGGTCCAAATTAAGATCCCCCTCGTCATCGAAGTGCCATACTTCTCCAAATAAGTACACTTCGTCTATACAGAGGCTTCTCCCTTAACTTTAGTTCCATACAACAGAGATTTTGAATATGGAACTTTCATTCAATGTATGCAAATCATACATAAAATTCATTTACATTTTCACCAGTAATACTTCCGTAGATGTTCTGCGTTCCATGGATAAGGCTACACCTTTCCATCCATACTTTCAATTTTATAGGTCTCTAGTCGAACCTCCTCTTTGATGCAGTAAGGACCATCCCAATTGGGGCCCAAGGTTTTCTACATTTGGGTCCTTAGTGGATAGGAATACTCGACCAAATCATTCAAGCGAAATGACATTTTCTTAACTTTAAAGTTGTAATACCTAGTCATCTTTCACTGGTAGATAGACAACTTTGTTGGGGATTCACCTCTCATTTCCTCAATAAAATCAAGCTCACATCTTCTCAACTCGTCGTTGGATAATGGATCTCTACCGCAGTGAGTGCTTTACTCATATAATACACAGGTATCTGGTAACCCCATTCTATTCTTACCAGTATTGAACTGGTTACTGCCTGACATAACTGAAGAGGTTCTCCAACTTTAGGTTTGGAAAGGAGAGGAGCCTATCCCAAGTGCTTCTTCGGCACTCGCAAGGCTGTTTCACATTCCTCTATTCATTGAAACCTACTTCCTATTTTCAAAACTAAAGGGAGACACTTACTTGTTGGATTTGGGATAAAGCAACTTAAGGCTATTTTGCACCAGTAAGACTCTGTACCTCTTTAGGCATTTGAGGTGATCTCTTTTCAATTAAAGCTTTGATCTTCTTTGGGTTAGCCTTAATGCTTCTTTGATTGACCAAGTAACCCAAAAGTTTCCCTGAGGCAACTGCGAATGCACATTTGAGAGGATTAAGCCTCATCCTGCACCTCCGAAATATTTGAAAGCTTCATTGAGGTGTTTAACATGATCTTTCATCTTCAAGCTTTTCACAAGCATGTCGTCCTCATACACCTTCACTGTCTTTCCAATGAGATCAGCAAACATCCTATTAACCAACCTTTGATATGTGACCTCTGTGTTTTTCAACCCAAAAGGCATCACTTTGTAGTAATATAAACCGATGTTTTCAAACCCAGACCAGACCGGTCAGTTCAATCGAAAAAATTGGGAATCGAATGAAAATCCGATCCGACCACAATATGAAAATTGGAGGTAAAGGAAACGGTACGAAATTTCTTGTCGACCAATAGACAATGGAGTTCAACATTTCTTTGCTAAAATCTTTATACAAGGTTTCAGTTAAAGATAAATACTTTACCTTCATCCCTAGTACAATGCGTGGGAGAGAGAAGATAGATCATGGAAGAAGAAGACAAATGCAGCCAAAACTTGAATTAATTGATTCTTGGAGTTAAAACTTCTGTGAAAATATGAGTGTGGGTGCTTTAGCAGCAAATCATGTGTATCATGCTAGAATAAAGCACAAAGAACTGGACATTCACTTTGTCAAAGATAAAGTCCTTGGAAAAGAATTAGAAGTAAGATATGTGCCCTCTTCTGATCAAGGAATTCAGTTAATAGTGGTTTCAAAAGATCATCCATGATTCAAGGAAATGGCTCCAACTATACATTCTAGAATACTCTCCGTGTCTTATCTTTCTCAATTATTCTCATTGTAAAGTCTATATATACACCCAATTGAGGTTGAAGAATTAAGGTACAAATCACTTTAATATCCATCACATTTCTTGTAACATCCCGAAAATTTTAGAATAAAAACATATTTGTTTTATATGTTATTCTACCAAAAGTTGAGGGACTAAGATGCAATATATTTTAAATTGTTATATTTTTAGTCAAATAATTAAATTTTGGTAGAGTGAGAGTAAGAATATCAATATTGTACTCGTTTGATAACTTGTAATTAATTATCCATTTTAGGCTCGAGAAAAAAAATTAATTTGAATAAGTTATGGCCAAGATTTTATAGTTCTAAAGTTTTAAGCTTTGGTGTTAATGAAAATGGTAAGTAATATTATTTTAAATAAGATGTGTAGCCACGTGTGCTTTTGATTAGGATTAGTCTTCTTTGGTACAATAGATTACGTTAATTGAAGCCATGGTGGAGTTTTAAAACCTTAGTTATAATTAATCTAATTCTAGTGTTTAAATCCTAATGTTGTTTTACTTGGCCAAATCCAGTTTTATGTTTAGAATAAATTAAGTTAAAGAGATCAAAGATTAAGGGATTAATTCACTTGGCAAAATTGGACGTGACTTCAATACTGCAATCATGATTCCTTATTAGTCAGTTAAATTAGGATTTGGAGTTAACCATAATGAAACAAGAATTTATGTTACTGTAATCAAATTTCATTAAAGCTTCCACATTTTGCTCTCGGTTTGACAAAAGAGAATAAACACTACTTTCATGGAAATTAGATACAAGTCTTATTAGTTATTTATTAAATTGTTTGTTTGTACTAAAATAAATTAAGCCTTATATCCAATGCAATTAGGAGTCCAACTTATCTTAATGTCTGCGTGTATGGATAATGATAACTTAAGTTGGAATAAATGAATTCAAAGAAACTTATTTAATATATATTTTCAAATAATGTCCCTTTAAAGATAATTAGCAAAATAATACAATATTTTATAATCATGATTATCTTTAAGGATTTAGTCATACCCAAATTCTGTTTTTCCATTTGAAATCCAGTGTAACAGAATCGATTTCCGTGGACATGTGATTAACTAGAGAGACTGTATCTTTCAAGATAATTGGCAAATCTTATAAAATATTTTATTTGAAAATGATTGAATCCAATTGTGTTTTCCATTTGATAATGATTATAACAAGATTAGTGTTCTCCTACGTGTACATGTGTTGAACACGTGTTGTATATAACTTGGTTTTCCCCTATGTTTACACGTGTTGTGTATAAAATTATATATAATGTAATTTATCTCTATTTTTAGTCATTATCCTTATTTTGAATTATAAGACCCTTTTGAATTTTAAACAATATAACAGGTAGATTCCATTTATTATCTACAAGTTACAACTAAAATTATACACATCGTAATTATATAAAATCTGATCACATAATGATTATTCTTGATTTTTAATTATCCTTCATATAATTTGGATAAATTTCAATCTTATAGAGGATAATGACTAACACAGTTCTAACCCTTATCAACTACTTTATATTTGCCTATAAATACTAATGCCATACACTTATTTTTGTCATGAACCCCATTTCCTTAGTTTTTGGTTTCATTCTTTAAGTTCAGCAAAAACCCCCTATTATATTCATATTCTACCAAAATTATAATTCTCTTTGCCTCTTTAATCACATCTATTGCATGCACATACACGGCAACAATTGCGTTGACAGAAAATAAACATTTGGAGCGTGATTCTTGGATCTTGTTTTCAAAATTCGTAAATTAACGAGGTAGGATACCATGTGCAAGTGATTCATCCTTGCAATATTATAATTTTTTTTATGTGATTTATTTCATGAAATAATAATTGACCTGCGGGTCCCTATGAAATGAAATGTGAGATCGCCTTCAGGTCTTCTCAAATGTACTAGAGCTTTCGATTGATCACCGATTGCTTTTGATGAAATGATGGTATGGAATGTTATAGATTCGTGTTTTAAAAGTTATCATATTGTTTTGGACGCACGTATCCTACTGAGTATAAATTACTCACTCCTTCCATTTAACTTTTCAGATCAGATTGGTCAACGTGGATGGTGGCTGAGTGGTACGCAGGTTGCCAAGTAAAAGAAATTTTTAGGAATCCATAATAAATTTGTTAGGGCATTTATGTTTCTCTTCAATTCCATTCATGACGCTATGTTTATTTGATTCAATATTTGAGTTTCAATAAATTAAGGTATTAAATTTTAAATTTTATTTCCGCTTGATGTATGATTATGGAATGATATCGGTAACTCCTCAAATTTTAAGTCAATAATATTTGGGGCGTTACATTTCTAATTGTCAAATACGAGATACCATCAATTCATGTAGAGTATCACCTACATTCGGAACAACCAGAAATGTGAATTACTTTTGTTCTTTGACTCCTAGTGTGCTTTATAAGCAATTATAGCCCATAATTTTTAATGACCAGAACCAACTTAAGATAACCACACAAGCAAACACAACAAAGAAGGTGAATTGTACTTTTCCCCAAGGTCCATCCTTAGCCTGCACCATTTCATAGATTGTATCCTTTCTTTCATGTGGTGGAGCAAGCAACTGATAATTTCTTCAAGGATACACCTACGTCTATGTCCAAACATTCCAACTGTTCCTTGAGGGTAACTAAGACATAAAATTCCGTAGGCACGTAATTTGGCCTGTTGTTTTTCTCAAGATCCAACAAGGAATTTCCTCATACACAATATTATTTCCCCACATATCCATAAAATAATTGAGAAGGTTGATTTCTATGTGAGGATTTATGCCATCAGTATTGTCGAATGTAAAGGAAATGCTGAGGGCTATAGTCAGCCTTGCAATAGTTTATTTTGTTTGGTGAATCTACGAATAACTCTTACTTTCAATCCTTTTTATTCACCAGTCACTTGTTTCCTCAACTTTATGACACTGCTCACTCTGTTGTACCTTTGGAAAAAAATATCTTAAACTATCTATTTTACCGGTGTTCACGAAATTATTTCTTTTGATTTTAAACCACCGCAAGTGAACAGTTCGTTAACAAGTAATAAAGTGGATTAAATGAGTCCGAATATCGTCCCACAGAGATTGATTAGCTCAAATTTTACCTACCGTAGCCTTAACCGAAACTAAATAACCAAAGTGAATGTAGACCTAATTAAATCCCAATTATGCAATTTTTTTATGATTAAATTGAAATTAATATGCAAAACAATAATTTAAAACTCTAGAATGAAATCTAAAAGTTGAGAACGCACATTATTATAATTATTGGGAATTAAATATGCTAGGATCACGAATTCCCATGCAATTATCACTTTAAACCTAGTTTCACAATATAACAATACATTTCAATTTTGAAGAATCAATGTTCCTAAATCTATTGAATACTCTCTCTCAAGATGTATCAATCCTATTTCTACATACCACCGGTCTATATGTCTATGACAAGAGCATATGTAAAAATGCATGGGATTTTATGAACACTTAAAGATTCACGTAGGGTATAGCGGTATATTTCTATCCACTATCGGACCCTACGATGATTTAAATTATGTCAAATCTATTCCAATTCTCTCGAATGCAAGAATAAATCACTCAAATTCACACAATTACGAGCCCTTAATTGCGGAAACATTAATTGCATATAAATTATTCAAAACAATAAAAATTGTGTCTTAATATCAAATTGCAAAACGAGAATATTAAAATTCAAATCACATGGTTCATCAATCTCCTAGAATAATAAAAATCTAGCCTAGCATGATTAAAATAACACAATACATCATATTTTGAATAAAAGATATCACCGGGTTATGAAATCTTGAATAAATCTTGAAGTTTTTCGTGCCAATCGTTGTTCTTGCACTCAAATCCTCTCCAAGAAGTATTTTTTCGGCCTCCAATTACGTTCTGGGCATCTCTGGAATGTTTTTGATATTTATATCTCGTGGAAAATTAGGTTACCATAGGTGTTTCAATCGTATAAGGAAAGAAAAAAATCGCGCCGAAAACGTACCATACAACCGCATGGTTATTCTCTATTTCAACTTGAATACCTTGCATCCCTTTGTGCGGTGGCACGACATTTCTACCATGTGACCGCATGGTAGAATTCAACTTTCATTTTCTGCAAATTGGTCCTTTTACTTGAATTTTCCACTTCTTTGCATCTTTTCTTCATTCTTCACATTCCATCATCCCAAAATGTCATAAATTTGTATTTGGAAAACTCAATTTCTTGATTTGTTCATCGGATCAACTTTTGGGTAATTGCACCTTGGTCCTTGAACTTTCACTTTGTGTCATTTTAGTCTTTTTTCGCGTCTTTTCTCATGTATTTCACCATGTTCATCGGTGTTACCTACAATTCACAAATGTAACGAAATTAAGTTATAATTCAATCATTTTATTCATAATTAAGTCATGTTTATGACCTAAATAAGTGTGCAAAAACACACTTATCAAACCCCCCAAACTTGAACTATTGTTTGTCCTCAAACAAGATAGTGACTAAATTCTGAACAAACATGGCTTAATACCCTGCTACGGCTCAGGATTGGACTAAGTGTTTGATTTGATGAAGATATATCAGTGCAAAAATGACATCAACCTTCGTCTGTTAAATGCGTACTTGTGAGTTCATGCTAACATATTAGGTTCATGATGGATTTGAGTCCCAACCCCGACTGGTCAATTATATCCTTACTCGCTCGAGAGATACACAACCCCCCAAAACTTATTTTTTTTTACTCAATTATTCCAGGGTTGTGTTTCGAAACTAGGAATTCACGTAGCTGTAGTCCTCATCCTCTCACAGTTTGGATTAATCTCACTATCACAAGTTTACATTTGAACAAGTGAAGGCTCTCCTAAGTTTGATCGCTTTGACTCTCAAGATTAAATTAGGTTACTTGCCTTGCTTCAAAGGTATAGTTTCTTTAACCAAATGTCCAAGGGCTTTTCTTCATGTTATCCTTTCTCTTTTCTCTAATTTTTCTGATTTTATTATCAATCTTCTCATTTTTTTTCAGTTTCATCTTCTCATTTGCTTTCTATATAAGCCATGTAACGAGTTTTAGGCCGGTGGCTCCCAAACCAGTTGGCTTTAGGGCACCAGGTTTTAAACCCTTGCAGGCTTATTCACTCGAATTATAAAGGTTCGATCAGATGACTTTCAATTAACCTCTTTCCCTCTTGCTTTCTATATAACCCTTTTAGTGAGCTTTAGGCCGGTGACTCCCAAGCCAATTGACTTTAGGGCACCAGATTTTGAAATATCCTTAAAAGCTTACTTGTTCGAGTCATAAAGACATGAAAAGAAGTGTATTGTTTTCACAAATTTATTTTATGCCCTTATTGTTCTAGACATTTAGTTTCCAAAACCAACCCCGAATTTAAGATTTTCACCTAATCTTCACCTCACTGGTCTAGGCAATCCACACAATAGAATTCATGCACGGAGCCTCCACTTATCTCAATGCTCCCTTACAATAGCTCAACCATCACTAAACTATCTTAAGGCAGTTTAGGTTTGATTCAATAGAGGGTTATCATTCTTTTTCTATTTTATGCTCAAAATCCAGTCATTTAGCTAATATGTCACGCATGAATTGTGTGCATAGATAATGTCAAGTTTTGCATCAACAAGGGTCAGCTAGCATAGTTGCATTAGATCCAAAGATTTTGCAGTTTAAACTAGTCCAATTATAACATCATAGCTAGCAAGGTTATCAAGCCCACACAAGCATGCATGAAAAGAATTAAAACAAAACTGAATAAAATGTAATTTTTTTTTAGTTCATGCACTCATACCGATGAACACAGATAACACAGATACGTAGTTAAAATTATGTCTCACCTCCCCAAAATTTGTTACTATATTGTCCTCAATGTAAAATTAACAGAAGATTAAAGACATAATTTTACGGACAACATAAAAATGAAAATCCAAAATGTGGTCAATAGTACTTCCCTTGAATCAAAATGGATGAGGTGGTGGGAAACTGGGTCCTGCTATACCATCATCCGGCGGAGGAGGGTGTTGTCCAAGGAGCTGCCGCATCATCTCATTCATTTCCCGCATCAAGGTAGACTGCTGTGTCTGCTCGGCCTGGAGAGCTCTCATGGTCTCCCAAGTTTCATTGACCTTCATTTGGATACCGTCCACCCGACCAACATACATGTTCAGCCGGCCATTCATGGTATCAACCTCCCGTCGCATGATTGTAGCATGATCCCTAGCATCTCTGATGTAGTTCAACACAAGTTGATTGTCTCTTTGTAAACTTCCCAATTCAGCCCTCATGTTACCAAAATCTTGAAAGAAGCTGTGAAGGTCTCAGCTAATGCCCGTGGTGGTGGAGAAGATCTGTCTCAGCAACTGATTATCCATGTCAGCTTGTAGTGCTGGAGCTCGTGGGTGTTCCTGATCTTCAGGGGTTTGGCCTTGTTCCGCTTGCTGTCTACGTCGCTCATTTTCCTGCTCTTCAAATGTAGTTCATTTGATCATGGTGCTGGGTTTTTCAGGTAACTCCTCAGGTGGGAGGGCAACACCAGCAGCCCGACATATGCCACTAATGAGGCTCGGGAATATCAAAGTGGAGCGTCGATCTCTCCAAGTTCCCAATGAGTGTAGTTGATTGTATATATGAGTAGCGAGATCAATCTCGTTACCTCGAGCCAAGTGGTAAATGAATCATGCTGTCTGATTTGGAAATGTAGTCCTGTGCGATATGGGCTCAACATTGTGGCACATAAAGAGCCATAGAATAGCCATGGAAGGGGTAAGCTCAATCTGATGCCACTCGGTAGTGTCGAGGGGCCATGCATTCTCCCGCCCCATTAAAATCTCAGCCACCTCATTCCAGTGAAAGTCAATTGGGAGGGGGACCACATTCTCCATGGTAAGCTGGTAGTAATCATGAATGATCTTGGGGGAGAACATAATCCATTTCCCCTGTATCCAAGTCTGATGAAAATGCTTGGAGCCTGGCGTGTCAATGTCACTGTTGAAGTTAGCGAAGAACTCTCGGAATAAAGTCTCATAGAGTGGAAACGGTCTCTCCACTAACTTTTGCCACCCACAGAGCTGAATTAAATTGACCAACTCAAAACCCGAGAAGTCATCAAGCTTAACAGATCTTTCAGCATGTAAAGTCCAATGGCGTACGATGTTTTCATATCGTGCCGCGGTAGTTGCAATTAAGAATTGCTGAACTTCGCCCCCGAGCTCTCAAGTACGGGCTGTCCCAGTGGAAGAGCTTGCTTTTTCCTTCTCATGCACAGTTCTTTTAGGAGGCATCCTGCAAAGTTTGTAAGATTATACTCATTAAGTTCGATGTGAAAAGAATAGGCAAGAAATGAGAAAATAAAATATTCATTGCACAAATCCTCCAAACTTTCCTAGATGCATGTGTTACATGGTGTGCACTAGTCAAGATATGATGTTTACTTGAACTCAAGCACTTTCCCAATATGAAAAATTTGGCAGAACAATGCAATATTTCAGAATTTGGAACCATGAACGAGTGCATACTTTCGGCCCTTGACATCATTGAGAATTATTAAAATTTTCCCGGACATTCTCGGGGCATAACAAAGTATTCATTGAAATGTAGCACATACTAGAATTTCAACTCAATTGGATGTCGTTTGGTATGTCAATTGAAGATGCAAAGTAAGGGACGGAGGATGCCGTGATGTGCGGTGACCTAGTCATTATGTGCCTATGTGGTGCAATGTGAAAATAGTGTTTTCTTGTTCAAAGTATTTGGGAATCCATGAAAATATCTCTTGTGCCATGTTGGTGAATCAACGTATATGCAAAAAGCACCTAATTGTACACAAAAGGTTATTGTGGCATTTTATCAAATACTTGGTGTGCATTATGTGAAAGTAGCCCTAAATTATTAAAATTAATATCTAATTCATCCAAAAAAAAAATCACACAACACAATCACGAGAAATCCATTTCTATATGAACTAGCCCATTCTCCTTCAATTCATAAAAAGAACGAATTCAAAGACGAAATTCCCAAAAGACATAAAAAAAAAGGGAAATGAGAGAGAAGAGGCAATACTTTACCTTAAGTGGATAGCGTGGTATACCGGATGAATGCCGTGTGATGCAAACGTGATTGGAAGGGAAGAATGTGTGTGTGAAATTTGTATATGAATCGGGAGGAGATTATGGTCGAAGAACACGAAGAGAGGAAGAAGAAAAAAAAGTTGTGAAGAGAAGAAATCAGGTGTGATTTTAAAATCACACCCATCTCTGCCATGCGACCGCATGGTTATAAAGCCTGTGGCCGCATGGTTCAAGTGGCATTAGCCACTTAAGTTTCGGCACCTATGTGTGTGGTTGCACCATGCGACCGAAGTAAATTTTTTTTTTTGGAATGAAAAAAATGATAATAAGAATAAAATAAAATAAAAACACGTTTTATATCCCCAAAAACCTGACTTTTGACTAAAATTTTGGTTTTCAATTGATGAATTGACCCGGCTCTCAATGTCCCCAATTTTTCAAAAGCATACTGCTAAACATTTTGGGACGTGTATAGGTCTTAAACTTAGTACCCAAAACCAAATTTTTGTATTCAAAGTCATACATTGACATGTGAAATTTAGAAAACAAAAATTACATCGAAATGCGTGAATTTCACACCTAATCACCCAAGCTACTCCAATCAACCTGAACTCGTGTGTGATGCTTAGGGACTCGTGTGAATAGTACTTTGACTCTTTTAACATGTATGGATGATCGATGACCACATAAAAAAAATATGCAAAAATGAATTTAAGAAAAAATTAATTCCTAAGCTAATGCAAAAAGCATAATAAATTAAATAAAAAGGATACAGTGGGTTGCCTCTCACCCAGCGCTAGGTTATAGTCGATAGCTCGACTTTTCTGCAACTGCTTCATTCTGGCGTCTTGAGTTGAACAGTGGACTTTTGGTTTGAGAAGTCACCGCCCCAATAGCGTTTCAGTCTTTGCCCATTAACAGTGAAGGTACCCTTAGTCTCATGGCTCACTTGTATAGCCCCATATGGTAGGACCTTCGTGACAGTATAAGGACCCGACCACCTTGATCTTAGTTTTCCTGGGAAAAGCTTGAGTCTCGAGTTATACAATAGCACTTTCTGCACCACTTCGAACTCTCGCCTCTGAATATGCATGTCGTGCCACTTCTTGGTTCGTTCCTTGTAAAGTTTTGAATTTTCGTAAGCTTCCATTCTAAACTCATCTAACTCATTAAGTTGCAGTAGGCGCTTTTCATAGGCGGTGCTCAAGTCTATATTCAACTGTTTCATAGCCCAATATGCTCGTTGCTCCATTTCTAGTGGCAGATGGCACGCTTTCCCAAAGACTATGCGGTATGGAGACATGCCTATCAGGGTCTTGAATGCTGTTCTGTAAGCCCATAATGCATCGTCCAGCTTTTTAAACCAATCCTTTCTAGATGAGTTCACAGTGACCTCGAGTATTCTCTTCAGCTGCCGATTAGATACCTCAACTTGCCCACTGGTTGGTGGATGATATGAAGTAGCAACGTGGTGTTTAACACCTTATTTATTCAACAACTGCTCAAACTGGAGATTACAGAAGTGCTTGCCCCCGTCGCTGATTATAGCCCGCGGTGTACCATATCGGGTGAAAATGTATTTCTTCAAGAACCTAATTACTGCCTTGAGTCATTTGTTTGTAGTGCAACTGCTTCCATCCATTTTGATATGTAGTCCACTACTACCAAGATATATTGATTTGAGAACGAAGGGGGGAAGGTCCCATAAAGTCAATTCCCCAAACATCAAATATCTCCACTTCCAAAATGTTATTCAGTGGCATTTCATTCCTCCTCGAAATATTCCCAGTGCGTTGACATCGGTCACACCTCTTGACAAACTCAAATGTGTATCTAAATAGAGTAGGCCAATAAAACCCTAATTGTAGAATCTTTGCAGCTATTTTTGAAGCCCCACAGTGCCCTGCGTATGCAGATGAATGGCAGTGCTTGAGAATCACATGTACTTCTTCCTCAGGTATGCATTTCCTTACTATCTGATCAGCCCCTCGTCTATAGAGAATTGGGTCCTCTAAAAATAATACTTCAATTCGGCGAAGAACTTTTTCCTTTGGTGACTCGAGTAGTCTGGTGGTGGGATGGAACTGGCCAAGTAATTGACGATATCTGCATACCAAGGTGCTTCATCTACTCTCAACATCCGTTCATCTGGGAAGATCTCATTGATGTCCACTAATTCTTCTGTCTCCCCAAGCTCTAATCGGGATAGGTGATCCGCTACTACATTCTCATTGCCCTTCTTATCTTGTATCTCGATGTCAAATTCTTGCAGCAATAGCACCCAACGAATCAACCTCGGCTTTGCATCCTTCTTTGTGAGTAGATACTTCAATGCAACATGATTTGTGTAGATGATGACTTTAGACCCGACAAGGTATGATCTGGATTTGTCGAATGCATATACCACGGCCAAAAGCTCCTTTCCAGTGGTGGCATAATTGATTTGCGCATCATTTAGAGTTTTGCTTGCATAGTAGATCAAATGCAAAATCTTGTTCCTCCGCTATCCTAATACTACACCCACGACGTGATCACTAGCATCACACATCAATTCAAAAGGCAGTTCCCAGTCTGGTGCCACAATTACTCGTGCTGTCGTGAGCTTCTCCTTTAAAGTGTTGAATGTTGTGAGACATTCCTCATTAAACTCAAAGGTTACGTCCTTCATTGGTAGATTGCATAGCGGCTTAGTGATCTTCGAGAAATCTTTTATAAATCTCCTGTAGAACCCCGCATGCCACAAGAAGCCGCGAACCCCTTTAACTGATGTAGACGGTGGTAACTTCTCAATAACTTGAATTTTTGCCTTGTCCACTTCAATTCCTTTTTTCGAGATCTGATGCCTGAGTACAATGCCTTCCTGTACCATAAAGTGACATTTCTTCCAATTTAAAACCAGGTTAGTCTCCATGCATCTCTGTAAGACCAAATTTAGGTGTTCTAGACATTCATCGAATGAATATCCAAACACTGAGAAGTCGTCCATGAAAACATCGATAAACCTTTCAATCACATCGGAGAATATTGCCATCATACACCTATAAAATGTGGCTGGAGCGTTGCAAAGATTAAAAGGCATCCTACGATATGCTAGCAAAATAAAAATTGAGTTCGAATTAATGCCTCGAGAAATAAAATTAAACTAAACTCAATCCTCAGCAACAGCGCCAAAAACTTGTTCGCGAAATTATTTCTTTCGATTTTAAACCACCGCAAGTGTACGGTTCATTAACAAGTAATAAAGTGGATTAAATGAGTCCGAATATCGTCCCACAGAGATTGATTAGTTCAAATTTTACCTATCGTAGCTTTAACCGAAACTAAATAACCAAAGTGAATGTAGACCTAATTAAACCCCAATTATGCAATTTTTTTATGATTAAATTGAAATTAATATGCAAAACAATAATTTAAAACTCTAGAATAAAATCTAAAAGTTGAGGAAGCATGTTATTATAATTATTGGGAATTAAATACGCTAGGATCATGAATTCCCATACAATTATTACTTTAAACCCTAGTTTCACAATATGACAATACATTTCAATTTTGAAGAATCAATATTCCTAAATCTATCAAATACTCTCTCTCGAGATGTATTAAACCTATTTCTACATACCACCAGTCTATATTTCTATGACAAGAGCATATGTAAAAATGCATGCGATTTTATGAACACTTAAAGATTCACGTAGGGCATAGCGGTATATTTCTATCCACTGTCAAACCCTACGATGATTTATATTATGTCAAATCTATTCCAATTCTCTCGAATGCAAGAATAAATCACTTAAATTCACACAATTACGAGCCCTTAATTGCAGAAACATTAATTGCATATAAATCATTCAAAATAATAAAAATTGTGTCTTAACATCAAATTGCAAAACGAGAATATTAAAATTCAAATGACATGGTTCATCGATCTCCTAGCATAATAAAAATCTAGCCTAGCATGATTAAAATAACACAATACATCATATTTTGAATAAAAGACATCACCGGATTATGAAATCTTGAATAAATCTTGAAGTTCTTCGTGCCAATCGTTGTTCTTGCGCTCAAATCCTCTCCAAGAAGTATTTTTGGGCCTCCAATTACGTTCTGGGCGTCTCTGGAATGTTTTTGATATTTATATCTCGTGAAAAATTAGGTTACCATAGGTGTTTCAATCATATAAGGAAAGAAAAAAATCGTGTCGGAAACGTACCATGCGACCACATAATTTTAATCCGTGCGGCCGCATGGTTATTCTCTATTTCAACTTGAATTTCCTGCATCCCTTCGTGTGGCTGCACGACATTTCTATCATGCTCTGATACTAACTGATGCGAACCCGTGAGCAACGAACACTCACGAACCCACAACGAGATTGCCACAGTTCCCGAGAACGCCAATGGATCGATGGTTTTAGATTTAATCCTCAAACAATGAACTAGGCAACCGTAGATATATTAAATCTACGACCTCCTAATCACAAGGCTTGCGAATCTCACCCGAAATTTGTGGATCTGACTCAATAATCATGAACCAAACAACCGCCACAATCACTTGGATATGCCGACCTTTTGATTACAAACAATTAATTGAAATCACACCAGAGTTTTGTTTGAACGCCACAAGATTTGTTAAATCTTGATAAGTTCGGTAAATTGAAGCATCACACCTCGAGAGAGAAAAAATCTCCATTAATCAATTCATCATAAAAACTTTGTTCAATACAATGAAAATTCCTATTTATACTAAAACCCTAAACATAATTAAAAAGAAATTAAACTATTAAAACATATTTAAAAAAAGGTAAAATAATAAGCAAAATAATGAAAGAGACGTGAAAAAATTAACTTCCTAATAGAAAAACGAATCCTACCGAAATTCTTCGATTTTCCTTAAGCCGAACAAGTTGCGTGAAAAAAAGGGAATTCTGC
The DNA here is from genome assembly GCF_002742605.1 of Olea europaea var. sylvestris. Classification (NCBI taxonomy): domain Eukaryota; kingdom Viridiplantae; phylum Streptophyta; class Magnoliopsida; order Lamiales; family Oleaceae; genus Olea; species Olea europaea. The sequence goes on along the minus strand of NC_036246.1, from coordinate 31,891,927 downwards.
CCCCTTTTGCCTTATGCGAATTTATTCCAATTTCCAGCCTCTTAATCATCTAACTTCAGCCGCCCATATGTTTATATATTTTATAAATTCAGCCATCATTTTGCATGCATAAAAGTGTGGATAATTAAATTCTGCATTGCTCCAGCTTGCTTCCTTAAATTTCCTCCAGCTTGCTTAGTTCTTCATTCCCAACACATAATTCTATTCAACTGACTTGTGAACGTCAACCTTATGAAACCCATAGCTCAATTACATATTGATTGGCTTTATTAATTTTGTTGAAGTCCCGGACTCAGCTCTAACTAAACTTGAATTCCATGGCTCTAACATATAAACAGCCGGCTTTGATGACTTCAATTAATCTCAAATGGGTCCTTAAATTTTTGCCAACAAACATCAAATATTTGGTAGCTCTTGGCATAGCTCGGATCACATCATCCTCTCTCTCTTCAAAAGGATTCGACCTCGAATCCAAGTCTTCAATGTCCAAATTATAGCCTTTATTTTCGATCATGGTAAGCACATGAAATGGTCCATCACCTCTAGGATGAAACTTGGACCACTTTTGAATCCTTATCTGCCTTTTGCATAAATAAATCCAATCACCCTCGCAATGATCAAAATGACCGCGTCGTGATTGCTTACTTCGCCCCATTTGAGATGCTCCAATAAGAACTTCACTTGATAGATCACCTTGCACCCTCGATGTCCTCCTTCGCCTGGGTAGTAGCAACAATAACACTCCGAATGGGTGCATTTTCCCCGACATATCACTTTTGTATTTCAGCTCCTTGCTGGTTCAATCCAACACATAAAAATTTATTCCACGACAACTTCTTTACCTTTTCAGGGATAATAAATTCAACTTCCGGTATTATGGCGATTTCCAAACCAAGGTGCGGTTGTTGATTGATTTCTTTCACAATTTGATATCCAATTCCTGGGTCAAGTGGTATTCCAACAAAATTAAATTTTGGAATTAAGTCTTCATTGACCTGCAAAAGAGAAATATCAAAAGTAGGGAGGGAAATATTAGTTTTCTCCAATACTTCCTCAACTCCACGCTTATTTTCATCCAAGCTCACTTCCATCACTTCCTTCACCTTCGAAGACCCTACTTCATTTTCCACTTCCAATTTAACCACTTCTTCATCCTCATTTTTACTCTCAATCTCCTTTTTATTTTCTCGTGGCTTTTCCCTAAATTCTCGCTCACGCCGATTACTCCTATAATAATTTGGTGCATATCGTCTCCTCATAATATGCCTCAACTCATTCCAAGTTTCAACACGCCTCTCTCCATTCCTCCGCCTAGATTTTGTCAACTGATCATACCAAGTAGTTGCATAACCCACAAAAGTGTACATAACTAACTTTAATTTTCTCTCCCCGGAGTAGTCATGGCAATCAAACACTAATTTTAATTTTCCTGCGATGATTTATATTATGTCAAATCTATTCCAATTCTCTCGAATGCAAGAATAAATCACTTAAATTCACACAATTACGAGTCCTTAATTGCGGAACATTAATTGCATATAAATCATTCAAAACAATAAAAATTGTGTCTTAACATCAAATTGCAAAACGAGAATATTAAATTTCAAATCACATGGTTCATCGATCTCCTAGTATAATAAAAATCTAGCCTAGCATGATTAAAATAACACAATACATTCTATTTTGAATAAAAGACATCACCGGGTTATAAAATCTTGAATAAATTTTGAAGTTCTCCGTGCCAATCGTTGTTCTTGCGCTCAAATCCTCTCCAAGTATTTTTCGGCCTCCAATTACGTTCTGGGCATCTCTGGAATGTTTTTGATATTTATATCTCGTGGACAATTAGGTTACCATAGGTGTTTCAATCGTATAAGGAAAGAAAAAAATCGCACCAGAAACGTACCATGCGACCGCATGGTTTTAATCCGTGCGGCCGCATGGTTATTCTCTATTTCAACTTGAATTCCCTGCATCCCTTCGTGCGGCCGCACGACATTTCTACCATGCGACAGCATGGTAGAATTCAACTTTTATTTTCTTCAAATTAGTCCTTTTACTTGAATTTTCCATTTCTTTGCATCTGTTCTTCATTCTTCACATTCCATCATCCCAAAATGTCATAAATTTGTATTTGGCAAACTCAATTTCTTGATTTGTTCATCGGATCAACTTTTGGGTAATTGCACCTTGGTCCTTGAACTTTCACTTTGTATCATTTTAGTCTTTTTTCGCGTCTTTTCTCATGTATTTCACCATGTTTATCGGTGTTACCTACAATTCACAAATGTAACAAAATTAAGTTATAATTCAATCATTTTATTCATAATTAAGTCATGTTTGTAACCTAAATAAGTGTGCAAAAACACACTTATCAACCGGCCCAATCCCAAATGCCCAATTAACTTCATCAACCAATTATCAACCTAACAAGACAATAAACTGCCAAAAATTCAAATGATTAAAGTAAAGAGTAAAAAACTAACCTTGAACCTTCCCCCCATTCTTTAACCTATGAAGAACAGTTAAACATAAAAAAGAAGAAACTATACGGCTAGTCTTTGCTGCTTGCACTAAATATATTGACTTATTTGAAAAGATTAGATTGCTTTTTGGATACAGTTTTTTGCTTATAGAATACTATTGAATTCATGTTCCTGTTGCGTATGTCGAAATAAGTATTTCAAAATTAAAATTATTAAAATATTATTCATGATCAACCATGTTATAAGAATAATTGAATGGATTAGTTTTGATATATATTGAACAAGACTTGCTAGAACGTATTGATTACGAAAGTTTAATTAATGAGTTTACTTCTAGAAATGCTAAAAGAAATATTTTTACATGATTTGTTGCATTTCAAGGTTTACACATAGTATTTGCTATTTTTTTTGTTTTATGGTTTGCTTACATGAAATTGTATGTAGAGGTTAGTGGCTTGATTGATTTTTTGTTGACGACATACGAATTTTGATGAAATTCGGGAGCTACCTTTGAGCTTTAAGCGTACTTTTCTTATTCACTACTTGTAAAAAAAATATGCAAATATTTAAATATCATATTTTTATAATGAAACAATATTATTTAAATGTATTTTTTCTTTTTAATGTGTTTTTTAATTACATGAAAGGGACACCATTCTAAAATGTCACATAAACCACTCAAAATCTCATGATTGACCTTGAGTGGAACACTGAATTTCTTATAGAGATATTTTTTTATCAAGTTAAAGGACATAAGATTTATGGAAAAAGCAATAAAGAATCATAATATCAGGTTCACATTTTTTAAAATTTGACATATTATTAAGAAAAGAAAAAATTGATTTTAATATTTTTTCAGTTAATGGCCAAATGATGACTCTATTCATTTTAATCTGTGAATTATAAGTGTCAGATTCATCGTGAATACATTGGTAAAAAATTTAGCCCATTTTCCCCAATTCCAATGCACCAAACGACGTGACCAACCGTCTAATCTATTTGTCATTGTTTCTCCTTTCTTCCATTAGAATTTAAATTAGATTGGTAATGCGTCCAATGCCATAGCTAACTGAGTGTGTGTGTGTGTATATATATATATATATATAATTTTTTTTTTCCAACTCACTAAAGTGTAAATCAATGTGTCAATTTTTATGTATATATAGAATGATCTAAAAAAAGAAGAGGAGTCAAGCTTTTAGAGATACTCAGTTAGCTATGGCATTGGACGCATTACCAATCTAATATATATATAGTCATGTCATGCATGATAGATCAACATGTATTATAATTTATATGTTTGATTTTGTTATTCTTTCACATTTGAATTGGGGTATGGATTTAATTGTAAAAAGTGTAATAAATTCTTCTGTATTTGACATTATCTATTTGATTGGTGGTGCATAGGTTTATGGTACCAGGTATTAAAATATGAGTACAAAATAATGGACTGAGCGAGTACCACTGGTGCCAAACTCCTGGATCAACCTCACGTTGGTACCAGTAGTATGGTGAATATAGAATCTCTCCATATTTTTGGAATCACTCCAAAGAAAATTAAACTGAATTGAATAGTCAAAAACTACTTTCGTTAGCATATGGCAGACGATCATAGGGATCACGTTCGATCATAAAGCCACAGAGTCCCAATAGCATATGGCAGACGGTCATAGGGATCACGTCGCACCAAGCTTCGTCAACATAACTTTTTCCCAATGAGAATTTAACCAAGCAATGCTGCTTCACTAGGACTGAGTTGGCTTCATTAACCCAGCTAATCCGATAAGGAGTGGGATGTTTCTCTGTTTTCAGCCCCAAACTTTCAACAGCAGCTTCGGAGATCACATTCATGCCGCTGCCATTATCAATAATGACATTCAATGCCAGAACATTATGCTCCATGCGCGTGTGAAAAATTTTAGTACGCAACCACTTGGGACTAGCCTGGAGTTCTTTCTTAGTCCCAGTCAACACTCTATGGATCACGCAGCTGGGTAAATCTGACGCACTCAAGTGCTCTTCTTCATCGTGGCTGCTCCCATTAGTCTCTTCCCCACCCATGTCTTCGGCCGTGTCCACGACTAATAATTCATTTTCACATATAAAGGCTAGTTTCTTATCCCTTGTAGGACACACAACAGTATAGTGCCCAAAGCCCTTACATTTATAACATTGGGGTCCTTCGCTGGCTGCTTTTGCCCTTTCTTTCTGGTCCCCACTCACCGCACCTCTAGATTGATCTTTCAGCACGGGAGGCCTTTGGAATGAAGGTGAGGTGACATGTTCAGGCCTTGAGTCTGTCAACATCATTGTCCTTCCAACCGAAGGCCCCATTTGTTTCTCAATAATTCCTCCACGTTGATTAAACGAGCAGTCCACATCTCCTTGCGTATCTCACTACGTAATCTGGTATGATATCGAGCTAAAGTCTATTGCTCAATCTCCACAATCTTGCTACGGACAGTTAATTCGTGAAAGCTATCCCTAAATTGCAACATCTCTTCAAACATCATTTGCTCATAGTCAACGGGTAAATATTTTTCCTTCAGTCGCTCCTTCATCTCTTCCCAGTTAGAGACTGCTTGTCATCGTGTACAACATTATTGTTCTTCCACACTTCCTCACCATGCTCGTGCAAGTCCTTTCAACTTCATCCAAACATATAGAACCTTTTTATTTGTAGGAATTGGTTCAAATAATTAAACAAAATTTGGAAAATGAAAAGGTGTGCAAAAGTGGGAAATGAAAAGGTGTGACTACGTGTCAACTTCGACCAAATATTCGAATTTGATCCGATAGTCAAATTATAAAAGTAAATAGACCAACTTATTCTACTCGTCGAGTAGATCGTCATGATATATTTGAAATCTAGAAACGAATTTCGGATGAATGAAAAATTGCGGACCAAAGTTGAAAGAAATGAAGTGTTGCGACTTTTCGAAATGATACAGGTTTTGGCCAAATGTTGCAAATGTTCAAAAGGATGCAGGTTTTGGCCACACACTACTTCATTTGCACCCTTTCTACATCTATAAATAGGACCATATAGACATGATTTTGGGTACACCAATTGCATTGAATATTCATTCTCCTCTTGCAATTTCTCATTTCTAATTCCATAGCATTTTCATGCATTTCCTTTGTAGAGGGAAAATTTTGTCAAAAGTTCGTCGATTTCTTGTGGTTTGAAGTGTTGCTACCACAAGTTGTGAATTCATTATATCTTGAAAGATAAATGTCATTTACTGTGAGTACCGTAGCGGGACAATTTGCCTTAAGGAATGAGATAAAGTTTCGCCTTGGATTATTCTCCATTTCTACTCCTTCTTAATCCTTGTTTTGCGTAATCGTGATACCGAAACTCTGTCCAAATTTCCATTCATATAAATTGTGTTTTGATCACGCTCTTGTAGGTTAAAACTGGTCAAACAAATATATCAAAAACCAACCCTTGCATAACTCTTTTTATAAGTCGTCTCCAACATTATCCTACGATACGACAAACCAATTGAAGTAATCCTCGATAGCTGTTAGCCAGTCCTCAAAAGCGTTGGGCTTTAATTTTCCAAAAAAATCCGGCACATCAACCTCATCAACCTTCCTTCTCTTGGTCAGTTCATCCAGAGGGTGATAACCTGTACCATGACCAGCACGACCTCAGGGAAAATTTTGCCTAAGATGTTGGATACGAGGCTGCTCGTGCTCTGTGCCCTCTCCGATTAAGGGGCCCCTGCTCCTTTCGAACGTAATGCCCCTCCATGACATCTAGTCGATGAGTAAGCTGCTCCAACGCTGTGGCGATCTGATCGATTTGGTGCTGCAACTAGGGCTGGTCTGTGTTCTAGGTGTTTGGATGTTGGTCATTTGGATCTTGATTGCTTGCCATGGCGTATGAATTGCCACTGTAGGTTACAGGCATGGGACGTGAAACACTGTAATAAAGGAACCTGGGAGTTGTGGGCTTTGATACCAAAAATTGGTACCAAACTCCTAGATCAATCTCACGTTGGTACCAGTAGTATGGTGAATATAGAATCTCTCTATATTCTTGGAATCACTCCAAAGAAAATTAAACTGAATTGAATAGCCAAAAACTACTTTCATTATTTTCCATCCTCCATTAAATAACAAACTGATATTCCAATCTCCATCCCAAACTAGGAAAGTAATAAATTAGGAAGAAGTTAACTAGGAAAGTAATAAACTCGAAAAGAAATAAACAGAATAAAAGACGAAATTGCAACAATTACGTAAGCTTCCTAAAGTCTTCTTCAATTGTTTACGGAATTATGGGTGATTGCGGAATTACAGGGTGTCTTTGTCATTCTCATGATTTGCATCAACCATACGAAATTATATAACCCTCGTTTGTTTCTCATTTTTTGAAAAATGAGAATGAAAAATATATCTGTTATGGACCTCATACAAGAGAGAGAAATTCAAATTTGGTGGTTTGATGTGATGAATAACGATCATATTTTTAATTTTAATGAAGAAATAATGAGAATCAAACAAGAGCAATTTATTTAATTACACTTACTGTCACCTAAACTGGTGTTTAACACCAATGATGTTAAATAATATTTCTCGTAAAAATATACACTCTATCTACTAAGTTATAATTTGGGAGGACAAATTAATGCATAGGTCATAGTAATGATGTGAATAATTTTATTTAGCATCAATCTATGTGTCAATACTTGATAGATTCAATTAAATGAGTCATATGATATTGTATTTAATTGAATTTGAAGTTGTCATATAGACCGGTGATTGAAATCAGGAATTTTGAATAACATATCTCTTAGAGAATGGCAACTTTATAAAGGTGTTTAAAATAAATCTATAAATTAGCAATGGCAAGAATAAACGGTTACTTTCCTTAAAAGTCTATTTTAGAGATTATTTTTTCTTTCTTCCCACCTAATTAATATCGATGACGAAAATATGTTAAAACGACATGTTAACATTCAATGTTGCACTCGTACGAGTGTTGCATACTAGGCACTCTTTTAGTTGATTGGACCCACCACCGCACACCTCACACAGGCACGGCACGGTAGCAACAACACGCACGCCTCTTTTTTCCTGCACTTGTGGCACATCTTGCTCTCTTTCTCGCAGGCGTTACTATCGCAACACGACTCGGCATCCTCCGCCTCGGCCCTTCGGCCACCATCCCCAACATTCCTTAGGATTTGTTCCATGTCGGTACGCAAAGACTTGGCCACTGCCTCATTTGTCTCTGCCAAGTTTTTGTACATTTGATTTTCGACAAACAAACATTTCAATCTTTCTTGAAGAACTGAATTGAACCTGTCCATTCTTTGAATCTGTTCATCCTTTTCGTTCAGTTTCTTCATTACACCTTCTCTTATTGCTGCGACAACCATTCTGGCATGATGGTTTTGGCTCGTTTCCAATTCTATTTTTATCTTCTTTGTCTGCGAATTAAAAAGTAGTGAAGAATAATTCTTTGTAACATAAATTATCAAAATAAAGCCTTACATGTTGAGATAAGATGCTATCGATGTCCAACCGGTAATTCTGGACTTGATTAAAAACGTTGCTGACACCGTCGCCGACGATTGATGGGAATTGATTATTCGATGTGGCGGCGTAAAACCTATCCGTTGAATCTCTGGTTCGTTTTCCTAGAGCCAGAACGCCCGATGAACCCTTCTGTAGCATATACGCTAAAGCGCTACCACCTTGATATGAAGAATTCATCAAACCTCTGAAATATTATTTGACTTGTAAATATCAGAAACAAACAACCAGGATTCATTAAACTTGAAAGCATATACCTTTGAGGGACAACTTGCGAAGGTACGAAATTCAGATGTTTTTTTTCAATTGCCATCAGATTTTTTATTTTTGGGAAGAGGAGAGTGATTAGGTCTTATAGTATTTATTTAAGAATTTGGTTGTGGATGGAGACAATTAAAAATGTAAAGGGAATACAATTCATAGTGTACAGCTAAAATTTAGTGAATTTGGAAAAATTTGATACAGTGATTAGGTAAATGTTAATCAAATTTTGTTAAGATATAAATATGTTATAATAAATACACAATCTTGTTTCAGGAACTGCATTATTATTGTTATAATAAATACAAAATCTTGTTTCAGCATCAACATTTGTTTCAGAGTGACGTGGCAGTGAATTTGGATGCCACGTCATCGCACGTCAGAATTCTAGTCCAAGTTAAAGGCAAACGTCTCACATACAGCACGTTTGGTGTGGTGTGGTTACAGATGCAGATGCGGACAATTTTTTTATGTTTTAAATAGTAGAAAAAGGTGTGCCGCCTGACTGAGACCCACCTTTTTAACACGCGCGCGCACACACACAAATAAAGGTTGAACCCCAACCTTGAGGGTTACTACCGTCTCACCCTTAGAATTATGTGAGAGAGATAAATCGGAAAATATGTTCCATCAAGATAGGGAATAAAATCTGTCTGTATGAGATATATATATATATATATATATATATATATATATATATATATATATATATCATACAAGGTTGTCCCTGTTCATTAATTGAGAATTGTCGCGTGCAAAAATTTTATAGAGAAATAAAAGTTATTTTTTCCTTATTCTTGCTATATTAATTTAATTAAAATTATTTCCTGAATTGAAGAATGTACCAAAACACAGTGGTGCATCCTTGAAATTAAATTTTGTACATGAAACTCTTGTTCTACTTGGTAACAAATCAAATAAATTAAGAATAACCTATTTCATTCAATCTAGAGACGGATTCATTGACAACATCGCTAGAATTTAGGAAACTTAGTCAAATTGTAGAAACGTATACTTTTATTAAATTTGTCCTTTGACGTACAATTCATTTTGCTTGGACTTCCAATAGAAAAAGGAGATCTAATTATTCATTTAATTTTGGAATGCAGATTGATTTTCCTCAAGATTTAAACTAAAAAATTTGAAAAGTCTAATCTATCAATAAATTCAGAGCAGAAGAATATAAATTACGTACTATAAAATCCAAGTGACAACCAAACTCGGAAAGTAACACAAATTTGACTCAATTACGTGTAATTAACTAATTATGAGAGAGTATAAATTTTAATTAATATAGTATTAATGGTTCTGTTCACAGAAATTTATTTACTCGGTAATGAATTCATGTTAGAGAAACATAATTGGTAATTGATCCATTCCATAAGGGAAGGGTCAAGGGAGATTATGGAATGAAATTTTTTTTAATAATGTGTGTTACACCTCATGTCCGAGGCACTTATTGAAGGCTGCGTCAATGTCACGTGAAGATACTAGATAAGGATAGCTAGCAGTCAACAAGATAAAAAAATAAAGAAAGGAACAAGATACTCTTTAACTGAAGTGCTATCCTTTGTCCATTGGTAATTATTTTTCGACCATATTGCTGGTGCTCGAACGTATTCGTCTCATGCGTTTGAGCATATCCTACGTCCGTTGTTGTCAAAAATCCTCCGATTGGTTATTTCAATGGAAACGTGTTGAAAATTGCATGCATAAGCACAAGTGGGCTCGACATCTGTTATCCACATTGCCATTGCAAAAAAGGGGGTCAATAGACTGGCGCCGTCTGTTGGAAACAATACATTCAACCACGAGAATCTTGTGTTTAAAGGCCAGCAATCATTGTTTCAGAAGACATCTTGCCATTGAAGAAAATGAGGTGTTCTTGAATAAAAGAATCACCAACTATTCTTTCAAACTTACTTTTTAACAACGCCCTGGAAATTCCTTGAACAAAAGAAAATTACGATGCCAATAAATTAAGTTGTACAGAAACATTACCATAAGTTCTTCCAATAACGAGTCAGCACCTCGGAGAGTTAGGGAATACCCTGAAGAAGGGATACAGTCGCATGCTGCTCCAGCAACTCGCCATCAATTCCACTAACCGCATAGGTGAGGAGAATCAAGAGGAGGGTCCACAATAGCAGTTAAACTCACTAGAGAAGTAGCCACCATGGCTACCAGTTTGAGGAGCATAACCCAATAAAACCTTGCCATGCAGGAGCTGATAAGAAACATGCAAGGAAAGGGAGGGTATCCCGTTCCTCTTTATACAGCTCAGTCAATGCATTCCAAGATATATCTCAAGGAAATTAATAACCACAACGAAGATGAGGTTCAGAGCCAAATGGCTGGATGCCAACAATATAACAAAGAAGATGGCCTTCAAGAAAGAGAAGTTGAGGTTGATCCACCAACTATGCCACTAATTGACCTCACAAGGTCCCATTCAACTTTCCTCCAAGCTATGATTCGGAAGACCTGCCTCGTAGGTCAGTTAGTATCTTCAATAGGTTAAGCCTAAGGCAACCTAGAAATAGGCAGCAGAGATTGTTACATTTTGAAAGATAAAACAACAAGGTGATACTGACATGCCTTTGAATCCTTCACCTAGAAAAAGGCATGAGAGGAGGGCAGAATAGATAAGAAATCAAGTAGGACCTCAGGAAATACAAGTAAGAGAAGACAAAGACTCTAATGAGCCGTAGAGTTCCTGCGACCTTGATGATGATGACAATACGCCATTTTCAAAAGGGATTATGAACGTTCCCATCCTGAACGACTTTACGCTTCCCAAAATACCCAAATATGATGGAAGATGTGATCCTACAAAGCACCTCAATAGTTTCAAAACCCACATGAGCTTAAGAGAACTATCCTTCCATGAAGTGCAGAGCCTTCCATCTAAAGGTATGGTACACCAAGTTCCCAAAGGGAAGCATTTGAAGCTGGCTAGATTTTAAGAAAGCTTTCTTTAAAAACTTCACCTCAAACAAAGAGAGTGAAGAACCAATACAACGCTTCTAGGATATGAGGTAGCAACAAATGAGTCATTAAAAAATTTTCTGTCTCGTTTTATTGACAAGATTACTTACTATGTGCAAGTCATAGATAGGGAGGCACTAATGGTCCTAAGGGGAAGATTGGATATGAACTCTCTCTTTTAGAGAGCTTTACAAAATAAGGACCCTACAAATTATGATGCCTTGCTAAAAATGATAAGGTCGGAGATCATCAATGAAGAATTGAGAGATCATTGGACTAGGGCAAATTGAGGACTTTTATCTCAAAAAATGCTCTGCCTATTACGAAGTACTTAGAAGACTAGCCTTAAAAGTGTTATGGACTGTAACATCCATTCACCACCTGTGTATGAAGTTTCCAACAGAAAATGGCATAGCCACAATCACTAGGGAGTGCAACTCCAACTCTCCTAGTAAAGCTGAGCTAAGGGAGGCCAATGTTGTTTTAATGGACGTTGATGAGAATGATGACCTTGTGCAAGGGTAAATTCCTGAACATTTAAATGACGTCAAAATGATAGAAGCTTCAAAGAAGAGGCTATTTTCGAAGTATATTCAACCCCTGAAGAAAGGAAAGCTACTAAAGAAGTGACATGTCTTGATGAGCTGGATCCATGTATAATAGATTGCGAGCTAGGACAGCTTTGATTGAAGAGTTGGAGAGCTTTACCGTAGATCATTGGTACCCCTCCAAGTCCTTGTAGGTCAAAAAAGACATGCCAACAATAGCTAAAAAAATTTGAAATGCTTTTTACGTGAAGATTTGGATGTCTTTACATGGAAGTATGACACCATGGTTGGCACTTATCCAAAAATTAGTTGCCATCACCTGAGGGTCAATCCAAATTCTAATCCTCACCAGCAAAAAAAAGGAGTCATTAACCAAGAAAAATATGATGTTTTGAAAGATAAGGTCAAGAAATTGATTGATAATCACTTCATCTGGGAATCTACCTATCCGAAGTAGGTATCGAACCCCGTTCTAGTAAAGAAACACAACGGGAAATGAAAAATATGCATGGATTTTTTCAATCTTAACCAAGCCTGCCCTAAGGATAGTTTTCCACTACCACGAATCGACCAACTTGTTGATTCGACTACTGGTCACAAAATGTTGAGCTTCGAGGATACCTACTTAAGCTACAATTAGATACTAATACACCCAGCAGATGAAGAGCGTAAGTCCTTTATAATAGACTGAGGTTTATATCAATGTTTTGAAAATCGAACCAGTCATCGACCCGAAAATTGTAAAGGTTCAAGGGTCAAACAGTTGAACCGGAGTCGACCCGGAGTTAAAATAATAAATAAATTTAGATACTTTAAAAAAATTCTATTGATTTAAATAGCATTTTAAAATCCATATTTAACATTTATTAATTCAAGGAACAATTTAAAATTAAGTGTGATATATATGGGCCAAAAAATACTTATCACACCATAAGATTGTTATTAACACTTGTAACAATTGAAGTTCTTTGAATAAAGGTCGAATCCAGGCAATTTCTAAGGTTGCAGATGTGAAAGCTCTATATTCTGACTCTGTAATTGATCTAGCAACGACGTGGTGCTTTTTGATGATCAAGCTATCAAATTATCTCCTACATAGATGTAGTATCTAGTTGTTGATCTCCTGTCATCAGGACAGAAAGCCCAATCTACATCTAAATATCCATTCAAAGTTAATCAATTGTTTCTTTGTATCCACAACCCTTGATCTATTGTTCCTTTTAGATACCTTAGCACTCTCTTCAATGCCTGCCAATGTGTTAATGTTGGTGATTGCAAAACTAGCTCAATTTATTTACAGCAAAGATGTCAGGTCTAGTGTGTGTGAGATATTGCAACCCTTCTACTGTAGTTCTGTAGATTGAATGATCTTTTAGTACTGCAAAAGTGAGAATAAGTCCTAGAGTTGATGTTTTGATAATTGGAATAAATTTTTTATCAAAATCAACTCCAGGGGTTTAATGAAATCCTTTAACTACCAGTTTTGCTTTGAACCTTTAAATTGATCCATCTGGATTGTGTTTCTCTCTAAAAACCCATTTGATTCCCATTATGTTATAAAATGTGATGAAGGTACAAGTTTCCAAGTTTTTTCTTCATCAATGCATTGAACTCTTCTTTCATAGTTTCTCTCTAATCTTTATTAATTAGAGTCTCGGTAACATTTTTAGGTTCTATTGGTTCGAGCTTTTATTCAATTGATCGACCTAATTAGACTTTTGGTTTAAACACTATAGCTTTCCTCTAGTAATCATAGGGTATTGTAACTGATCACCGAACCTTTGCTTATATCTCTATCTTAGCTCAATGTTGACTTGTTGATGACTAGTGTGATCAACATAACTATCTAATTCAAGTCTTTCATTGTTCTATGGCAAATCAACTTCTATTTCCACACATTATTTATTCATATCACTGATCAACTCTTAGGTATTTTCATCATCTTCAACATTGCTAATACTGTTAGGCTGATCATTGCCACTTCAGCTAGGAGGCAAGGAATAAATAGCTCGGGTTGCATCAAGATAAGTTGTATCGACAAGATTTGAAGAAGAATTGTTTCAAGTACAATAGGGCTTGACTGATTTTGGGCAAGAAATTTAGACTCAAATGGAAACTCGGACTCATTGAATTCAACATGTCTTGAAATGTACATTTTTCCTATTGAGCTGAGACACTTATAGCTTTTATGAGACTTATTGTAATCAAGAAAGATACATACTTGATAAATAGGCTAGTCATTACTATTGAAGCTATCATCCTTGTTTCTACCTTTTCTTCCACCTCTAAAGTTACTGTAGTTTGAGGATCTCCCACCGTTGTTGAGCTTGCAGGATTTGAAATGATGCTTGTTTGATCCTGGTCTTTAAGTGAAGTAAACTGATGTCTGGTCAAGTTTGATCATGGCTATTTCATTCTTAACAACATTGAGATGTTCAAGTCTACTCTCAAAGGTCAAGAGAGTTTATTGAAGTTCTTCCCAAAGTATGGAGTTCCTAATATTGATTGGAACAACAACATGTGTATATTCCTCAGCCAAACTAGCTAAAACTTGAGTCACAAGATCTAGGTGAAGAATGATTTTACCAGCAATCGAAAGGTTGTCTACCAAAAGCTTCCATTTATTTAGATATTGATTAATACTTATGGTTCATTTTCTTGAATTTTGGAGTTTCCCAATAATAAAAGTTATCCTGGATCTGTTTTGAATGACATAACTCTCATTCACTGTAGTTTATAGCTTGTTGGAACCCATAACTCTCATAGCTACGTCAAGAGTCATTGAAGAGTAAAGTCATCCCATCAATAGTTGATCTGTGGATATCCATTGACTATATTGATGATTTTTTGTCATCTCAAATCTAACTCTTGCATCTCCAATGATTTGAGCACCAATAAATTCTAGAGGACATACATTTATACCCAAAATACAACTTTCAAGATTGTGTGATGGGCGGGATCATATTCTGCCAAAGCAGAAAATTGTCTTTGACAACCTTAACTAACACAATTTGAATTAGATTGACACCAAATGGTGAGAAATGGTTGCTTCCCTGTATTGGAGGTACCATTGTGCTTGGGCTAACCTTCATCGACATTTTCTGTTGAGCTCATATTCTAAAGTGCCTCCATGGGCCGTGTTCCTTGGGCTACTTTCTTTATTCCTTCAAAGAAGTTACCTCGGAAACTGCCATACATTTTGTCAAGGATTTCAACAGTGTCTTCTTTGTAGTGTGGACTAGACTATATCAGGTCATATGCCCGGCAACAATATAAAATGACACGTATACCAATATCGGTAAGAACGATGTACTGGGTTGTGAAGTATGCTAGCCATAATGTTATACACAAGCTATTAACAATCCCAAATTCAAACGTAGATGCTGAGATAACGAGGATCTAAAAATGAAATAACTTAATAAAAATTTGCAGAGGTATCTATAGTAGATCTTGTCTCAAGCCCTGAAGTAAACTTAGTTTTTGTTGATGAAAGAGTTGAACTTATGTACCAAAGCTACCCATTTCAAATACAGTATGAAGGGAGCTGAGGTCCTCATTTTTCGAAGCTCTTTGGCATGTTATGTGCATTTCTTTCGATTTTGCGAAGCTAAGCCGACGGCTAGTGCATAGTCTTCCTTCCCAGTTAGTCGAAGGGGGTCTGCATGTTTTGGGGGTGGTCCTTTGTGGGGTCTTCCCTTATCATTTTCCATATTTGGCAGTTCTGTCGAGGTGTTTTTATCTTCACCTCTTCTTTGAACACGCTTCTTTTTCATGATTTGGTTCGAGACTATACATAGGATGGGGCTATGCCTTCTTTGACCCATTCTGACCCTACTCTTTGGATGGGGTTGAAATCTTTAGCTCCTTAACAGGAGAGTTAGCATTTACCTTTTGAGCTAAAGTTTCTTTAGGCAATATAATTCTATGAGACTTATGCCTGAGCTACTTTGGTTGGAGAAGATGGCAGATCGCACTTTTTCATCGCTGTTGTTGAGGGGCTAGTTCTAATTGGCTGACGTTATGGGGTGCCTCTTTCCGCAAGAGGATCTATCCTGAGGTAGCCAAAATTGGCTCACATCCTTTTAGGCGAGGCCCTTTACCTTTTTCATAGAGGTAGTTCTCAAGATTTCCATTCCTCGACTATATCTTTTGGATGGGATGGAGTAGACAGCAAATCATTTTTCTGTGGGGCTTGTACACTTGGTTCACTAATTTACTGCAAAGGTTGACTCATGTTTACCGAGATCGTGAAGTCCGACCTGGCAGTTATATGTCTTAGCGGCTTTTTCTGTGTTAGGACTTTACCTGGAGTGATCCATTTTTACGGGGACATATCTCTAGGCTTATACCTTTTTTTCTTGTGTGGCCAATCTAGGTTAGCCCGCATCCAAGATAATGCAGCTCGTCTTTCGCGCCTATTCCTAGGTGGGAAATGCATGTATCTATGGGCAAGCTCAATTGTGGCTCCCGGTTGAAGTTGTTGATGCTGATTTTCCACTGATGAAGGTCTGAACAGATGTGGCTAGCTCAAGGAGATAGGAGGGAGTATGGTCTAAATAGGCGGAATGTGGGGTCGGTTCTATTTGTTTCTTGTAGGACCAAGTATATCAAAGACACTAGCCCATCTTCTTGATGCATTAGCCCTGCTGTATTCTGATGGAACAGTAACTTTTCCAATCATTTTATCGGTGGTATAGTCGGCAATCATGTCCACATCTACCTCTCTTTCTAGTGGAATGACCTCCTCGTTTTGTGAGGAGTTAGTCAATTGACCTTGTATGTGCTCCAGCAGTTCTCGCATTGCAGTGTTTTGTTGGGAGATGGTCCTTACTTTTGCGGTAACGGCAACTAACTCCCTGGTGAGCCTTGTTACTAGTTTGGGCCTACCCCTCGAGCTACTTTTTTGGAACTGTGGGGATAACTGGCAGTGGCTCCTGGCTTATTGGGGCACTCTGTGAGGATGCTTCCTTTCCAAAGTGTTCTTTAGTCTGTTTAGTTACGATTTCTTCCTTTGTCAAACTCATGGCTATCCCTTCTCGACAGATAACCTCTCTTTGGCCCCATTTCTAAGGTTGTCTTCCAGACTCAAGGATTTTTGTAGAGTTTATTTTGAGTTGCTTCCTTTAACACATCAGTCAAGCCTTGTCTTGCTCTTTTCCAAGAATGTCACCCTTTGTTCAAAGGCTTTTTTATCCTTTCTTAGGAAACTTTTAGGTCTCTTTGCTTTTTTCACAGGGTTCTCGTAGTTTTAGCTATTCTAGGTTTTCCACAAATGACGCCAATCTGTTGACCTCGAAAATGACCAACAGGTGTTGTTAGAAAATAATATACATGTGGACCTGTTTTGTAGTATTTCTACTGTAAATATAAAGGTTTGAAGAAGAAGATATAAAGACAAAGGAGAGATATATTATGTTTTCTTTTCCATTCATAGATTCATCCCTTTAAACGATACAAGAATTTTCTATTTAGAGGGATGAGGCCATCATGGCCTTCATTAGATCTGAGTCACGTAGCTTGATCTGAGACCCTTAATGTCACATTAACTCTACTTCATTACATTGACAGACTCTTGATAAGAGGTCAGTCGCCCTACAAATCTAGGTTGACTTCTCTGACACTTAATAAATGGGCACGTCGCATCAATCAATACTGGAGATGTCCCATCTGAACCTGCCAAGGGCCTCGGATGCTACAGGGAGTTGGGTAATAAGAGATGAGCAGGAATAGGACCACCTCGACTAATCTTAGTGTAACGACCTCGGCATTTAATTGTAACTAGCTCTTGGATAGCTTGGATGATTGCCACACGTAAATATGGGGGTCCATGTGGCCATTCTATTTGACCAGTAACAGATTAACTCTTAAAATTGACAAAGTTTTGATAGTTTTATTATTTGAAAACTAAACTTGTCAAACCGCTCTATTCAGCTGGAGACATATTACTGTACAAAACTTTGAACCTTCTTGCATGAAGATAGTTGAAAATGTGATTTAGTTAAATATGCTTTTACTTTGTTGATTGTTGTTATTGAGGATAACATGGTGTTATTTATGTATTCTAATTATCTGTTATAGGGATGTCACAAAAAGTTCTATATAAAGAGTTGATAAGAACATGATAAGGTTTGCCAATTACATCATGGTGAACCTCAGTTCTTCTAGTTGGGTTAAAGTAGATAGGGATAAATGCCATTGTTAGAAGATCTTTGGTAGAAGAAAAATCAATTGAATGTTGGGCTTTGATTGACTTTACCTACGGTGATTGATTTCAGTCGTATGTGGATGCATTCATCAATAATTTGAGGCATCACTGCAAAATCCTTGAAATGACAATGGATGAGCCTCTTCACGCCAGCAAAAGAATTTTTCATATATTTGTAGGATTAAGGGACTTCTTAGAAGTGTTATTGAAGAGGCTATATATGAGAAGAAAAAGTGGCAAGTTACAATTGATTGTTTGTGTGATAACTAGGGATGGCAATCTGCCTCGTCGACTTAGAAAAACCTCTAGCTCGCCCGACTCGATCCTCGAAAGAACTGAGCTAAGGCTCGGGCCGAGCCTCATTTTGGGGGCCGAGCAAAGCCTGAGCCGGCTTGTGTGGCTCGCAGGCTCGGGCTCACAAGCCTATATATATATAATTAATTTTAAGGCAGCGGGTTGCTTCCATGTTTATAGGGAAAAAAACACCAAAACACCGAGCTGACCTGACTCGACCCAGCTCGGCTCGAAACGGCCCAAGCTGAAAGCTCGGGTCGAGCCTAATTTTTTCGAGCCTAGAAAAAGGCTCGATCATTTTACTCGAACTGAGCTCGAACCTAAAATTTCGAATCACGAGCCTCTCAACTTGACTCGTTGACATCCCTAGTGATAACTATGAAAGATCCTAGCTACAAGCTTCTAAAATTTTTGTCTAAAAGGACATGACCAATTTTGTATAAAGAATCAAAAATCAATCCAAAACCTAGAGGAAGGCTACCTAATTTTGAGTGTAATGTTCATTAAGGCTAGGGTACATGTTAATCATCCAGGTTGTTCGTCAATAGATGCAGTTGTTGGCAATGTCATTTGTCTAACACTAATCGGTATGAAGTTGGTGTGCTTTTGGTTGTTTGGGAATATAGTAAAGTTTGATTTGAATGTGGATAACAAAATGCTAAGTCTAACAATGTAGAAACGAAGTTAAACAAAGTAACAAATGAAAACACTCTTTTATTAAGACAAATTTGTCCCACAATGGTGCTAATGGAGTAATGATAGTTGTCTCCCAAGATATAACGAATTATTTCCTTATAGTAGAAGTACTTCAAACTATAAGGTAACAATGAACTTGAATTGATTTTTCTCTCTACAAAAGAAGATTTTGAATCCAAAGTTTAGGAGAGTTTTTGGCAAGCATTCTAATGGAAAACTGAAGAATATAAATTGGGATGTATAATGGATATCCAAATGGTCTTATTTATAGAAGAAAGGATGTTGTGAATGAAGTGACACGTCCTAAACTTAGCAATCTTCACAAAGGGAAGCATCATTTGTTGTCATCGGCCTCTCGCTCGAGCGCCGGTGAAATATTTTTCATATAAACTTTTCATCCGCCTGTCGCTCAAGCGACAGTCGCTAGGCAAGCGATGGAGTTAGGTAAATTTTCAAGCCAATTTTTCTCTTTTTTTTTCCAACTTTGGACCGCAATTTCTCATTCATCCAAAATTGCTCATGAGATTTCATATATATCAGACGATCTACTCGACGAGTAGAATAAGTTAGTCTATTGACATTTATAATTTAACTATCGGATCAAGTCTGAGTATTTGGCCAAAATTAACACAAGTTACTTTTAATGTTTTATACTTAAACCAAATTTTTCAATCTTTAAACCAAATTTCAACAATCCTCCACATGAATAAAAATTCAAATATGTTTATGCTATGCAAAAGTATGGTATTTAGAAAAAGAGCAAAAAAACATTGCATTGGATAAGGTAGCTTCCAATCTTGAACATTCCTTAGTGAAATACGATCGATTTACTTGGCTAATTGGTGAATATGATGTCCTGAACCATTCACCCATTGGCGTAAACCAAGACAATAATACTCACATAGATGTCTTTCCTAAATTGTTCGTGGTTCTCATGACTTGGTTCATTTTAGCCCTGAACCACTCTTCTGTTTCATAAGTGTTTAGAAAATTTTAGCCTTGAACAATTTTCGTTGAGGTGGCCCCTCCTTACACTTACATAGGTGACATCCTAATAAAAGTATTCTGCCTTACTCCACTTGACTTAATTAAGATATAGAAATCATTAGAAGCATATATTTATCTTTAACATTCTACAGAAAATACTTTAATTATCATAGGAATGAGTTAGGAAGTATTTCCCTAAGTGCTATATTGAATCTTCATTACTTAGTTGTCCCTTTAAATCAAGATCTTGGGATCTCCAGTCGATAAAATAGAGTTACCATTATAAAGATTCTTACATAGAATGCTGTAATCATCTTCTTTTTGATAGGCAACATACTTGATCTCTTGATAGACCATTCATAAGTAGATCTGTAGTGTTCTCCTTTAATTTCACATAACCTATGGAGATGATACTATTTAAGATCAGTTACTTATTGGTATTGTATCTATGACGTACATGTCTAGACTTAACATTATACATGTTACTCTACGCCCTTCCAATAATCGATTGATTATCACAATTTATATTTATTGCAATTGTCAGTTTAAGCAAACATGGAGCATCTTCCAAGAAATTACTAAGTCATTCTGCTTCTTCTCCAACTTTATCCAAAATAATAAACTCTGATTCAATCATTGATCAAGCTATACATATTTACTTTGTCGATTTCCATGATCCAGCAACTCTACAAATGTTAAATACATAACCATTAGTCGGATATCCAATTTGAATCACAATATCCTTCCAAAACCCTGGAATATTTTGTGAAGTGTAATCCATAGGTTAAGGTATACTTCAAGTACCTAAGAACCCTTGTTAAAGCCTTCCACTGATCACGGCTTGGATTACTTGTGAATCCACTAAATTTATTCACAGCAAATGCTATATTTGGTCGAGTGTAATTTGTAATATACATCAACCACAACTTTTAAGAATATTTCCAATGTAGTGAGATTGGGAAAGTATAATTTCTTATGATGTTCTAAAATCTTAATTCCTAATATCACATTAGCCACACCAAGTCTTTTATATCAAAATGTTTTGTTAACATTCTCTTAGTATTTTGCATTATTTCATGGCTATTGATCATTATCAACATGTCGTCTACGTATGTTTTATGCATACACATTTGTCGCAATCGCTTATCTTAAATCTATTAGACAACATCGTTTTATTAAACTTTTGGTGTCATTGTTTAGGAGCTTGTTTCAATCCATACAAAGAATTAACTAATTTACAAACATTTTGTTTGTGACTAGGAGAGACAAACCTTTCAATTTATTCCATGTATATCTCCTCTTCTCAAGTTTTGGAATGCCTTCTTTTCAATGCAGTGCTTCCACTGTAGACATTGATTCATCAAAAGTTTTTTGGTCATTCTCTACCATTTAGGTTGGAAATTTTAAGTTAGACAAAGTAGCTATTCTAGCCCTTTTACTACGTCTTGATTCTTCATCATTTGAAGTACTACTTGCAGTTCCATAGATTCTTTTATTTGAACTTGCATTTTTCTTGTCTTTACATGGAAAAACATTATCCAAGAATGACATATTTTCGATTCAATTATGGTTCTTTCATGTATATCTTGAATTTCAGATTTATGTACAAGAAAAGATATACAATTATATTATTAGTATATCCAATAAATATGTAGTCAATCATCTTAGAACTGATTTTCATTTGTTTATGCTTAGGTATTTTAAACTTAGCCAAACACCCCCACACTTTTAGGTGCTGGTAGAAAGGATGATATGACCTTTCCACAATTCATACAGAGTTTTTTCCATTTTTTAAGGGGCATCATGTTAAGAATACTATTTGCTGATAAAAAGATTCTCCCAACAAGTCCTAGAGTAGACCCGAACTTATCAATATCGCGTTCATCATATATTTAAGAGTTCAGTTTTTATGTTCAACAACTCCACTCGATTGAGGTGAGTAAGGTGTCATTGTTTGATGAATGATTCAATGCTCAAAAAAATATTCTTCAAATAGTGCCCTGTATTTACCTCTTCTATCACTACAAATATTCTTTATTCGCTTGCCAAGTTGATTGTCGACTTTCGTCTTATAATGTTGAAAGCATCTAAAACTTTGTCTTTACATCTTAGTGTTGGAATATTTCTAATATGGGCTTCACATTTGATCATTTATTTTATGGGTTAATTGAATGGCTCATAATGATATTTGTGTTTGGGTCAAACTTGCTATGTGATCAATTGGGCATTTTTACACCTTACAGGTTGTATTTAATATGATGTGGTAATTTTAAGTATGTAGGCCAGAAATATATGTAAACCCTAATTAGAGTTTTGATTGTTATGGAACGGCTTAATAATTTCCTATACAAAGGCTATGTCCTCTCTCCTCTCCATATTTTTTTTATTAGCTTGCCTCATTGACAACTAATACTTTGTGAGGAGCAAGAAGGAGAAAATTTGGCTGCTATTATTCATATCAATAATGGCTTCCACAGGTATTATTATTATGTGATTCTTGATCCTTAGCATGATTACAATTAAATTTCAACAATTGGTATCAGAACATTCATGCTAAGATCGGGATCCTTCATAGAAATAATATTCTATCTCGATTATTTTAAACTTTTGTTAAACACTTTACACCAAAAAAAGGAAAGAAAAGGGAGAAGCAGAACCCTAAAAGATAGAGTTT
This sequence comes from Olea europaea var. sylvestris, assembly GCF_002742605.1. Classification (NCBI taxonomy): domain Eukaryota; kingdom Viridiplantae; phylum Streptophyta; class Magnoliopsida; order Lamiales; family Oleaceae; genus Olea; species Olea europaea. The sequence continues at coordinate 31,869,238 of NC_036246.1, read as the reverse complement.
CAACCACCGTTTCTTCTAACTACTATCCCAATGTGCATCTTATTTCTTTTATTATTCTTTACTAGAGAAAAGCATTCCATTAGACTCTTAGGAAGGATTCATGATTGAGAGAAGTTATATATACCCTCTGCCTTGTCCTATCAGTGCCGGTCTCGAGAATTTGGAGGCCCTAGGTGAAAATTTTTTTTTGAGGCCCTATACTTTTTTTTTCATATGCAACAATATTTAAATAAAAATATATATCTATATTTATATGAAAACTTTGTAGAATCTAAAAGATAAAATTGTAAAATATTACTTACAACCCGAAAATGATATGGAATGTAGGGAAAGAAAATGATCGTTGCCAAAGAAAGTAAACATTATTTTATGTTTGCGTTGATGATGAAAGACAACCCTCCAAAAGTGTGTTTTCATGGTACAATGGATATAATGTTGAACTCTTATGTCAAATTGTTGAATTTATATATCAAAAGAACATGATTTTTATCGATGAAATAAACGTACAAATTTTAAAGACAACTCGCTAAAAGCGTGTTTTCATAATGCAAATTGATATAATGGTGAGCTCTGATATTAAATTGCTGAATTTAAATACCAAAAGAAAATGATTTTTATTGATTGAAATAAACTTACAAATTGGACACACCAAAATTACTAACCAGTTATAAATATAATATTATTTCGCAATGGAACGCTCAATTTTATTTTCTCTCACTTTCCACTCAATTATTATTAGCAATGGTACACTCATTTTCTCTCACTTTCCACTCAACTTACAGCAACCAATTTTTTCGCCACACACGACTCTCTCTCTCCAATAGCTCTCATCAACTTACTCTTCTTTCTACTCTCTTTTCACAGTTTCACACTTTCAACTCAGAGGCTCACAGTCTCACACCACGCTTCTCTTCACACTCACACAATCTTCATTTCTTCTCTCATCCCACACACACATATTAAAATAGGCAGCAACATATTTATACAGTGTAATGTCGATAGCTTCCTTCTTCTACCATGCTGGATTGTTATACTCTGACGACCGACTGTTAATATTTAGTAATGTGAATTTTGAGGCCGTGGGCCTAGGCCATATTTTTGAGGCCCTAGGTGATTGCCTAGGTGGCTTGGCCTCAAGGCCAGCCCTGTCTCATATCTCTATGCTTATTCGTAATCAAAGCTAATAAATTCTTACATAAGTGACAGTTTTCTACACTTTTCCAGCTACCGCCCGCACAGGAAGTTCTGGATCCAATTCGGGTCCCAAATTGTCGTTTCTCCAACTGCTTTTTAATTTCATATAGTTATGTGAATTGATGTTGTGTGTTGTATAATATGCTAAGTTGCTAATTGTTCCATGTTTAGATATTTTTCTTGTTGAGAAATTGAGAATTGATGTTGTTGGAGGAGGAAGTGAAAATCATCAGGGATTTTGGTAAATACTTTTGAAGCTCTTGAATCAAAGAGTAGTTTAAGCATTATTTGATGTTTTGTGGACTCCAAATGCACCAACCCATCTTGTATATTTTACTGGACCTCTAATTGCAAGCAAAGATAAAGGCAATAACAATGATGAACGTGAGTGTCTGAGTTGGTTAAATTAACAGCCCAGTAAAAGTGCAGTCTTCCTAGGTTTTAGCATCCTAATTCTGTTGAAATGCCCTTGGTTTCATCATCCATGGGTGGACTACGAACCGAACCACCCAAAGAAACCAATGGCCACTATTTTCCAATTCGGTATTTTTTTACAAATCTGTATGAAATAGTGGAATCGTCGCCTTTTTCGTCCTGACGTGACTTCTTTTTTTTTTCTTTTGGTCATCACCTCGCTAACAACCAATGATGAAAAACAAAAAAAAAATTAAATAAATAATTCTGGGGTTTCCTATAAAAACCAGCCAAAGGAGAGATGGGGGCCTGTGTTGTAATTTGAGTAGTTACAGGCCTCTTGCTTGCAATATGATTTAGGGTTAAGTTTGTAAATATTAAAAAGGAGGGTCTGCTTGTAATTTGTGATATTGAAGGACATAGTTTTGATTTGAATTCAGGGTTAAGATATAATTTTCAAAAGGAGATTAAACTTCAATTTTAAAATTGGAGTTTAAAGGTTTTGACCCTAAAATTTTAATTTTTGACCCAATTAAAATTTCATTTAAAATTGACCCGGCTAAAATTATATTAAATAAATAATAATAATAAAATTAATTTAGGACTTTTATATTCTCGTCAAAATGTTTGTGTACTTAAATGTAGCTATTATTTGTGCACTTCAATTTCATTTTTCATATATATATTGAAATTTCGTTGTCAATTTTGTCTCTCAATCACATATGAATATTTGTCTTTCATTGATTAATGATTATGATTTATTGCATAATTATTGTTCTGTAATTGAATTTTTCATGGGTTTTGAGACGATCCTTATTTTCTCACTAAGATAAATATTTTTGAAATAAAAATGGGTGGTAGCTGCTAAAGTGGCGCACTCATTATTTTTTATTCGTTTTCTCTAGAACAAAATATATATCTTTGCGCAACAATTTTAGTTTATTGCATATAATATATTGCCAAATGTATTGGAATTTCGAAAATCAATGTGATTTTTTTTAACTAGCTACATGATATGTTTTAAGAATACCTTATAACATGTTATATTGTCAGTCCAAATGTGACTTTATGATGATGCATCTAGGCTCTTACCCTAATTAGATTCGTATGCTTTTGATTTTAATTAATTACGAATCATCTAATTAATAGTCCATGTTAATTAGTTGGATATCTTATAATCAATTTGATTGCATGCATTATGTTTGGATGATATTTTATGTTTCAACAGTTTATAATGCTTCATCTCTTTTGAGTCACTTGTCTGCCATTGAAACCTTGACTTGAAATAATTATGTGAGATGGAAACGAGATGCGAAGATAGCATTTGGTCTTTTAGGCTTGGATTTTGCAATAAATAAATAAAAGCTTACGAGACCCGCAGATAAGAGCAATGTTGAATATGTAGTCGAGTATGAAAAATGGAAAGGGTCAACAAACTTTGTTTGAAAATACTTAAGTGCTCTATTCCATTGTGGGTGCTATCCGGACAATGAAAATGCCAAGGGCTTTTTGGATATGCCATAAGAGAAAAGTTTATTAAGTCTAATAAAGCCGAAACTGGGGATCTGATGGATAAATTGATGAATATGAGATGTGATGGTACAAGTAGTGTTAGTGAACACGTTATGAAGATAATAAATATATCATCTGAACTAAAGGCTCTTAAAATTTCTTGGCCTTAGTTTGTTTTGAGTCTTCCTTTGTGTATGTGCCTTTGAATTGTTGATGGTTAGACTCTCGAGCTAGTATTCACATTGCAAATTCCTTGCAAGTGTTCGCAAGCAAACGGAGGCCAAGTGAGAATGAAGTAAGCTGGAGCGTTGGAAATGGAGTTCAAGTGAATATTGAATTCATAGGAGTAGTGAAGTTATCTTTGGAGTCCGATTTTTCTCTTGTTCTAGAAAATACAGTTTTTATATCACAAATGAGACGGAATTTAATTTCTATATCAAAACTTGATGCTTGGAGTTTTTTCTTTGATTTTGGTAATAGAATGGTTGGGTTATTTTATGATTCCCGTTTGATTGGAAATGACATTTTATGTGATGATTTATATAAATCATCTTCGGCTAATTTTGGTGAAGTCTCTTGTGTTACCAATGTATCAAGAAAAGGGCTTTAATCAGTGAATCGTCCTCTATGGTGTGGTATAAACAATTGTGCATATTTCAATGGATAGAATGGAAAAACTGGTAAAGGTTAAGATTCTTCCTCTCCAGACTTCTTTGATTTTGACACCTGTGTGGATTGTATAAGAGGAAAGCTAACTAAGTCTACAAGAAAAAGATCCACTAGGAGCGATGATATTTTGGAGTTGATACATACTGATATTAGTGGACATTTGCCTTCCACTATATGTGGGAACAAATACTTCATAACCTTTATTGATGATTTCTCACGATATAGATATGTTTACTTGATTAATGATAAATCTCGTGCACCTGAGAGATACAAGATTTCCAAAATAGAAGTATAGAAACAATGTGGAAAAAGTATTAAAGTTGTAAAATCTGACCATGGTGGTGAGTACTATGAAAAATATAACGAGTCTAGTTAAAACATGAGTGATTTTGCAAAATTTTTACAGAAGTGTGGAATAATGCCTCAATACACTATGTCAGGGACACCTAAGCTTAATGACATTTCTGAAAGATGTAATCGAACTCTGAAAGATATTATCAGAAGCATGATGAGTAGAACAAATTTGTCTGAATATTTATGGGGTGAAGTCTTGAAAACTGCTATGTATATTTTGAATAGAGTTCCAAGTAAAGTCGTTGGAAATACATATTTTGAATTATGGACAGGACACAAGCCAAGTTTGGCGCCTTTCAAAGTTTGGGGATGTCCAGCTAAGGTTAGGATTTATAATCCATTTGAAAAGAAATTAGACCGTAGATCAACTCCTGATTACTTTATTGGGTAACTAAACAGATCAATAGGATATAAGTTCTACTGTCTAAATCTTTGTATTAGAATTGTTGAGTCCATTACTGCAAAATTTCTCGAGAATGATTTTGGTGATAGTGAAAGTTCCACATTGAGAGAACATTTTGTTAAACGAAATCAAGTTATTGTTCCAGTTCCTATTATACAGGAAAGAATTGGTTCTCAACCATTTGAAGTAGTTAATGAAGAACTAAAGAACCAAGAGGAACTTCTAATCCCTTCAACAACGATTGAATCGGTTCCCGAGCCACGAGTTAGGAGATCACAAAGAGAATGAGATCTGCATTGTCCAGTGATTATATTACATATTTATTGGAGAGTGATTTTAATATTGGGCATATTGTTGATCCTATAACTTAAAATTAAGCATTAACAAGTCCTAAGGCTGATAAATGGATAAATGCTATGGAAGATGAAATGAATTCAATGAAAGGAATAATGTTTGGGAACTTGTTAAAAGCAAAATTGGTTGCAAAAGGTTTTACTCCACGAGAGGGCATTGATTATGTTGAAACCTTCTCATCTATTTCATCCAAAGATTTCTTTCGAATTATTATGGCACATGTGGCACACTTTAATTTAGAGCTTCATCATATAGATGTTAAGATAGCTTCTTTGAATGGAGATCTATCTGAAAAGGTTTACATGAGACAACCTGAAGGGTTTTTTTTCTTGTAAAAAGAAAAGAAAACTTGGTAAGCAAGTTAAACAAATTCTTATATGGTCTCAAGTTAGTGTCATGACAATGATATTTAAAGTTTGATGAGGTTGTGACCTCTCTTGATTTTGTTGAAATATAGTTGATCAATGTATTTATCTAAAAACTAGTAGGAGAAATTTTATTTTTCTTATGTTGTATGTTGATGATATTTTGCTAGCAGTAACTTGGGGTTGCTTTATGAGATAAAGAAAATGCCGCTTGCTGATTTTGAGATGAAAGATTTTGGAGAATCTTCTTATGTGCTTGGTATTGAAATACATTGTGATAGAAATCGTGGCTTGCTGGGACTTTTTCTGAAAGCTTATATACGACGTGTTCTAGAAAGGTTCAATATATAGAACTGTGCACCTAGTGATGTACCTATCATAAAAGAGGATAAATTTAACAAAGTTCAATGTCCAAGAAATGAGCTAGAAAGTGAATCTATGAAGATGATTCCATATGCTAGTATTGTGGGGAGTTTGATGTATGGTCATAGCCTACGTAGTTAGTGTCCTAAGTAGGTTTCAGTTGAACCTAGGACAAGAGCAGCAGAAAGCAGTTAAGAAAGTTATGAGATACTTGAAAAAAAAACTAAAGGTTATATGCTTACATTCCAACATTTAAATCATCTTGAGGTGGTTGGCTACTCAGATTCTGATTTTGTTGGATGTTGAGATGATTTGAAATCAACCTCAGGTTACATTTTCATGTTAGCTGGCGATGTCATCTCTTGGAAAAGTGTTAAACAGACTCTAGTGGCATCTTTTACTATACAAGCTGAACTTGTGGCATGTTATGGGGCTACAATCCAAGTCGTTTGGTTCAGAAATTTCATTTCTGGGTTGAAAGTTGTTGATTCCATCTCAAGACCAATCACTATATACTATGATAACAATGCAGCATTGTTCTTTTCAAGGAATAATAAAAGTTCTAGTGGGTCAAAGTATATTGACATCAAATATTTTGGTAGTTAGAAACATGGTCAAAGAATGGCAGACAAATATAGAGCATATTAATACAGAGGCTATGATTGCAAACCTTTTGACTAAGGGACTCGCTCCACAAGTTTTTAAGACTCGTGTTGCTATATGGGCATTGTGGAAACATTTGATATTTTTGGATAGTGGGAGTTATTTATGTAAAAGAACAACATTTTGACTTGATCCTTTTACGGGGTACGTAGGCAACCCATATGTTTTTCGGGTACAGCCCCTTCTGATAATAAAATATATTTTCCCTATTCATGAACTTTTGAGCATGCATTTAACTTATATCTTTTTATCACAATATTATTGTAATCTCAAGATATGACAGATAAAGACATAAGATGAGTCTCTTTTGAAGACATGTGGCTTCATTTTGATCTGAAACATTATGAGGACCGATATGAATTAGCATAATTTTTTTTATCACATTTGGGTACTAAGTTCATACCACATAGTACTACATTAGTTGGAGGATGGGGATCCATGCAGATAAGGATGTTGCATTTGTAGCTGTGGAATGGTCTTACGTTCCTTAATTGGTGTAATGATTTCGATGTTCGATGTTAACATTCTTGTTGGATCGGATCATGTTGGGTAAGGTGTCATCATTGGAGCTATACTTTTGTGGCCACTTATGTAGTCTAACTCAGGTGTTAAAAGTTTTGTTATAGTAATCAAAAGTTTGTCCAAGTGGGAGAATGTTGGAATATTTCTAATCTGGGCTTCATATTTGATCATTTATTTTACGGATTAAATGTGGGGCTCATAATGATATTTGCATCCAAATTTGTTATGTGATCAATTGGAACTTTTTATGCCTTACAGGTTGTATTTAATATGATGTGGTAATTTTAAGTATATGGGCCGAAAATATATATAAACCCTAATTAGAGTTCCGATCATAATGGGACAGTTTAATACTTTCCTATATAAAGGCTAGGTCCCCTCTTCTTTCCATATTTTTTTATTAGTTTGCCCCATTGATGGGTAATACTTTGTGAGGAGTGAGAACGGGAAGATCTAGCAGCTATTATTCATATCAACAATGGCTTTCGCAGGTATGAATTCGATTTATTATTTATTATTATGTGATTTTTGATCCTTAGCATGATTACAATTAAATTTCAACACTTAGCAGATACACATAACAATACTTTATACAATATCAATGAAAGTAACGCAGTATTTCTTTCCACCTTTAGTTTGAACAAATTTCAAATCACAAATATTACTATGAATTAGTTCTTTCGTGTTCCAACGAATCGAATGAAAGGGTGTTTTGGTCAATTTTGCCTCATCAAAATTTTCACATTTATGATTTGGATTAAATTTCATCATTGGGATTAAATTTTGATTCATAAGTTTACGGACAGATTTGTAATTTACATGTCCTAATTGATTATACCATAAATAAGACAACTTAAGCATAAAAGCAGAATTCAAAGTTTTATCCATTATGCTTTGTTCTGGTACAATTGTGAGAATGTTCATTTTGAACATTCCATCACATATCTTTTCTTTATCAACATACATCTCATTCTTAGTGAGTACAAATTTATCGGATACAATACAAGTTTAAAGCCTTTTTGCTAAGTAGAGACCCGGATACAAGATTCTTGCGAATATCTGGATGGTAAAACATTATTGAGGACGAGCTCTTTACCAAATGTCATCTTCAAAGTAACTTTCCCTTGTCCTTCAACTTTCGAACTTGCAGAATTTTCCAAAAAGGGTTGTTCTCCATGTAACTCTTTGTAGTATGAGAACGTGGTCTTGTCTGAACAAATGTAATGGGTAGCACCAGTATCAACCCATCATTTTCTTGAATTTTCAATGTTGTTACATTCAAACATGACCGTAGAAAAATTCATCTCTTATACCCCTTCAGATAGGGTGTCCATTCAATCACATTTGCTTGTGTGATCTTCTTAGGTTTTCGACATTCACTAGAAAGATACTTATTTTTTCACAATTATAGTAGTTGCCTTTGAGCTTCTTGGAATTCTTAAAGTTTTCACTTTTTTGTTCATCACTCGAGACCTTACGCTTTTGTTGTTGACCTTCGAATCGAATTCCACAAAATTTGCTCCAAGTTGAACAATAGACTTCTTTTCTATCTTTTAGTTGTCTTCTTCAATCCTTAACCGAACTATCAATTTCTCTAAGTTCATCTACTTACATTTATGTTTGAGATTTTTTGAAATCTCTCTAGAGTTTCTCAATGATAGCAGCAACTTGAAAAAATTCACTCAACTCCATTTTTTTCACATGAATGTCATGAAGTACAACTTGTAGTTCTTGCACTTAACCAATGAAGGTTTTGGAGTCTATCATCTTGTAATCAAGGAACTTTCCAGCTATAAATTTCTTTGTGCCAGCATTTATTTTTTTCTCCAAAGAATTTCAAATTTCCAAGTATACTACTGAGATTTACTCGACAAGAATAACAAATTAGTGTATTTACATTTATCATTTGACTATCGAATCAAATCCGAATATTTGGCCAAAGTTGAGGAAAAGATACTTTTCATTTTTTATACCAAACGGAATTTTTCAATCTTTAAATCATATTCCAACATTGATTTTATATGAAGTTTGTAATAAGTATTTCCACCTTTTGTGTGTGTGCGCAAGTTTGAAATTCTTATTATCTATTATCTCTCAGAATCAGATGGCTTAAATTTACATAAACAACTCGCATCAAGAACGTCCGTCAACTCTCAGACATGTGTTGCTTAGAGGATTTGAATATAATCAACTGCATCAAGCTGCCTGCCATGTAAACAGGGATAATTAGATTGGTCATATTTTGCTTTATGTTTTTTGATATTCTAATGAACAGTTTTGTTATTTGTATTTCCTTCTGTGTCTTTTTGTATATAAAGAAATAAATTGTAGTGCTATTTGGAAGAAAGAAAAGATGAGCATGGATCTAATTTTACATCTTTTGAATTCTTTGAAATTTCATTTTTGTATCAAATGAAAAAGTATAATATTCGTTAGCTCCTATTTGAGAATCATTATTTTGAAACTTTTTATTTCTCATAATCATTACATTCACACAATAAAATATTTTACACATAATTTCAAAAAAAAAAATCCTTACTTTTTCATCACGCATTCTCTAAAATATCACTATTCAAAACATCATTTTTTCAAAAATATTCGAACGCTTTCATTTCATCTAGTCTGTTGCATTTTGCAGTAAAGTAAATTGCGATATCTTAAATCATGTTTAACAACCATTATTTTGAAAAAACAAAGTTTTAAATAGATATTTTTAGAAGAATATGTGATTGAAAGGTAAAGAAATTTTTTTAATTTATTTGTAAAATATTTTATTGAATAAATATGTGATTATAAATAAGTATATGAGAAGAGTTTTGAAATAATAGCTTATCATACTTTGCAAGGATTGAAAAGTGGCTGCATTACTATTAATAATTATTAATAAAATAATATAAAAGCAAATAAATGAAAGAAAATTTAAGGTGACGGCATGGAAAACGTGAGCAGAAGACAACAAGGGAGACTGACATCATTCGTAACGTCATATGAACGACTTCAGCACTTTAAGGGTTTTCCCTCTAACTAACGCATGTATTATGCTTCCTTCCCCTCTCCTTGACCAAATCAACTACCGACAAAATCTTTGGGCCCCACAATTTCATTTTCCTTTTGCTCAAACCCACAATTTCAAAATTCAAAACAAACGTTACAATATTTTATAAAATAATAATGTGAAAATCGACAAATATATATATATATATATATAATTAATAGTTGTATTTTACCATATGTTTCTTTAAAATAAGTAAAAAAAAAATCACGATGACTTATAAATTATTACTTTTAAGTAAAATGGAAATATCATACACGACATATGCACTGCAAAAATTAAAAATGAGGTTGGGTTCAATTTGGTAGATAAAAGAGTAACATTAGATACGTTATTCCACAAAATTTTAAATTGAAAAAATAGAATTTGTCAAGTAAGTATCTTTAATATTCATTATTAATTAATCATAAATTTATTTATTTTGTGAGATTATTAACTGAATTCACTGATCCGGATCGAAATCAAGAAATTCTTTAAGAGATGATATCAAAATTTTACTCATCGAACCGTGCAAGTAATGGTTGGATTAGGCTCTCTTTATATTATTTTTCTTTTATTTTCAATAATAAGTGTCTCCAGTCATGTCTGGTTATTCAAATAGGAAAAAAAATTAAAAAAGATTTGATAATGCTTATTTTTATGGCTTCATAATGCAATTGGGTCTTGAATTAGATCCAGTGATGCGCAATACTATATATATATATATATATATATATATATATATAGAGGAGCAATTCATGTTTATTGATAATAAGGTTGATTAATTAATAATATATTAAAAAAATAATTATACTCCCAACAACTAAAATAACCCGCAAAAGAAAAATAAAGGCAATCCATTATCATTTTACTCATCATCGACTATTTTGATCTTGCCGTGTGGACCTGCTTGATTCCTACGTTTGGTGAATTCTAAGCTTCTGCTTTTTTTATGTCTTTTCTTTGGATCTACCTCGATGCTTGATTAATTTCTCTGTTGCTGTAAATTCTCTATTCATTTCATTCTCTTTCAAATTAAACTTTAGTTAATTCATTGGATTATATTGCCCATCATCTTATTCGGGGATTCCGCTGGTTTTCCTCTTCTTTTGCAGTTTCTGTTCTTGTTCAGATGGTTGTTTGCTTATTTCTTTGTCGTGCCTATTGAGATAGTCATCTGGAATATATCATGGGTTGATGAAAATTTTGAGATTAACAATTGGATATAAGGGGAGTAATTTGTGTTCCTTCAAATCTGCAGTCTACCTGAGCTTATGTGAATTTTGCTAATTTTAAATGACAGTATCTATATGGTCATGCCCTCGTGCTTAATCCTTATGGGTCGTATAATTGGGGTTTGATATATTTGGATTTTGATTTTATTAGAGGGATATATATGAATGAATTTGGCCCTCAGAGATAGGGTTTTGATGCTTATATTGTATTAATGGCGAGTCCAGCTGAACTGTCCTCATCGATCAGTTTCACGTCATCTTCTCATGTCTCTAATGGCTCTATTAATAATAAAGATGCCCTTGGAGGCTCTGAGATGGGGCTCAATCTCGATATCATCAGCTTAAGTAAGCTAAGCAGTAATCTGGAGCAACTTTTATGTGATTCCAATAGTGATTTCAGTGATGCGGATATTGTAGTTGAAGGCACTAGTGTTGGTGTTCACCGATGTATATTAGCTGCTAGGAGTAAAATTTTTTGTGATCGTTTTGGAAAAGACAAGGGATCCATTGGGAAGGAAAGCAGACCGAAGTACTTTATGACAGACCTGTTGCCTTATGGCCAGGTTGGATATGAGGCTTTTCTTATTTTCTTGAGCTACTTATACACAGGAAAGCTAAGGTCATCTCCACCAGCAGTGTCAACGTGCGTTGATAGCATTTGCGCCCATGATGCCTGCAGACCTGCCATCAACTTTTCTGTGGAATTGATGTATGCGTCCACTATTTTTCAAGTTTCGGAACTGGTCTCACTTTTTCAGGTAAACTATCAGTTTCTAGTTGATTACCACTTAGCATTTTCATGTGAAAGTCTGTTCATAAATTCTTTCGTGCCCTTCATTTCTAGATTATGAAGTGTATATTTGTAATCATGTTTCTATAGTAACTTACTCAGATAATGATTATTCAGCTATTTTCAAGTCATTGTTGCTTTGAAGTGAAAAATTCTCTGGTTTCTAAATGAAGCAATGATGCAAGGGCTAGACTAAATGTGCATTCAGAGCCACCCAAAAGCCAAACGCGGCATTAGCGTGGGAATGGATTTGTGGACAAATTAACAATATAAGTGGCTGCGATTGTACATTCAAATCAATGCATTTTGTGGACAATGAACGAGTCAGTGGGCTGGAGTTAACATTTACGTTGCTAATAGTAATAATAATAGCAAAGACATTATAGATTGATACTGGTAGATTAAACAATTAAAGAGAGTGTTTTTAAGTGTATTATGTACACTGCATTTTGGCAAGGGGCTATGATTTGAGGACCAACTCTTTCATCTGGAAACTGTTTGAGGAAAACCTTATTTATGACACAAACAACAAATCAGGTGATCGTTTCTGTTTTTTTATGAGATCTTATCATGAAAAGAAGTCTGTAATGGTGTAAAAGCTTAACCTCTTTTTGTCTTTAAATTTCTAACTTAAGCATGTTGTGTAAGTGCATCTTTTCCTTGACTATTTTCCTGCAAAATTGCCTTTGTTCACAACCAGGAATAATATATCAATGTTGAATTGCAGCGTCGACTTCTGAACTTGGTCAGCAAGGCTATTGTAGAAGATGTTATCCCAATACTGATGGTAGCCTATCATTGTCAATTACCTCAACTTCTAACACAGTGTGTCCATAGAGTGGCACGATCAGACCTTGAGTCCGTTGCTATTGAAACTGAGCTTCCATACAACATTGCAGAGGATATTAGATTGTTCCGCCTTAATTCTGGGGCTGAAAATGAGGTAACCGTTGATCCCTTGCACGAGAAGAGAATTAAGAGAATACACAAGGCATTGGACTCGGATGATGTTGAACTTGTCAGGCTTCTCCTAACTGAATCTGATATAACCTTAGACGAAGCCTACGCTCTCCACTATGCTGTTGCATATTGTGATCCTAAGATAGTATCTGAGGTTCTTAGTCTAGGTTTGGCTGATGTCAACCTTCGGAATAGGCGGGGTTACACTGTGCTTCACATTGCTGCTATGCGCAAGGAGCTATCAATTATAGTTTCTCTTTTGACTAAGGGAGCAATTGCATCAGAAATGACAATGGAAGGACAAAGTGCAGTTAGCATTTGTAGGAGATTGACGAGGCCGAAAGATTATCAGGCAAAGACGGAGCAGGGGCAGGAAGCAAACAAAGACAGGATATGCATTGATGTTTTGGAGAGAGAGATGCACAGGAATCCAATGGCTGGAGATGTGTTGATGTCTTCCCTGACAATGGCTGATGATCTGCATATGAAACTGCTCTACCTAGAAGACAGAGGTAACTTCCTTAATCTGATATCGTTGAACTGTGTAGTCACTTCTATTTTCTTAATCAGTCCATGCTCTTATTTTCATAAATGATAAACCTTCATTTACATTACTGAATAAACTTGCAATATTTAAAGACTGAAAAAAGGTGCAAGGTATTGACATTCTAGTTCAATATTTTATAGCCTTCGGTTTGATGTTAAGAGTTGCCTAAGAATTGGATATCATGAAAAGTTAAAAGTTTTTGAGGTTCATGTCTGTTGAGTGTGCTAAGCAGGGGAGGCCCTCGACCTAAATACTGAAAATAATATGAGATGCTCGACTACTTTTTATACTGTAAATGAATATCAGACTCAAAGCAATGCATAGAAGCTATTTATGAGTAATTCTGATGTGCAAAGAAAACTATTAAATTTGGTAATTATGTCGGTAAAATCAATACTTTGGACTTGAGAAAATCATTCTTCACTATTGTGGTCATGGGACCAGTAGTCCAAAACCTCCCGAAGGAATTAGCTAAAAAGTTTATGAACATATTAGATCCATGATGATTCATGCACCAGTATATTTTTTTATTTGCAGTAGCATTTGCACGAATGTTTTTCCCCACTGAAGCTAAGCTAGCTATGGAAATTGCACATGCTGAGACAACTTCTGAGTTAGCTGGCCTTCTATCATTAAAAGGTTCGAGTGGGAACTTGAGGGAGGTTGATCTGAATGAGACACCCCACATGCAGAACAAAAGGTTCCTCGCAAAAATGGAAACCCTCTCAAGAACAGGTATAGCAAACTTTTAGATTTTTCCAACTCGTCAAATTTCACATTTTCATCTCAACTTGCAAAATGTTGGTGACCTCCCATTGCTTTGGTCTAATTAAATAGAATGGCTCGTAAATAAGAATTTCAACAAACTTTCTCCATTCTTCATTCATATGTTTATTGTTTTAAATAACCATAAAATATAGCATCACCCAAGTGTTCCGTACTTCGATTGGGATTCCATCAAGACCTATTGTTTTTCTCATATTCATCCTCTTGATAGTCTCCCTCAATTCTTCTAAGGTAAACTTGCAATAATTGGTTTTCTCCTCATCATGCTCTTGATGGTCTGCCTATGTTCTTCCACTCTTGTATGTAACTTGCAAAGCCTGTTTTCTATTTCATCTAATATAGTATTTCTTGCAAGAATCCTAACCATACTTTGAAAGATTTTGCTGCATTAGGAGCAGTGGAGGAGGGAGTGGGCGCCAGTGAGGGGGGGAAACTGTATTTTACATTTATTTTAATTTGCAAAATTGACCGCTGGAAAATGTCTTTAACCAGTGGAAGAAAGGGAGAAGGTTTGAGGGGGTAAAAAGTATGAAAATTGCACCATTGTTTCTGAATTTATTGCCTTTAGCAATTTAAAAGCATGTTTGGGAGTTGTTTATAAATGGTTTAAATGAGGTTTGATCAATTATAAAAAATTAATACACAGTAGCCAAACGTGCTAAAATTTTCATTATAAGTAGCACAATTGATCAGAACCGTTTAAATCTATTTTAGTCGTCTAAATTGAAGTGAATTTGCTCTGTTTGATACATAAAATGTTATGAAGAGATTCAAAAAATTAGTAAGATTGCTAGTGTTATTATATTATTTCATTTTTAAAATTAAAAAATTATACATTCATATTTAAACTTTTGCTCCCACTAAATTGGAGTCATTGCTTCGCACTGGTTGGGAAGTTTTTCTGAGGAAGTAATATAAAACATTATCACTGGAAGTTCTTGATAGAATAAAGAAGCATTACTAAATCTTCTAACAGATAGCTCTGATCTATGTTCAAGAATTCTTTTTCCCCAATTACTGGGTAAAAATGTTGTTAAACTTCCTATGCTTGACATGATGGCAGTTGAGTTGGGTCGTTGGTATTTCCCTCATTGCTCTCAAGTGCTGGATAGGTTTATGGAGGATGACTTGCCCGATCTATTCTATCTAGAGAAGGGTACTCCGGAGGAGCAGAGAATAAAGCGGACACGCTTTATTCAACTCAGAGATGAAGTTCAAAGGGCATTCAACAAGGACAAATCCGAGCTTCACGGCTCCAGATTATCTTCATCTTCCACCAAACAGGGCGTAAATTACAAAGCAAGGAAATTGTAAAGATGCATTATGATTTATGCATCTGAAATAATCTTGACAAATTATACTCTTTTGGATTGAAGATAGAGTCTTTAACAAACTCGAAGTGGATGTTTGTGTAAAATTTTGGAGGGAATAAACTGTTTTCCTAGTATAAGATAGGTGCAAGCGTGAATCTATACTAAACTTGTGGTGTTAAAACTGGTGCAAGAGATCTTTAAGGAAATGTTATATTGTTTGTCGGATCGAGGTAATTACTCTTTATTATTAAAATGAATTTACCTTCCATTGGTTTCCATTGTCAATCCGGGGGACTTGGTCTGAAACCCACGCTAAGGCATTGACAATTCACTCTCCTTCCCATAATGAAGTGAATATTAAGTTAAATAAGCTTACTTAAGACTTCAATTTTTCATTGAATCAAAAATAGTTTTAGACAAACAAGTATGCTATTAACATCTCATGGCATAGCAGATTGATAAAATCATTTTTTCAAATCCTAAACTGCACACCATAACTTTACTTGCATTATCTTGTTTAGAGATGTCTAGTAAATTGTTCGATTAAGAACAGACAATCAGTTTATCTTTATAAAATAAGCGAAGGTATATATAAGTATCACCACATTGTTAGTTATTTTATAGTTGTGATCAATATAATAGACAATCGGTTTAACAATAGAAACTTAATCATATTGCATTGATTCAATCTTGTATAAAGGAACATCAGATGATATGATAATCAAAATCTATACAAACAATCTCTATATATCTACCTAAGCTATGAAATTAATCAATTAAATTTGTGAGAAGCCACATAATGGATAGTATTGGCGAGTTTGTTGATGGCTTCAACCAGACCGTTGATGCTTTGTCTATTGATCTCAGCCGTAGACTCCTCAGTTTGCAGTCTTCTTTGATGCAAACTCAGAACTTCTCTGTGCCTTCTTTCTTCTCTTTCTTCACTTGATTTAATGGCTTCTGCTATTATGAATGCACTCTGTGAGATTGCTGATCCAACTTCATGTAAGCAGCCACCACTGCTTCCTTCTCCTCCTCCTCCTCATCTTCTTCTCCTTCTCTTGGATGGTGAGTCTGAATACTGAGTCGTATCCAAACCTAAGTTATACAATTTCTTGAACGAGCTTAAACTATTATACATGAACTCACATTTAATTTACCCTAACTGCGGGTGAGGAATTTAAATATTTTTCCACAAATGCATGGCAAGTGGAAAATTTAGAAATGAGTATGTTGAACCAACTCACCTAAAAACTGCAAGAAGTGAACCATATCGATTCTCACTCCCCAAAATGTAGAAATTTAAATTCAAAAATGAAATCAGGGCTAGTAGGTTGGCAAAGAAAACAAGATTACAGATTTTACAATATAAAAGATATTATATCCACAGTTTCCACCGTAGAAAACTCTGCATGGCTAGTGCACAATGCTTTTCAGTTGAAGCAATTGGAAAATGACCTGAATTGTCATGCAAGTAAAAATTTATGCACCGTGCACAAAAACAGGGGCGGACCCAAGGGGGTCCTGTAGGGTCAAGTGACCCCCCAAATTTTGAGATTACCTTTTTTTTTCAATAAGTCCTGTTTGGTATCAATTGAAATATAAATCAAAGTTAGTAATTAATTTTAATAACATATTTTCTAGAATCCTTAACTTTTATAAAAATTTACTAAAAATTTGATTTTAAACCCCCACTAAATATGGACAAAATCACAATAAATTTGAATCCCTCATACCTTTTATCAAAACCTAAATTCTTCTAATTTTTTAAAATTTGTTTATAATTTTTATACAAATTATCACGTCTACTATAAATTTTCAATTTTCAATCAAATTTTCAATTAATTAGAACCTATTTGTATTTTTTTTGCTATCCTATTTGTTACATAGAATGTATCTGAACTGATTGTATCCAATTTAACTTATATTTAATTAATTGTATTTATTTAATTGAATATTGATTATATCATTTTCCTTTCGATCACTTGAATTGATTGTTTGTATTAAAATATTAAATAAACTATAAATTTTTTAAACGTCAATATGAATTTTCTTGTGATAAGCAAAATATTAATAAAATGATTGTTCAAAATCAAATAGATAAAAATTATGAGCAAAATATTAATGAAAAAATATTTTTTTAAATATAAATATGCAATTTCTCGGACCAAGTATAAATCATTCAAAAATCTATAACAAAACATTCAATTTGCACAGAGTTTGATTATGCCCCCTGGCCAAAATTTTCTATGTCCGCCCCCGATTACAGCAATGCTTCATGTTGTTAACTCATATATAACTTGAGTTACAGTGCTGTGAGCAACAAACATTCTTAATTAATTACTTCAATTTAGGTTTGAACTAAAATATGCAATTAAAGTCCAAGAAAAAAATGAAAAAGCATGCACTAGATTTTCTTGCAGTTATTTAACTCCGGTTTAACGAATCTTTTTTTCAATTATAAGCTGATAAAATTCATTTTATCCACTTTTAATCGTACATTTCATGTTCCCACCAACTTATAATCTTAAAAAGTTTTGTCAATAGTCGCTTACTAAGTTGTATTCAAGAAGAAGATTTGATCACCAATGCCAGTGCTCTAATCAATCGATTTGCTTTGAAATTATAAATTTAAACCTTAAAACATGCACTAACTGGGAATTAAGCTACGCTTGGGAGAAAATGACTGCTTTGTTCCATCCATCATTTAAAATTAATCACACTATATGTACAAACATGGTTGACAACATCCTAATTGGTATCATCATATTCATTTATTTTAAAAAAAATATTTTCTACATCATAGGTTTCAATTTGACCATTTAAAACATGAACGCCACGTCACTGTGGTTTTTCAGCTTTTCATGGTGCCAGCTAGGAGTTTCTTTTACTAACTCTCAAGGGTTTGACGGTCCAATTTGGCCCATCAACGCCCCCCTACTCCTCAGTTTTATCCATACTTTTGGAATCTAATCTGCAATGCAATCTTCCAAGGGTACAATGACTAAGGTGTAGATTTGGGTTCCTACAACTTTGAGGCCCAAGTTTTGATCCATTAAGATACCGGGTCAGATTATGACTTGGCCCAATTATTGATTCAATATGTTGAATGGTCCAATTTTTATTTTTATTTTTATTTTTATTTTTTTTTTGTGAAACACGCCTTTACTTATCAAATGCCACTTTTGCTTGATTACAGACACCTGACTAATGGAACACTGTTGGATTATAATCTTGGATTTCTCTATTTATAAATTGAAGAGTGTGACTTTAGGCCATCAAATGGTCGTTCAATCCTAGATGCTTCTCTCTCGCACTCTTCATCTTCTGGATGAACTCTTTGTAATTTCTTATTGAAATCATTTGATGTGTGAGAGAGTAAAATAGTCTATCTCTTCGTGAGTTTGTACTGTAATTGAAATCTTGCCTATTTTGAGGCTGTGCTAGGGGACTCGAGCAAAATCCTAACAAATGCTCAAAGGGGGATTAAGCATTTGAAGCGGTCGCTGAACTTCAAGGTGCCTTGGGCCGATACTTTGAGTATTTTTCATTTAAATCATTTGAGTCACAAAGTGGTAACTAATCGGGGACCAACAGTGGTATCAGAGCATGAAATTTTTTGTCAAACTCGAAATTATTTTCTTACGATCTATCTTTGTTTGACTCTTCTAGTTTACAATGAACGCCAAATAGAGCTGCTATTGTTTTATAGTGTGTGTGAAAAGTTTCTTCAATCGTAATCTTGAGTCGATTCTTGGTATTTTTTAGTACCTCTTGCATACTTGTAGTTTTGGTAATGATTATTCTAACCCTTCTCTGTATTCCTTGTAGAAAATCTATTTTATTTTCAAGTTTAAAATTAGAGATTTTCTGGAAATCCCTGTGAGAACCCTAAAATCCGAGATAATTAGGGTTCAATTTAAGGAAATCCAATAAGATTTTTTTCTCTTATTTTGATGTCACATCCACGTACTTGGTGTGTGTTGTGATATATGAGATTTGGGTTAATAATCATATATTTGTTGAACTATTATAACTTGTTCTTTTTTTTTCTTTTTTCTTTTTTTGTATATTGATACTCATACTGTGTTTATACTTTGCGTGTAAACTTGCAGGCATGTTTTGAATGTGTTGACCATTGTTTGCTGAGTGCGAACATTATAATCATGTACTTTTGGCATACATACCATTGAACGAATCACGGAATAAGGGATATTAGAAATGCATTATAGAATATGGTAGAAGTGATCGAACCGTTGAAATTATCCATAATTCTCTAAGGAACAGAGTTTTAGAACTTAAATCTGAACATAAATAAGTCCTTCATGTTGAGAAATCATCATCAAATTCTAAATACCAAACTAAAGGGTTGAGTAATTTTAGTCAAGCCAATTGCAGTGGAGATAAGAACTTCACTAAAAATAAATGGGGTAATAGCAAAGGAAAGGCTAAGAACATGAAGTGCTATTACTGTGGTAAATTTGGACATCTTATAAAAGATTGCTTTAAGAAAACCAATAGCCTAGGGAGTTGGTCCAATCATGATAATGGCACTTCTGCCATTGTTGCTTTTGACAAAGAAGAAAGTGTTGATATTAGAGTAGCTTATGTCTCTTCAATAGAAAGATCTGATAAAGATTGGGTTCTTGGTTCAAGCTACTCCTTTCATATTAGCTTCAATATTAGTTGGTTTCTGATTTCTCCAATCTTAGTGATGGTTTTGTAAAACTAGGGAACAATGATTCTAGCCAAGTAAAGGGAATTGGCAATATTGTTTTGAAATTAAAAAACACTCAACTGTTGAGGCTGAATCATACTAGTATGTTCCATTTCTTAGAAGAACTCTCATTTCCTTACGGGCCTTAGATGATGAAGAGTATCATATTGAAATTAAGAATGATTTTGCAAATATAATCAGGAACTTATTGAAGATTAATGGAATCTATATCATAAATTCTCAATCTGTTTTTCCCAACACTTCTATAACCTTAATGATAGAATCTGATAAATCAAAGTTGTGACAAAAGATTAGGCTACCTTAGTGAAAAAGGTCTAAAATTCCTTTAAAAGGAAAGACTTGTTGGAAAAGATAATTTTCAAAAGTTAACCTTTTGTGAACATTGTGTTATGGGGAAACAAAATAGACTATTCCTTAGGATTTGGATACATAATTCACAAAATATACTTGAATACATTCAAAGTGACCTGCGTGGTCCTAGTCTTACACCTACAGTATTTGGATATAAATATTATCTCCTTACCATTGATGATTATTCTAGGAAGGTCTGGATTTTCTTATTAAAATCAAAACCTAATATATTTATGGTCTTTAAAGACTAGAGAAATTTGATAGAAAATCAGACAAACGAGAAGATTAAAACACTGAGAACTGACAATAGGCTAGAATTCTTTAATACTGAATTTGATCAATACTGCAGTAATCATGGCATACTTAGGCACAGAACTGTGACTTACACCTCTCGGCATAATGGAGTTGCTGAAAGAATGAACAGAACAATTCTTAAAAGAACTAGATGCATGCTGATCAGTTCAGGCCTGCTAAAAATCTTTTGGGGAGAGACAGTAAAGACTACTTGCTATTTGATAAACAAATGTCCCTCCAACTCCCTAGATAACAAAATCCCTAAAAAAAGTTTGGTTAGGTTCTATTCCTGATTATTTTCACCTTAGAACCTATGCAGCCTGTGCCCATCAAATTGACTCTAAGTTTGATCCCAGATCCTTGAAATGTGTTTCCTTAGGTTATGAGGAAGGAATTAAAGGTTATATGATTTGGATAAAAGAAGTTAGAGGATTTAAGGTGATAATAAGCAAATTTGTACTTTTTAATGAAGAAATATTCCCGTGTCTTGGTGACAAAACTGTAGAAGAAATCAAAGATAATGATTTTGTTATCATTGAAATTGATTTCAAAAATTAAAATGCTTCTAAACAGGCTCAGATTGAGGTGGAGCCACTTCAGACTGAGCCTCAACCATTCACAGATGATGAAGATCTGGATGAGACTCAAGGCCCTAGATCCTGCAAATGATCTGCAGGATTACTAGCTAACTATGGACAGATAGAGAAGACAAATAAGGCCTCCATCTAGGTATCAATATGCAAATTATGTATTTGCATAGTTGGAATCTGATCCTCTTAGTAAAGAACCCGAATCATATGAAGAGGCTATTGGCTCTATGGAATCTTCCAAATGGCTTGCAGCTATGTGATAAATAACACTTAAGAAACTGATAGCCTTATCTTCAACTGAGGCTAAATATATTGTTGCTCCTGAGGTAATAAAAGAAGGCCTTTGGTTGAAAGGCTTGCTAAATGAAAACTTGCAGAAAATCACGTGGTGCCATGTTCTGATAATCAGAGTGTCATTTTCTTAAATAGAAATTCAATTTTTCATAATAGAACTAAACATATAGATATTAAGTTTCATTTCATTAGAGATATAATAGAAGAGGTGATATAAAGTTGATCAAAATCCCTACCAAAATAAATCATGTTGATGCAGGAACAAAGGTAATACCTCTGAGTAAATTCATTGATTCTTTGAGATTGTTAAATCTTGATGTTTAATAACACTTTGTCTTTTAACAAGGGTAATAACAGCAAGTGGGGGTAGCTATTTTATACTTGAATCCACTTAGTCATGGTCCAAAGTTGCAGCAAGGAGGAAATTGTAGAGTTGGGTTCCTAAAACTTTGAGAGCCTAAGTTTTGATCCATTAAGATACCGGCTCATATTATGACTTGGCCCAATTATCGATCTAATATTTTGAAAGGTCTAGAATTGTTAAAAGCGTTTTTTCGTGAAACGTGCCTTTACTTATCAAAGGCCACTTCTACATGATTACAGACACCTAGCTAATGGAACACTACTGGATTATAATTTGGATCTCTCTCTTATAAATTGAAGAGTGTGACTTTAAGGTTTCAGATGGCCGTTCAACCCAAGCTACTTCTCTCTTGTACTCTTCATCTTCTGGATGAAGAAATCATCTGATGTGACAGAGAGTGAAATAGTCTATCTCTTCGTGACTTTGTACTGTAATTTTTGAAGAGTTCTTGGTGTGCCAGAGACTGAACTTTTGGTGTTCTTCTTGTACTTGAAATCTTCCCTATTTTGAGGCTATGCTAGTGGATTCAAACAAAATCCTAATGGATGCTAAACGAGGGAATAAACATTTGAAGCAGTCGTTGAACCTGCAAGCCTTAGGCCAAAAATTATGCCGTGCTCTTATTTTTCTTGCAATTTACTTTGAGTATTTTTCATTTAAATCAGTTGAGTCACTAGGTGGTAAATAATATGGGACCAACATAAGGGTAATATGGTAATACGAGGGGTGGATATGTTTTCCGAACTGGATCAAAATCAAACTCATTTGGCCATTCGTTTCAATTCCAATTAATAGTTTTTTGTTTGCTTTTTGATCTATTAAGCACTATTACATGAAATTTGTTGTTCAATATTTTGATCCCATTTTTTATTTGTGTGCAACCGAGATCGAGACTATAGCTTATAAATTATGTTTTAGTATCTGAACTTTTATACGTGTTCAGTTAGGACCTATCTAACCTGGATTTGAAATGCCAATTAGCCCACATTCCTAAGCATCTCGAAAGCCCACTAGCCCACAATCAGTACAAATGTAAATGTGGTATCCAAGAAAATTGAACCCATTGGCATCCTCGAGGGCCGTACCACAATGTCCTCTAGTTACGAAAGGAAAAATGACATAAATGACACTAACTCATTGAATCTACTAACCCGCATGTATAAGAGCCCAAATATGATATGCTCAATTTGAGTGCATGTTTTTTCACACACGTGAATTCGCATATTAAAAGTATTTTGTATCACCCGATTAATATGAGTCCAAGTTAAATTTCATATCCTTTGAGGCCTTTGCTTTGGGATTTTCATTTGTTGGTAATTCTTACAAAAGTGTTGAATGCATGAATGAATTTGTTTCTGACTTTATTGCCAGATTTTGAGACCCCCGTCTCCACGTGGTTCTTCCTAACAAGAAAAAGAAGACGTTAAGCTTCACGGGCATGGCGCAATAGTAAAGAAGGAGGATTATGTACAGAGCATTGGAGGTTCGAATTTTCACGGCAACTAAAAGGCAACATTTATGTTAGAAAACAAATATCATATGAAGGCAAAATTATTATGTTTTTTATTGTCCATCTAGGGATTTTGTTCACATGTTGTAAAGGGAGGTCCACAGGGAGGCAAAACGCATTCCGAATATTTGGTTCAAGTGTGTATAAATTGTGACCGCATCCGAATTTAATCTAGTGATCAACCAAGGGTGAAGGCCACTACTCCTCATAATTAGTTGGACAAAACTCAAATAGCTGAGTCACCAAAAAATAGGAAGTATACTTTAAAAAGAGCACCAAAACTTGCCTTCTCTTCAAAGGGGAGCGGGAACATATGATATGTCAATTTTGACTATTTTATGGCCATTAAATCCATATAAAAATGAATATTCAATTTTATGACATTAATCTTTAACGCATGGATCCGAACATATAGCGCTAATTTGATAGGAGCTAATTCCAACCCATCAAGCTCAACCAGGTGGACGAACTTTGACTTCTGCTTCGTCAATAAATGTCTTAGTGGAATATATGATTTCTTGGAACAGGGTTTTTAATTCAAATATCTTACATGTCCTTCATTAAAAATTGATTTGATTAGATGAAAAAATAATACAAAAAACTTTAAAACATCACATCAAATGCTCACTTCACTAATATATATATATAATTCTGGAGGAGAGGTTTCAAGGTTTTTTAGATAGCAGAGAGTACATAGGTTGTAAACTTATGCCTAAATCGAATGAAACTCATTCCTTAAATAGAAAAATTCTTGGGAGCAAAAAGTCTAATCTATCATTGAGAAAGGCACACGTTTCACCGAGAAACTTCTGGCCATTCTAAAATCTAACAAGTGGCAAAAGTTTCTACGTCTTTTTGCTAAAAATTCTAAAGGTCTACAGTTGGGAATCTTTATTTTACAAGATTTCCACCAACTTTACAAAAAGGGCTCTCAAATGTCTAAAAATTCAAATGGGAATCTTTCCTTTTTCAAAAAGTCCCGACATCTTTTCTAATAATACAACAATAATAAAACTTTTTTCTAAAAGTCTACAGTATAATGATAAAAAGTCTTCAATCTTTTCTTCTTTTCTTCTTTCAAATTTGTCTTTTTATGTATAATTGAAGATCTTTCTCAAGTATCAAGATTATGGCGTGTCATTGATGAAAATGACATTCCACTATCTGAATTATTGTATCCTTCATTCTGTGGATCTTCGTCTTCATCTGAAATTCTGGAATTTCTCTTCACTATATATATAT
Source organism: Olea europaea var. sylvestris (assembly GCF_002742605.1). NCBI lineage: Eukaryota > Viridiplantae > Streptophyta > Magnoliopsida > Lamiales > Oleaceae > Olea > Olea europaea. The sequence continues at coordinate 31,844,380 of NC_036246.1, read as the reverse complement.
ATATATATATATATATATATATATATATATATATATATATATCCCTAACAGGTAAAAATCCTATCATTCTCTCTTTCATTCCCTAAATCTAAACTGCTCAATTTCCTCTTACTCAAAGTCGTCGACGACACTAAAGTCCTCCATTTTTGTCCAGGCTTGAAGCCAAATGACCATTAATCAGTTCACCGTCAATGAAGATCACGATTAATCTCTTGAGGTTTCTTTTTTCTTATTCTTTTTTTTTTTCATTTGTTGCTCTCTTCTCTTTTGATTTTTCAAATTTAAGGGTATTTATTTTTTTATTTTTCACAATTTTGGTCTTGAAATTGGTACAATATGTCTCATTTTTTTCGTTGTCTATTTTTTTAGTGCTATAAAAATGTTAACATTTTGGTTTATGTAAGTTATCTATGAATTTATTTCTTAAAATTATGTTTTTCTTTTTTATTTCATGTAAATAATGGTTTAGTCATTTTTGGGAAAATTGAGTTTGAATTTAATTTTTGAGTTTGTGAAATGTGCTAAGATTGAATTAGGTATATTCTGGTCAACATGCACAAATAAGTTCGTTTAACTGTGTCTTTATATGATTATTTCGGGTCACTTGAATGTTATTTGAAGTGTTGGATCATTCTATTTTATTTCTTGAAAATGTCTTTGCATCTATATATAAAATTTATAGCTGGGTATATGAAAAGTGGTGCTATTGAAAACTATAAGTATAACACTTATCATGTTTGCCATAACTTCGCACTTCCTATCGTGGAAAACCAACAATGACATTGAGCGGTTGTTTAAGAAACTTGTATTACATTAGAGGTTGAACAAACTTTTCCCTATGAGACACAATGAATCTCAAATGATGACTCATACTTGTAATATTAAGATTGCAAATGTGAGTATTTTGCACGTTACATATGTCGACATTTAATACCATCAAATTGGAGCTTTCGAATATTTAGATCCATATAATAACAAAAAGGAAAATAAAAGGTTTCAACAGTTTTCAAGTATCGAAATTGACAGTTAAATTGTCTATCACGATAGTGAGTAAATGTCGAGTTCGACAGTTTAAATAGCTAACTCAACGGTTTCGAAGACACTACTTGACAGTTGAACTGCCATAAATTTCGGGGGAGCTTGAAAACCATATATTTAGTTCTTTGGAAGAAATTATTGAAAACATTAATAGTGGTAGTCAATTCTCAACTACAACATCACAATATTTTCTCACAAATAAATAAGGAATGACTCAATGCTTTTTTAAGTGTGAAATCTTTTACATTTTTTTAGAGGATGTTGGTATTTTTTCCCTTTGAAAAATATATCAAAAATAAAACACATTAACGAATAAGAAATTCAAAAAGTTCAATTAAATATAACCATATTATATTAAATATCTAAAGTAGTAAACTATGATATGAAAATATAAGCAATTTATAGTAGCTCACCTTTGAGATTGATTAATTAATTTTCCTTATTGATGATAGAATGAAGAAGAATGTACGGTTTGTGTTCATACATCTCTGTGTGTTTTTTTAACTTTTCACCTATTTTTTTAACAAAAATTCATATTATATAATATAATAATCATATCTTAAATGTTTAAAATATATAAAACAAATCATCATATCACATTATTAATTACATTCAAATCAAACATTTATTACTCCTAAAAAGGTGTATAAAGGGTAAAGTGGACATTTTGCATAAAAAAATGATATTTTGGGAAGAAATTGGTGCAAATGAAATTTTTTTATACATTTTTAATTTTAGTAACATTTATATAAATTCCCCAAAAGATAAATTAAAGAGGCAAGAATTTAATCAAATATGCAAAGAAGTCATACATAATTTTATTTACAATAAAATATTATTCACGTAAAAAATATATATATTTTTTTCAAATAATGATCATCAAACTCAACATAATCACCATATTTCGATTTTTTAATTTTATAGTTTTTTATAGAAACAATTTGAATGAAAAGCAGTCAGTGTTTGATTGGATGCAGATTGAGGCAATATATGGAAAAAGACAGTCCAGTCAAAGCTAAAGCACCCCGATAAGCTCGGTGGCTGGACCCACTTCTTTATTATGTCTCAAACTTTATCATCTATTTTCAATCTTGAATTCAGTGAGTAATCATTTTACTTGTAAGGATAAAACTTTAGTTCACTGTTTGTCTCCATTTAAAATAAAATTTCATAATTTTCGTACTCATTTTTTTTATTACAAATTCATGTAATAAAATATTTTGCATGAGAATTTAAAAAAAAAAAATTCTACTTTTTAATCATATATTATTCAAAAAATCACTATTTAAATTATTATATTTTTTTAAAATAAAGGCAAAACAGGGGCTTAATTCCCTTCGAGTGAACTTTAAATCTTTAAGGATCCGTTTGATTACAAAAATGTAATTTAGGTGGAAAGAAAACGATTTTCAGGGAACTGAATTGTCTATAAATTATTTTCCTGGGAATTGTAAATTATAGTGTTTAATTGATATAATTTTTCACATGGAGAATGTTGAAATAAAAGTATTTTTGTGTTCGTTTGGCTTTATTTTACAAGAAAATTGTCAATTAAAGTAGTAGATTTTACTGGTATTGAGGATGAAATTTGTTACCATTGTCAAAAAAATTATTCAAAAAATCATCTAATTTTTTTATTCGTTTGACTTTATTTTACATGAAATTGTCAATTAAAGAAAAATATTTTTTTTTTACAATAATTCTTAAAATTTGTTTCCATTGCCAACAAAAAAAAAATTGCAACCTACCTAAAAAACCATTTCCTACCATATAGGTAGGAATTTGTTTTCCTTAAAAACCAAGAAAACTCTATTCTTCAAGAAAATCAAGAGAATGAATTCCATGAAAATTATTTGTTATCAATCACTGCCAAAAGGTCGAAAATAGAAAAAAAAATACTTTCCATGGAATTGTTGCCCAATCAAACACAGGGGAGTTTATTGGAGTTTTTCCTATATTTCCTTGGTGAAATACTAATCAAAGAAATCATTAAAAATTGAAGAATAGCAAATAGTAATCACTTTGTACAACTTTCTTTTCACTTTAATACTAATTTGAAAACATAATAATCTAAATAAGAACATCTCCAACGGTGAAGCAAAAATGAGTTCTTCTAAATTACTTGTGCATTTTCATTTATATTTTGATATATCTAAATTTAAATTTTATTTCAATAAGAAGATCTAAATCTACTTTTTGCCTCTTGTGAATTTAAAATAATATAAATTTACATCTTTTCTACCATCAAAAAATGCAATTTGCATTTTCTTTACATTTTTTTGTTGGAGAAATTTTCGACCACGTTAAAGTCTTAATTATAATTTAAATTTATTTTTCACTATGATGGGAGTTGCTTTAACCTTCAAAAATTGGAAAACGCTAATTAGATTAATTAAGATATAACGTGAATTTCAAGAGCATATTCTTCGAAGGCGATGGAATATATTATATAGATACAGGGACAAAAATGTCATTTTAGAGTTACAGTCCACTGATTACCTCGAATTTACAGCCACGAATTATAAGACTTGCACGTCTGGTGTTGTTTTTATCCGAACTATTCTAAATGTATATTGTTGTTTACATTAAGGATGACACTATATGTCAAAATTTGGCTAATAATACGAAAGGGTGTTGTTTTAAATCAAAGACTATGATTGATGTTAAGTGAAAATATGTCGTGGTTAACGTACACAATAATGTACATGTAATATATTTCTAACATAAATTACCTCCTCTACCCCATATACAACTTACACATCACATTTTGAATTCAAAATTTTCTGAATTAATTCTTGATAGCATATTTTGCATGGATTTTGCCACTTGTGCATTATATTTTCGATTAAACTCCTTGGACATGGTTAAAGATAGAAAATAAGTTGATTTAGATGTTTTTAATTGGATGTGCTTTTAAAAAAAAAAAATTCAAACTGTCCAATTGCTTATTGATATGTAGCGCCCCTGTTTTTTACCCTGTCTTCTACCCCAGATCTGTAGCATCTTTCTTATCTTTTACTACTGATTGATAGAAAAAAAAATATGTTTTGGCAAAATTTTATTGACTGGAAAGGCAACTTTTTCTAAAATTGTCCGATAACATTATTTAAAAAAGCAGTCAAAATAGAATGTACAACAAATATGATTGATTTTGCATAGCTTAGCTTTTTTAAAAGTTGGTCAAATAAATTTTTTGTTTATATATTTCATTGGAGGTACAATTGTTAAAGGGAAGTTCATATTTACTATTCTGACATAATCGTTCATTTGGCTGTCCCACTATTAAAATTTTGACACCTCATTATAACTCTTATCAAGATAAAAATAAAAAATAAGGGATTTCATATTCTATGTTTTTAATTTGAAAATTCCGTTACTAAAATTTTTACACTTTAAAAATCCTGATTTTATTGAAATGTTAAAATTATAACAATGAGATAATCAAGTGGGGATAATAGACCTGAATTTTGTAAGAGCATCTCCAATGCCTTTGTGTGGATCACTATAAAAAAAAATTGTTACCTAAGAAAAATAAACAATGTTTAAAAATTTCATCGAATGCAATTTGACATGGACACTACGAAATTCATGTGCAAGGGAAAAATAATCTAGCAAAGCTCCACTTTAACGAATTTTTATATTTCCTACGCATCCATTAGATGTGGTTTCAATTTAATATTTTTTTTTTTAAGGAAAAGAAAAGACACCTACGTGTCAACATTAAGTTGTAAGAAAGCATCTCTAATATTAACATGGATTGAATTAAAAAGGCTGCCACATAATATAAAAATAGACAATGACTACAAAAGTCTTTGAGTAATGCAATATGTTTGAGACCATGTCGGCGGGGGGTATAATAAAAATAAATGAATGAACGTAGAAATTGTAAGAAGATCTGTCTATGTAGACTCTTTTTGAAAGGTTGAGTATGCAATAGACATGGTGAGAAGATTCGTCCATACGTAGACCTTTTAAAAGGGTATTTTCTCTGACTTGTTTTATCATTTTCTTTCTCCTATTAAATAAACATCAAAGATGTGTTGCGGAAACTCTTTTAAAAGATTTTCAAATTGGTGATTTTTGAACTCAATCCAACGTACATTTCTCAACCAACAATCAATTCAATTGGTTCCAAACCAAAACCAATTAATTCATCTCGGTTGCTATTCAATCTTACACACGTGGGATAAGAAAAGATTATGATTTGTGGTTACAAAGGCTAAGAGAAGATACCACAAAGGTATATTATGAAGGAACCACCAATTGCACATGTTAAACAAGCGTTTTAAACATTTCTAGAGGCCTTTTTTCACACACAAAGTGGGCAAACGGGATTACCTTTTTCTTACACAAAACCTCACAAAACATCAAAAGAAAGTGGCTAAGGTTATAGCCATATATATACTCCAGGGTTAGGCTTTAAATTGGACCTTTAAAAAAGTAAACGGGCCAAGATTCAAGCCATCCAAGAGGGAATACAATTGGATCGGGTGTAACTCATGGATTTGGTTGTTGAACTATGCCTATAAAATAATATTAACCCACATTAATATCATAGCCCAAATTTTTATTGGGTATCAAAAACCCAACAAGATGAAATTTGAATTATAATTAGAATTTATTGGATATGAATTTTGAACTTCTGTCCGTATCATATAAATAAAAAGTTTTCCATACCCAAATAAATGTCAGTCATAAAAGGAAAACTTACAACAGAGGTTTCAAACATTTCATTTTAATGCAGATTATATTCTAATCTTTCATTTTTGCGGCCACACTCCCAAACCTTTATACTTAACCGTAGCTGCGATCCAAATCATTAATTCGGTCCATAATGCTGTTAGTCAACATTGAAATTACAATTTTAATTCAAATAGAAAACCTAAATGAGGAACAAAATGGTATATTTACAATTTTCATAATAAAATATTTTTTTTATTTAAATGAAGCAAAAGTACTGTTCTTCTTTCCCAATCATCCCTCCCCTCAACATCTCAACCCATAGTTGTTAAACTCAATCTGGACATCAACCCGGTTGAAGCATTAGATCTTGGATTACAAGTCGATCCGGTGGGCCAATGGTTAGATTGGTGGGTCAATGCTTAAAAATTATATAATTTTTTCTAAGACAAAATTAAAGTTTTAAAATTATTTATTATTAATTATTACATATTTTTAAATTATTTTATTACATATTCAATTCATCTTAATTAAAATTAATCTTTCCATACATAACAAGTCTATAACATAAATTAGAGTGTTGGATTAAACTTATTTTCAAAATATTTTTAAAAAATTATAAATCATTCATGTATATATATATATATATATATATATAAAAATATATATATAAATTTTTTAAAAATATTTTGAAAAAAAGTTTATTTCAAAACTCTAA
>NC_036246.1:31785661-31837387 GCF_002742605.1 Olea europaea var. sylvestris | reverse complement strand
CACAAAAATAAACCTAATCTATTATGTACCAATGGCTAGGTGGTCTTCATCTAACCTTGAGTCCCTAGGTTCAAGTTTTGATTTCAAAAATCTTGAGGATAGTTTTGAAAATCAGTTAAATCGATCAATCGGGATGACAGTTTAATATAAAAACCGTCGATTAACTCGATCAAAATCAGCTTTGACCAAATCACTTGCATTTCAATCAAATTATTATACTCGGGCCGAGTTTCCGACCCGTTTTATAACTATGCCTCAACCCAAACTAAATCAAAACCCTATCCCCCTATCATCATTGCCATTGTCAAAATTGTTTACCCACTATCGGAACAAATGCATTTGGAGTCCAACAAGAACTTGCTCATGGTATTGAGAATGAATCTTCAAACGGGTTTACATTGTCAACATCAATTTCTCGTGGAAGTGTGAGCGATTAAAAAAAGACTTCTCATAATCTTGATTCATCGAGTAGTATAACTGGGCGAGGATACAAGATGGAGCTTGAAGAATCTTGTGTTCAAGTTGATACGGTAGTTGTACAATCTCAAACTCTTGGACCTAGTAATAAATCATTAAATGCTAATGCTTCTGAGCAGAAGGAATTCCATGTGAGTTCGGCCGCAATTTAACTTGCAAATTTGTGTTTACGGAGATTGAGTAACAGATGGCGATTTTGATGATGAGCATGGCGATGGTGATGGTGGGGTGGCATTTTGATTTAGCTTGAGTTAAAGGAAGGGGGTAGGGTTGTGGAGGTTGGGGAAGATGAACAATACTTTTTTTATCGAATGATTTTAATTTTTTATTATGAAATTTATAAATATACCATTTTGTCCCATATTTTAAATTGTCCTTTTGAGATGAAATTGCAATGTTACTGTTGACTAAAAGGCATTATGGACGGAATCAGTGATTTTTTATTACGGTTGCAATCAAATATAAAGTTTTGGGACTACAACAGCAAAAATGAAAAGTTATGGTATAATCTGCAGTAGAATAAAAGGTTTGGGGACCTTTGCTATAATTTTTTGTACATAAAATGCATTGTAAACACACTTATATACCAGTTATGAACCCAATTATCGATTCAGTAGATATCAATGTCACATGCACAACGAACATTTCAACAATTTGTTTAGCCCTTGTTTGGAAGGATTTAACCTGTTCCAAATAGGGGTTACTTATGAACATTACGAAGAGAGAGATGAGAGAGTAATAATAAAGAGAAAATTTTATACATAACGAAACGTGGCAGTAATTGGGAGCAAATGGAAAAGCAGTCCAATCGAGGCACACGGGTAAAGGTCGAGATGGGTACAGTCAAAGCAAAACTGTCACCATGGTCAAACTTCCTTGTTGGCAGGACCTTTTCACTATAAAATTTCTGAATTCACCTTTGGTGGGTCCCACCACAACCTCCGCCCCTCTTTTTTTTTTTTTTTTTTTTGGCTTATTTCGAGAACTTATATATACGTGAGTTGTGTGTATGTGTGTGTGTATAAATATATATATAGAAATTAGGATATTATTTTCTTTCAACAGCCACAGCTCTGAGTAAAAAAAAGGGTGCATAGAAGGTTTGAGCTGCTTAGGAGTCTCAGCTGGAGATGCCCTTTCTCTCTACTCTCCAATTTGTTTTTTCACAGGTTCTTTTGATCTGGGTCCAATTGTTTTCTTCTTTTTTTCTAGTATCTTTGCTTAAACTTGCTTCTTTCTTTTTTGGGTGGATCTTGGGTTAGTCTAGATTTACATTTTGTGTAATCTTTTCTATGGTTGAACTCCTTTTGAGGCTTGAATGAGAAGAAAGATTTGATTTTTGGATAAGAGAGTTGATTTTGAATGCTCTATTACGTGTTATGATGATGACATGGGTCTTTTGACCACAAAAAAGAGAAAAATAGGATAAAGTGAAAAGAGAGAGAAAATTAAAGATGTACCCTTTGAAAGAAAGAATTGTTGCTTCTCGTTGTCATTGGAAAGCGATATAGAGGAGTTTAGTTTTCCTTCTTTCTTTGTACTTTTTCACACCTCGTGTGCGGCAGCCGTGGATTGTAATGCGCTTTCTTCAAAGTCTGTAGATTGTGGAGATTTTGCAAAGTATTTCAATAATTGGATAGCTTCGAACTGTTTGTGGGTTTGCGAAGATGCCTATGTTTCAGCCTTCAAAGAGGGATGGGATTGGATTCGGCAGTGGGGGTGATGGGCACGTTCTAGATCTAGAAACTGCAGTGAAAGATGGAGTCTTGGGCGGAGGTGGAGTTGGGGGTTTTGGAGGTGGGGTTGGAGAGAAGTTGGATCTAAAGAAAATGATTGAAGAGCTAAATTTGTCTGAAGTACCGTCAGTTTTCATTTGCCCCATTTCTCTCGAGACAATGCAAGACCCGGTTACCCTTTGCACCGGCCAAACCTACGAGAGGTCCAACATTCTCAAATGGTTTAGTTTGGGGCACTATACTTGCCCTACTACTATGCAAGAACTTTGGGATGATAGTGTCACGCCAAACAGGACCCTTTACCATTTAATCTATACTTGGTTTTCGCAGAAGTATGTGCAAATAAAGAAGAGATCCGAAGATGCACAGGGAAGGGTATCGGAGCTTATCGATACCCTGAAGAAGGTAAAGGGGCAGGCTAGAATTCAAGCCCTTAAGGAGCTGCAACAAGTTGTGGCTGCTCATTCGACTGCTAGGAAGGCTGTGGTTGATAAAGGTGGGGTGGCTCTTCTTTTGTCTTTGCTTGGTCCTTTTACTTCCTATGCTGTAGGTTCAGAGGTTATAGCCATTATTGTGAATTTATCTCTAAATTCTGAATCGAAAATGAATTTGATGCAACCTGCAAAGGTATCATCAATTATCGATATATTGAATGAAGGATCCATTGAAACAAAAGTCAATTGCATTCAGTTGATCAAAATGTTGATGGAGGAGAAAGATTTCCGATCAGAAATTGTCTCAAGCCATTGCTTGTTGGTTGCTTTAATGAGGCTGGTGAGGGATAAGAGACACCCTAATGGACATTTGCCCGGGCTTGGTCTTCTCAAATCGATTTGCATACATAAGCAAGTTCGAAGTTTGATTGTGAGTGTTGGTGCTATTCCTCAGTTGGTGGAATTGTTATCTGGATTAAATCCAGAATGTTTGGAAATTGCCCTTTTCATTTTGGATGTCTTATCCTCTGTACCTGAAGGGAGACAAGCTTTGAAGGATTGTTCAAACACTATACCTAGTATGGTCAAGCTACTTATGAGAATTTCAGAAAGCTGTACAAAATATGCACTTTCAATCTTGTTGTCTATATGCAAACTCTCTCCTGAGGAATGCTCGTTGATAGCTGTTGACAGGGGTCTTGCAGCGAAGCTCCTTCTTGTCATCCAGAGTGATTGCAGCCCTGTTCTGAAGCAGCAGGCTGCCGAGCTTCTGAAGCTATGTAGTCTGAATTATTCAGATACCATCTTCATTTCAAAATGTAAACTGACCAGAACGATGCAATGAAAACAGAATCATGGCTCTCTCGTGCACTTTGAGGGTTCAACACAAATTTGATGTGGAGGTGCAAACCTATCGATTACTTCTAGCTATTGATTCAACATACATGGAGATCTGTATTGTATGTAAGCATGCATTGAGCTGAAGTTCTCCAATAAGCACTTGAAATAGGAGATGGTTTTAACGACCTCATTCCCAAAAAGATTTCATTTGTAAAGGTATAAAGAAACTGTGCAAATTAATTGTATGTATTGGAGCTTAAAATAGCAATGTAATTGGTTGGCAGTTGTTTTGCTCCATGAATCTCGTGTAATTCTCTGATTCTTAGGGATTCAAGATCCTCCAATTTTCCTTGACAACTTTGTAGAAGTTTTGTAGTGGCCTTACAGTGTGTAGAATGTAGTGAAGAAACAGATATCCATTCAATATGTACAGGCAATCACAGATTTGTGTTCGTTGTGATATTACTTCGCAAAACTCCATTTTCGGTATATTTATTTGTTCCTACGCATGAATCTCTCCAAGTGAGCTGCTGATGCTATTTTTGGAATACTTCAGTGCAAAATAATGCTTTTGTAGATGCACACGAGAAAATTATCTGTCAAAGTAATTTGTCTATTTATTTATAGTAAATCTGTTACCATTCTGCAACATTATATTTAACGAAAAGATGTACGTTGCAATTTTCACCATTGTGGCTCACTGGTTTCTATGCAGTATGTGCAACTTCTGATTTCTTTTGGTCATGTGTTGTATAATTTGAATTTCCTTTGCTATCTGCATGCTCTATCAACAAGCAAGGTACGAATGGTAAAACTTTTTCTTGGACCTTGATGATTTTGAAAGATAAGCATCCTGCTTTTTAATTATATTTGATTCAATTTATATTGAATACGTAGTTGTATTCTTGTTCTTGCCATTGTTTCATTTTCAAGCTTCAATTACAGAAAAAAACACTCCCGGTATAATAAACTGTTTTCGATTTAATACGAGGGTATGAATGAGGAATGATTATGTTATGAGATTTGAGTTTGTTTTACTCATGGGAAGGTTTTCTATTTACTTTACATTAGGATTTATATGGTAGTTTAGAGATTTCTTTTAGTACTAAAATTTGAATTTCTTGAATAAGACCATTAATGTTTGCTGGAAAATGGGCCATGTTGAATAAAAAATTTTAATTTTGTCAATCATCTATCCAAATTTTTTCTTCTTTGTATCTAGATCATTCACACTCCATTTATAGAAATGCTACTAGTGCGAAATAACAAACAATAAACATGAAAGGGCTTCTCATTGGTTTCCAGATTCAAATAAAAACATTCATACAAGTAGAAAAAGTACACAGATATTAGATACAAGAATTTGTCCATTTCTCTTCTCCATAAGATTGCCCAAACTAAAGCCCTTTGTCCCATCTCCTTCTGTCCTTCCAGTCTGATTCCTGCAATGCAAGGGGCCAAATTTACAACTTTGCAAATAACTTTTCAAATTTATTTGAAACCAGTACTATAATAATCATATGCATTATCAATATTCCTACTTTAGTTTACCTGAAAATTTATAATTAGACATTTGGGTCGATGAGTTCCCCATTCAAGTACTCTCTGTAGGCAGCCACAGGCCAGATGAAGCCTCTCCAGATAAGCCTGTTGGCCAATGGAACATCGATGATGATCTCCTTCTGGGTCGGTTTCTTGTCATCCCTGATAGCAATCAAGTAGCTTCTACCAACCCACCCAATCCATCCGGCAATGTATAAGAACAGAATCCCTGGAGTTATGAATTCACCCCAGTGCCTCTGGTCCCCGCTCACGATCAAGTGAGGCAAACCATCTGATCCACACAGCAGGCCTTGCTTGCCATAGTTCTCAAACCTGATTATAATCACAAACTTGGGATTCAACTCATTGTAGGGTTAAGGAATTTGACGAATAGGCACTGTATGGAAACATCAAGTTAATGATTAAAATGAATTTTATCGCAAATTACCAGTACAGAGGTTTCTGTCTCTTCAAGATGACAAATTAAGCAAAGAAATACCGCATTTGAAGATAATTTTTTTACACTATAATAATCATACAGATGCTTCAACAGCATGAGCATAAGAAAATTTGTCTCAGTTAACATCTTAATGCAGCGCTCCATCATTCTTAGTAATGATTTCGCCCGCATGACAGTCTACTTATAATTCATCATTTAAACTTGCCCAAGCGCATAATAGTAAGTGATCGATTGTATTAGCACACCAATTATCGAGTCAACATCGAGAATTCTTTTGTTTAGCCATTATATTTAGCACCGATTGCATCAAAAGCCCAAAATTTTCTCGCATCAAGATCAAATAGTTACTCCAAGAAAATCTTGAATATATTTAGTTGACCCACCCACAACAAATAATTGAAGGAATGGTTGAAAAGCTCCATTACCTGCGCTTTGTCTTCTCCATAGTGGCCTTGATGGCAAGAGCAGGAGCACTGTCAGGAGCATAAAGCTTCAAGGAAGACTCGAGCTTCTTTAGCTCCTGTTTCTCACGCTTGGCAAACTGCTTCGACTCCTTGCATGGCGTCAATCCTGCTATGTCAGCTGATGCTGGAAGCACTGGTGCAGATAACAGAATCGAGGATAGCGCAATTGCAGCAGAAAATGCCTTAAGCGATTGCTCTGAACTTGAACCAGATGATGTGATCTGGTTAGGAGAATTAGCTTGACAAATAATGGCTGCAGCCCTTTGTTTTGTGCCCAGTTTCGGTAAAGAAATGGGCTTAAAAAGGTTTGAAGGAATTGTGAGTGACATAATTTAGTTTTTTATTTTTTCAGTTGATAAAGATTGGAATTGATGAGAAGAAGAAGAGGAGGAGGAGGAGGAGGGGGTTTGAATGGAGAAGTGTGGAGCGATGATTTTTAGATTATGGGAGTAGTGGATGTGAGAGAGGATAAGGTGTGGCAAATGATGAGGTGGATGGTTGTGGTTGGTTCACAGTTTTGTTTAAGATTCAGTCTATCCTGGAAGGAACCACAAACAGAGGATATCAGATATATGCACGGGTCGTGTTGCATCCACGTTGTAAAGATAATTAAAATATATGGAAGAAAATATAAAAAAATAATAATCTTATTGATCGATTTTATTTCTTATCCTTTCTTTGCATATGGATGATTATATATAAATAAAAGTTTATTGAGTAATCTTTACACACTCTTGCAAATTCGAGATAATTTGTAGATTTCAATTTGAGCTAAATTGAAATGATAAACTGACGCAGAACATAAATGTCTATAAAATAAAAGTGTCTAGTTCGTAACACAAATAAGAAATTATTTATGATCTTGTTCAGTTGGATGGTGTCATGTTCGACTGGACAAATCGTATTCCCGAAGCAAAAAAAAAAAAGACCCCTTTGTGGTGGAACAGAAGGTGAGAGTACTGCAAATTAATGTGGATGACATACATAAGGGTAGAGAGAATACTTAGAAGTGGAAGGATAAAAAATTACAAGGAGGACACATAAAGCTTCTAAGTGGAAGGGAAGATTTTCCGACCATTACAAATTCAAATAATGAGTTTTCCTTTGATAAGCTTTTGTATCTTGATGACAATTCAGGTCGAGTTGTTTTGAAATGGAAGGGAATAATGCCAAAATCAATTCGGAAGGAAAAAATAAGATAAACATTATTTCCAACTAGAAAACATGTTTTTTAACTCTTATCTTTTCTAGTTGACTTTTTTACTTATCTTAGGTTTTGTCCCACTGGATTTTTCTAGCAAGGTTTTAATGAGTCAGCATTTATTTTTAGTATTCCAAAATAAATGTACTCTTTTTCCTTCGTTTGATTTTTTTCCCATTGGGTTTTTATCAAACAAAGTTTTAATGAAGCAGATAATTTGTAATGTGTCATTCAAGAGGGGGTGTTGTAAAAGGAAATATTATTAGGGTTTAGAAGTGAATGACAATTACACATCTGCAGCCCTAAAAATAATTACTATTGTATCCCTAATTCTACCCTATAAATAAAGGGCTTTGATTCTTAATAAAATACACAAGTCTATTGACTTCTCCCTATTTTCTTCTCTTTTCATAACAGAAACTAGACATTGTGTGGGATTGTACAAGAATCATAATACATAATTCCATAGTGTCTAAATTAGGAAAGAGGAAAGAGACAAAAAAAAATAAATTATTTTTCTTGCTTTTATCAATTGTTTAGATCAAAAGATTTAATTAAAAGAAGGTGTCCATCCACCGGTGTAGTCTCGACATTGGAGAATACCATAAAAGACTTGAGATTTGAAGCATCAAGTTCTTGGAATTAAAAAGTTAGAAGTTCGTGATTCAAAATTAATTCAAAAATTGATCATCGAATTTATTGAATCTTTTTATTCTTGTTATAACATACACGTGAACATCTAAACAATCTTGTTTATTGAATTAAAGAAAATTTTAAATTCTAAATAATTCCGCTTCCACATTCCAACGCTATCATCAATTATTCAACATGGAATTCGCAACTTTTCCCATTTAGCATGATTTTACTGATTCCATTGATGTCGTTGTACATTCTTAAATATGAAAATATCAACAGATGAATTGCCATCATTTATGAAATGTGATTCTGCTCTCTTCTAAGAAAAATGTTAAAAATTACATAATATGTCATCATTTACCAGAGGCCAACTTGCCTCCGTTAATGACTAGGTAGTAATATTGTCATCCTCATCCACATGCTCGTTCATTTAGTTTGTATCGATAAATTGGAGAAAAGTGAGTAACATTACAAGAAATTGAAAATTGAATGCTAAATTTGTAATTAAAAGAAAAGGTTGGCAACTAAAATTAACAGCTTGTTATTATCTTCAATCTCCATTATTGAGCACGTCAAATAAAACACAGCGTAAATTAATTTTTATTCTGCCCAATATAAAATGAATGAAGATAATATTTTCGACCAATCTCGGGATCTAGTTCGCCAAACAAAGTTCCATTAAATTTTTTGATACGTAAGTTAACTTATCAACAACAATATTTTGAATTGATAAGCTGTATTTGTTGACGAACTTGCTTCAAAAAAATATTCAAAAAATAATAACAATTATTCCACTTTATCAGGGGATTTTTGACATCCTCCTTGACAACTGTGCTGGTGGATAGAAATTATTGACCCCAAAAAATGGGACAACAGATGTCGGGGCCCGTTTGTGTCCACATCGCCAATTGCGGCAGCTTTGGACTGGAGGCTTTATCGAAATAGTACAAACATGTGTAACGCTCCAGGTACAAGTCGTAGTAATTTGGGCACCCACGATAATATCGAAAATGAAAACATAGAAACTGTTGGAAATCTACTTATACATGCACAGCGGAATTTAAAATAATTTTCGATTTCCACCAAAAATCGCCTTTGTGTTTAGATAGAAATTGTGATAAGATTGTACATTTTCCAAATCTGCAAACTTCTTTGCTTTTCTTTCAGTTCCATCAACCTTGATTTGCCACCACAGCTGTCCAATTGTCCAGCCTCCAACGGTGATCCACACATAGAATATGATTGCAGCTTCTAGGGTTTTCTCTTGTGCCAGCAAGAATAATGAAAACTTTATGGACCTCAAACCCTAGTTATGTATTTATATAAACCCAAACAGGCTCGGCTCGGCTCGGCCCGGTCCGGTCCAATAATTAATTAATCCAATTAATTAAACCCGATCCGTGAATTAATTAATCCAATTAATTAATTCGAAAATATAAATAACAAATCCAATTAATTAATTTATCCAACGATTGTTAAATTAACCAATTGGCAATTTGCAATCTTCCAATTCTCTTTTGTGTGTGACCCATTAGGTTCCCGACCACGATGCCTAACGACGTGAAATATTATTTTGATCTAATCAAAATTGATAAATTAAAACACCCTTTTAATTTATCGTCAATTCACATTCGCCGTCCCTGATTGACATCTAGCAATGTGTCAGGGCAATACATGTGACGGGAAATGTCACATGGTATGACAAAATCAAATTCGTTCGTTTACCGTGAAACTATAATCCCTTCGTCAATATAATCCGATCAATTACGAGATATGGAATTGTGTCAATCTCGATCATCGATCATATCTTTCACTCCACTATTAAGTCAATATAAGTCGAAAACTCTTTTTCGACTTATGAGTACACCTTGGCCAAGGATTTCATCGTCGACTTAATTGAATGAAACGCAGATCATAATCTCCTGCTATCTAAGAGTGACGAATCCTTTATTGATCAATCACAACCTTCATACGATTCTTGACATACCCGAACGATATCGTATTAGCGGCCCTTTTCAGAGCAACATCCAACACCGCCAAAGTATGACTGTCCTCATATAAGGTACTATGACGACCTCAAGTCAAAGGACCAATTCCACTACCGAACGTTAGAGATTAACCACTGACACTCAGATAGTTATCCATGTGAAATCTCTCGACGGGTCTCCAATGTTTTGTTCTATAACAAAAAATCCACGTATTCATTTAAGTGTCACCACACTTTAACTTGTGAGATCAGCTACTTACTTCACAAGTAAGAAATGTCACAAGTGATGGTCTATCCGTAATAACGATATCCGTATCTCGTTATTACTTATGACCACGGATGATTTAAGATTCAATCAGATGTAATTTGTATCTCACAATCACAACTCCTTGTGATTAACAAATTACAAATATTTGAATCTACAGACTCTATTATTTATCTAATTATCTATTAATTAAATAATAGATCAGCCATTTAATTGTATTAATTATATATAAAAGTATTTATGTCCAAAATTGATTGGACCTAGGGCATAATACTTACAGAAACTGTGTGCACAATTCCCCCCTAACTTTCGTAAAATTACTCTTGAGTAGAATAACAATGATAGAGGAGATATATCATAACAAATATATGAAGATTGTATTTCTATTTTTTCCATCCTCTCCAATGTTACAAGAGTTGTTATTTAGTGTCTCAATCGAACTGGCCATCGTTGGATTAAATCCACGTGGCTCCATCTAATTGATCGAAATGTCCCATCACTCTCTCTCACATTAATTATATTGATGACATGTCTGACATTTATTAATGCAAATGTCATATCAGTCATTTCTAAATATACATTCATCGGACCTGTTCCAAAGAATACAATCACTTCGATCGTGAAAGACAGGAAGGAGCCTCGGACATGAAGGAATTTGGCTCAAGGGATGAGAGCACTTCGGTATTGGAGCTTTGATGGAATAGTGCCTTGGCCAGAAGGCAATTCTTGCATTCTTCTTTATTATTGGATTGATTGCCACGTGTGTGAGTGTGGCGCCTCCACGTGGCCTCCAATGGAAGATTCGCATATGATCAATAACTGAAATGATTGGATGAAAATGATGATTGTGTTTAAAACAGTCAAATGATAGAATTTCATGTGATATTATGTCAACCTATCCATTAATAAGGTGGGTAATGTAGCATGATTGGGGGGGGGGGGAATACTATAGAAGTTAAAGTTGAAACATCCATAAACCGTGGAAGGACAATTGTAAGGCATCGCACAATGAATAAGTTGTCATATCTTAAAACTAGATTAACATATTATAAAATAATCAATTGTCCTACATTGCCAAGGTTTTTTACAGATACACACTTGACAAATTTTCATTCACAGTTGAAAAAATAAAAAACTGCTAATAAGGGGTTTCCACTTTCAGCTCTTATATATTGTCCCTGACTGTGTCCCCTATACAAGGGTATGTTGTTTGTAAAATGGATTTGAGTGATTTCTTTAATAAATTGAACTTACCAACCTTACCAAAATTAGAAAGGCTAATGGCAAGGAATTCAATAACACACCAATGAAAAATGGAAGTTAAAACACCAATGAAATTAGATATAAAGTCGAGGTAAGAGTTGAACTCTTTGTCCTTAAGTCGAATTTGCATCACAACGGTGCCTAGGATGATGGCAATCAACTCCCAAAATACAATGACTAGTTGACTAACTTCTTGTGTTTGTAGCACTCCAAAAAAAAAAAAAAAAAAAAAACACAATGAGAGAGAGAGAGAGAGATTGTTTTTGTACTCCTTTCAATTGAAATGAAAAATAGACTTTTTGTGCAAAATTTCGGCTAAGGAAATATGATTTTTATATTATACTATTAAGGTGTTTGAGCCACATTATTCCAAAAAAAAAATATTTTTAAATAGTGATTTGACATCATTTCAACCACACATTCTTCAATAAAATAATAATACACGCAGATCAAAAACTTTTTTTTTTAACCACACATTTCTCATCAATATACTATTCAAGAATGCATTATTACCAAAATAATGTGGCTCAAACACCCCCCTATAATTGCGTTTGATTGGGATGAAGTAAAGGACGTTCAACGAGTCTTATTTATCAGAGAAGGGATTGTGAACGGAGAGTCATGGTCCAAAACTTACAATATTTACCAAGGGTCGTAGCTTTGCTATCGCTCGCCTATGCACGTGCATCGCACGAGCACCAAAAATAGAGTATGTCGCTTGCGTGGTGCTGTGCTGTCGCTTGAGTGTTAGTCTTAGGTGTTGAAAATTCGATTTTTTCTTCTCACTTTGGACCATAATTTCTCATTCATCCGAAATCGATTTTTAGATTTCAAATATGCCACGATTATCTACTCGAAGAGTAGATCAAGTCAATCTATTTATTTTCATAATTTGACCATTGGATCATGTTCGAATATTTGGTCGAAACTGAGATGAAAATCGCTTTTACATTTTTCATGATTTCACACTTAACCAAATTTTTTTCTCTTTAAACCAAATTCCAACTGGGGCTTATTCCTAAAATAATAAATAAAACAATGCAAAATAATCTTCACCTACTTGAGACTGTTGGTACTACCCTAGCCTAGTATGTGAAATTATTCTTATTATATTGTTACATTGTATAAACCGTTTAGATCAATGTGCGACATCATGATGCTTATACCAAGTGTGTGGGGGAACAAAATTCTAAGGAAAACACATGATATAAAAAAAGGGGATTTTGCATAGATGTTCCTAAATTATAAATTGCAAAAAAATTAGTCACTTTTACATAAGGTGCTCTCTTTTTTTTGGTGCAAAATGTCCCAAACATCCTAAATACTTTTTGGGTGCATTTATTGCTTATTAATGCATACATGTAATTCAAATTAATGTCATGATTTGATGGTTGACACATGTAAGAAAGTCCTATGAATATAGCTAACATAAAATGGCTAAGAGAATTGTTAATCAAAAATTAAATAATAAAAATTATTTTATAATCTTTTCATAATGTGCAAACTAAAAATACCAACAGTTCAACTGTCGAACTAGAATGTGAAGATTAACAGTTAAAATGTCAAATTCGACACTTAGTAAATGTCGATAAAGACATTTGAACTGTCCAAGTCTCATCGGCTTTCTACTATTTAGTATAATTTATTTATAGATATCACTTGCATAATATTATAGTTCGATATATGAACTATGCCGAAAGTTTATCATTGATATCTCAATTTTTTAAGAAATGAGTAATTCTCAGAGATTCATCGCGTTGCATGGGAATGAGTTGGGCACAATCAAGCCACATGGTCAAGCCATGTTCCAACACCAAATACGTAAAGTTGAATGCTATTTAAGGCTTGAAGTTGCATTTTGTACATGATAATGATGATGTTAGTTGTTTGTGTTTTACTATCATTTTCGTATTATTACATTGTAGCTTTTATTCGCATACAAAAAACATTCTACTTCTTATAAAACATAAGATTTCACTCTGTAAACCGTTAAGTAGTAGACTAGACAAAATATTCGGGCATAATGATTGATCGGACACACAATATTATAATTATACATTAACAAGTAACCTTCGATAAAAGTAGAGAATTTAAATATAGCCCATATCATGAAGCATTATTCGCTTATGTTAAACGTCGTCGACGTTTGAAGTTTCGCCCCTATTGACTTCCTCATCATTGTCTGAACTTATGACAACGACCGTGGGTGATAGAACATTAAAAATCAACTTATCATTATAGGAGTGAGATGATTGGGTAGAAACGCCATCCAAGTTGGGAAAAAGAAATTTATCGGTAGTATCGTTGATCATCTAACATTTACAAACAATTCCTTGCAAATGATATCTTTATAGTTCAACCCGCCACACATTAAAAAATATTTCTCACACATGAACATGAACTAAATAAACATAAAAATAAGTTGTTCAACGTACACATAATGATATAATTTCAAAATAATACGACAAATTATAAGGTTAAAAGCAACACATAGTTGTCCAAGTCAATGAAGTCCTATTGCATACTATTCTTCCATCTCTTCTGGCCACTTTTAGTGTGGGGAGTTCGAAATCTATCTACAATTTCATTAATATGAACAAAATTCCAACATTAGAGGATGATTAAAATGTAATGCATTCGTATGACACACATTGAAGCAACTTAAATACATTTTCATCTTATTATAACTATCGAGTAATCCATTCAAGCTATCGAGAAATTCAGTAACTATCAGTCAAGAATGCTTGATTTTCTCGATAGATGTCCGTCTGTACTTTAAAGAAACCCCCTAAGTGCAAACATGAATCATATTTTCTAATCCACAATCACTATAGAATGAACCACATTGCAACAAATTAAATTACCCATAGAAGGAAACATAGAATGATCAATATAATGACGATACAGTTCATTACCAAGCTATGAATCAATAAATTGACTAAAATTGAAAATGTATATTCTAACAAACCACATATTCAACTACATGGTTTCGCAATGGTGTTACATAGGCCACAGTTTAGAAGTCACAAGTTGTATGTCACACATCCAATATCAGGTAACAACAAACAGTATCCAGTTACATGGAGTCTACTCAAGTCACATACCCATTGTGTTCAATTACAAGTCCCATGATGTACGAAAGTAACGTAAATCTCTATATGACATCACATTCATAAACACTCCAATATGTCCACAGCCAAGTCACATAGTTCAGTTCAACGAGATCACATATAATTGCATTTCACTCCGTTTACTTTCAATTCACACAGTTCATGGAATGAAATTAGATAACGATACAAGGTCACGTACATTTGCATTCATTTATTATTCATAGATTTTATTGGAAAGTGTTATATTCCATGCGTTGAAAATACATCAAAATAAATTGATCCATTATTCATTTGCAGTCGTGAAATCATTTCATAATTGTTGACAATTCACGCACTGAGAGGATCCGCAAATTAGTAGACAAACAATTATATATTTGAATTAGAATTACATACCCGACAAATATCGAATCTAAGATTTCAATTAGGATTGATGAATTGTGATGTGCGTTCACAAATGGTTCCCTGACTCGGATATACTATGACGACACGATTATTTTCACCTTTGAGATTTTTGGCAATTACAGACCAATTGGTTCAAATCTGTGTCTTTTATTCGACGTCTGAGAGATGAATTGTAGGAGTTGGTTCAGATCTATGTCTTCCTCGTCTGAGCTATGATTCTAATTTTTGGAAGGTGTATTTGTTATGATACAGAGTCTGGCATTTGATGGTAAATTGACACTGATTTTTAGGAAACCGATTGATATATATATATATATATATATATCAATTTTTCCCTTGATGGACATTATGTGAAACTGTTGACACATAAAAAAGTTCAGCCCAAGACGAATAGCCCAACTGGAAGATCCCCAAAAATCAAATAGCCTAAAGAACGAATCAATCAGGCAATGCAGGATAAAGGTCCAAATAGGAAAGCCCATGAACGCGGTAATACCATCGCCCAAGGTTGCAAGTCACCCAAAATTTGAGCGAATGAATTGTCATGCAGTCACCCAGAGCTGTGACCCTGCTCTCGTCCAAACATTCGAGTCGCCCAGCATCTTAGCAAACATAAGATTTATGGTTACCCAAAAGTACAGTTAATAAAGCAGTTATTGGGTAGTCCTACCACGTTCCACGATTCAAGGAATTCAATTGAAGACGGTTGAACGACAAAAGTAATGGCAGCAGTTAGAGAAGGCAGTTTCATGACAAGTTGGCCACTATAAGGAAAGTGGGCAGTTATAGAGCGATCGAGCAATTTTTAAGCGGTTGATCATGAAGAGATCATTCAGGGAGTATAAAAGGAAGAAAATATATAGAGCAAAAGACTCCGAATCAAACACTCTCAAACAGAGCATATGTAACTTTCTTAGTTTAGATTTAAACACTTCTTTTACAATAACTCGTGTGCTTGCGCCCCTTGGAGGCATTCTATTTTTATTTTCCAATTGTAAAGTCATCTCCAATAAAAACACCCCTTTTTGGGACTTTGCCTCAAGAGGTTTGTCCCTTATACAATCATCTGATCCCTTTTCAATTGTTAGCGACTAAACCGTGCGAAACAATTTGGCATGTCCAGTGGGACAGTGGTGTTTGGTGTTGAAGATACAAAAGGTGAAACAATATGCCTCAGAGATCCGATAAGGAAGCGACAAGTCGGGGAGGAGTCTAATCTGTGATCGAGCGATATAAGGAGCAGCATAGCTCTCCACGAACAGATGGACAGAATCAGAGCAGTAACAGTCGACGAATCAATGGCAGAGTTGAGTCCTCGAACTATGCGTGCACTGCTTGGAGAACTCACACAAGATGTCGTTGAACAGGTAAATCTTCGAAATATTCATAATATGAAAAGATTTACCCAGAATGGGAATGCACATTATGACAACATGGCCAAACAACTGAATACTTTGAATGAAATAATGAATAAGTTAGTAGGCCAAATTTGTCAACCAATTATGCCTCTTGCAAACCATTTTCAAACTAGGACAATTGTGGGATATAATCCCCCAGTCCTAAATCCAAGTCAAGGGGTAGAATCACATTTCGGTCCCTCTACTTCAAACCAAGGGGACAGTGTAATGCCAAATCAGAATAATGGTAGTGGTACACCTAACTTGGGGGGTAATCCAAATGTAAGAGATAATGTCCTAAATAACGGGCAGAATACCCCATGTGTTAATGAGGGAATAAATGTTCAGGCTAATGGTAACAATGACCCAAATCATGGTAATTTTATTCCTAATCAAGGACCAAATATCAGGCCTCAAGCAAATCAACCGGTCAACCAACCTGTAGGGATTCCATATGACCCCAACGTCATGTTGAGGAATAAGATTATGAAAATCGTACAGGACCAGATAGATTTTGGGGTACGTCCTGTCATTAGGCCGACTTACACAAAGTCATATCCTGATTGGATAAACCAAGCATATCCATGGCCTAGAGGGTATAAAGTGTCAGAATTCTCACTGTTTACCGATTTAGGGGAGGTGTCTACTCCAGAACACATAGGACGATTCACACTGCAAAGTGGTGACGTAACTGATTATCATAAAATGAGGCTTTTCCCTAGTTCATTAACAAGAGTAGCTTTCTCCTGATTCATCAATTTGCCAGCGAATTCTGTTCAAACATGACAACAATTAGAACAATTATTCCACACTCAGTTTTATAAGACTGAGTCTGAAGTTATTTTGGCCGATTTGGCGAACCTACGTCAAATGTCAAACGAATGGGCAGAAGGTTTCTTCCAAAAGTTCAAGATAGCAAGAAGTAAATATTTTGTACCTCTACCCGAAAAAGAGTTTGTCAAAATCGCTCAAGGTTGTTTGAGCTTTGATTTAAAAAAGAAATTCCAAGACAAGGAATTTCCTGACCTTTTCCAATTGAGCGCGATCGTGATTAGGTATGAACGATTGATAAGAGAAGAAAAGCAGATAAAAATTTTTAGCAAGTGAACTTATTATAGAGACCCAAATTTTGATGTTCATACCATCAATAACGAGTCATACGATCAGATCGAAATGTGTTTGACCGAATTAGTCAAAGGAGACACGTATACTTGTCCTATAATGGCTAAGCCTAGACCATCGGGCAACGATGAGCCTATGAAAGATGAAAACGTGAAAACTAGAACGTTCTCATTCAATGTAACCAAAGCTGACCTTATAATTGATAAATTATATAAGGATAAACAGATAAAGTTGAGCGATAAACATAAATTGCCAAACCCTGAACAAATTAAGGGTAAAAAATATTGTAAGTGGCATAATGTATGGTCACATTTGACTAACAATTGCTTGGTTTTTCGCCATATGTTACAAGATGCCATTGAATCAGGACGAATTACGTTCGATGACAAGAAGAAAATGGCAATGGATGAAAATCCTTTTCCACAGCCACTTGGAGTGAATATGGTGACATCTGGTTTCAAAAACAAGTTTCCAAAATTCAAATTGGTTATAGATGATGGAGAAGAAGACTCTGGACCACATCCCAGTATCTTTGAGTGTATTAAAGGGAAGGAGCCAAAGAAGGATGAAGACGTCTTGTGTGCAAGATGTAAAAGAGAAGTGAGTAGGAATACGGAGAAATCAGGGATATGGCAGCATCCCCATCCCCCTACTCTCCACCCAAACGCTCAGCCTGGTAGAGTGCGAAGTATATCGTTCTACAAGGGACCGCCTTTTGAGAGGCAGTTCAAGCCAATAGATAATGGGAGAACATTCAGGCCGCAACCTCGTCCACCAAATGTATGGCATTCATTCCAGTATAATGCAGGAAAGGCAATACCCTTCGACAAGATGACTAGAACCCAACAAAGGCGTTTCCAACGAAATTATGGATGAATAATGAGGCAACAACAGGGAGTGCTACGTCCTAAGGCACCTAAACTACTCAAGGTAGTCAATCAAAATGTTCTCAAAGATAGTGAAGAGACTGGTACAGATGAATTAATGAAAGAGTTGCCAGAAACTTCTTCTGGGAGATCGAAGTTTGGGCGAGACAGAAAGGATGGAGAAGATCCAGATTAGCCCCTTGCTATTCAGTTCGATACGTTACCTTCTGTTGTGGCTAATAACTATTTACTAGTCAATGAGTTCAAGAATAAAGAGAAAGAAGGAGAAGAAAGAGAGGATAACGAAGAAGAAGCATGCGTGCTGGAATATGAAGAAGACCAGACTTCTAGAGAGGCCTACAATGGTAAGGAAGATGATGGTATGACAGATATCGAAGAGGAAATCGATCTAGAAGCAGAAAGGAGAAGAAGAGGAGTATCGCACAATACTCTGTTGAAACAACTACATCAAGAGGGAGTTCGTGAAGTAGACTTATTGGGATAACCATTTGGGCGTTCTTTCGATTTTTACATGCTGTACAGGAGGCCCAAAAGGAAGAAGAGAGTGCCTCATTCTGAAAAGTATGGATCGCCTCCAAGAATAATGCCTCCTCCCACAGGAACTGAAGAGGAAGCATCAGAAAACGGTAAAAAGGGAATTCAGGAGACAGTGGCTCAGTGCGATATACTGCATGTTGACTTATCACTAAAGGATAACTTAACAGAGGACAAAGTGGAAATAGAGGCTGCCGAAAAGGTTATTTTTAAACGGCCAGCCATGAAATTGACTAAACACTTGATGCCGTTGTACGTTAAAGCTCTAGTTAATAGTATACCTGTGGCAAAAGTGCTTGTCGATAATGGAGCAGCTATAAACACCATTCTATCTAGGATGATGAGGAAATTTGCAAAGATAGAAGGGGATATGATTCCAACAGAAGTCATCCTTACAAGTTTCAATGGAAGAGCAACTGCAGCTAAGGGAGTTATGCCATTGGACATAACTATAGGTACAACTACTAGGACCACAGTCTTCTTTGTAATAGATGGTCCTACTAGTTACAATGTGTTACTAGGAAGAGATTGGATACACGAAAGTCGCTGTATACCCTCATCATTCCATCAATGCTTGGTTTTTTGGAATAACAAAGGTGAAGCAGAGATAGTGCAGGCCAATCATAGGCCTTTTGTCGTAGAAGCAAACTCAGTGGAAAAGTTCATATACAAAAGAAACTATGGACCTGTTAGGGTAGTACAAGATGGAGAAGAAACTCAAATTGTCGCGCGGAGCGAAGAGCTATTTTCAGTGGACGCACTCACTGAAATGTTCAGTCAGATGAGGCCAAATATAGTGGCCCTAGAAGAGCCAGTAATTGGCAAAAGAATAATTAAGGATTCTTGAATGAGTTCTAAGCAACAAGAGCAAATGGTCGATATTCAGGCCTTCAAAGCTAAATTAATGGCTTTCAATAAAGAATGCAAGGACAAGACGAAAGAAGAGACAACCCTTAAAGCGCTGAAAGACAAATTAGCAGTATTCGAATTGGAACAAAGTATTGGTCGAGAAATCAACAAAGTGGATTGTTTAGAAGAAAAAGTGCTTACAATGGAGCTAGACGATGAAGTAATGTAGATTATCAAGCCTGGATACGCTCAAGCACAAGACCCTCTGATTAAAGTAAATATTGACAATGAAAGAGAAGATCGTCCGACATTCATCAGCCAGATGCTCGATCAAGAGGTTAGTGATAAATTAATCGCTTTGTTAAAGGAGTATAAAGATTGTTTTGCTTGGAAATATGAACAAATGCCTGGTTTAGATAGAAACTTGGTGGAACATAGATTACCAACTAAGCCTAATTTTAAACCTCATAGGCAACCTCCCAAACGTTTTGCTCCTAATGTACTCCCTGAAATTAAGAAAGAGATAGAGAGATTGTCAAAACCAAGCTTTATTAGAACAGCCAAGTATGTCGAATGGTTGTCCAATATCATGTCAGTACTAAAAAAGAATGGTAAACTAAGGGTGTGCATAGACTTTAGAAATTTAAACATAGCCACACCCAAAGATGAGTATCCAATGCCTACGATAGATTCTTTAATAGACTCAACTGCGGGACACGTCATGTATTCTTTCATGGATGGGTATTAAGGATACAATCAAATTTATATAGCTGAGAAGGACATACACAAAACTGCTTTTAGATGCACTGAGTCTCTAGAATGTTTCGAATGGGTAGTCATATCTTTCGGCCTGAAAAATGCAGGAGCAACTTATTAAAGGGCAATGAATTTAATTTTTCACGATATGATAGACAAGTTTGTTGAAGTGTATGTAGACGATATAGTGGTCAAATCCATTGAAGAAGATGACCATTTCGAACAATTAAGATGTTCATTTGAGCGAATGAAATAATTTAAGCTAAAGTTGAATCTGTAATACTCCGAATTTTGTGCTCATTTAATTTTTAGAATAGCAATTTAACTTTTCAAAATTTAGTATGACCAAAAAATTAATTATGGTTGCCAAATTTTACATTGGTTGATTTATTAAAAGTTTTTCCAAATAATTTGTTAATTAGGGGTTTGGGATAAATGTCCATTTTACACCTAATTACTAAAGTTAAACATTGTTCCTCCTACTTGGCCGAAAATTGATGAAACATTAATGCATGAGGTGTTTTAAATTTAAGCATGAGGTGACTAACTAATGCATGAGGTGTTTTAAATTTAAGCATGAGGTGACTAACTAATGCATGAGGTGTTTTAAATTTAAGAAAATGAAACCATGCAGCCTACACATGTTGAATTTCTTGAAGAGTCACCCAAAATTTATCATTTTTCTCACCTATAAATAGATGTGTTGCTGCCCTTTATTTTCCTTGCATGAAAAACAACTTATCACTTGTTTAAAAAAGGGAAAAAAACGTGAGGGAAGAAGAGGACCAGCCTAGCATTTCTTAATTCATTTTCAACCAAGATTTCTTCAAGTTTTATTGTAAGATACTTTCTATGCTTAAGTGGTATAATTTCATGGTAATATTTATACTTAAGCTATGTATGAAAAATCATAATATGAATGTGGTGGACAAGTCCACAAAGTTAGATATCTATTTATGCCTTAGGACAAGTCCGAAGGGCACCGACAAGCCGGAATGTGCAAGTATGTGTTTGATTGCATTATTTTGTGTAATATTAACATGTTAAAATCCAAGCATGGTATCTTACTGAGTATTCTTTATACTCATAGTGTTCTATACTAAATTCTCAGATTCATAATTGCAGAGTTGGTGGAAGTCATTTGACATAATCGATGATGGGTTAGGGACAAGGTTGTTTTGCATCGAAGTTTTGTTTTTGCATGTTTTGTTCAATTGCTTTCCATATGTTTTCTTATGGTATTGTATAAAAACATGTATGAGATATGATGTAATATGGTACCGGAAGTAAATTATGCAATTATATCTTCTATGTTGTGTTAAGAGACCTTTTTTTAAAAAACTTCTCCTTGCAAGTGACAAAAGGCAGAAACGGGACAGTTTTTGGGTCAATTTTAAAATGATATTTCCAACTCTATAAACATTCATTTGAGACTCTAAAAATATTGCTACGTTTCTCTTTGAGTTGTCTAAATATGTGCGTAGGAATCACTCAATTTGGATATCTACGGCCTGAGATATAAATTTTTAAACGTCGAGGGGTCAATCTGGATTTCCTGTGCAATACTTCACTGTTTTCAGTAAAACGCCCATATTATATGATCTTGGAAATTTTTTATATTTTAACTTAGAAAACTACTTGAAAATATCTTTCTAATGTCATAAATTTCATAGAAAATGGAGTTGGGATAAATTTTATAAAAATAGTCGAACTTGCTGCTCCAACTAACCGTGGCAGTGCAAAGTCCGTATATGTAAAGTATAATTTCTTGTCGACATGCGCTTCTGCAGGCCATTAAAATTTATGAGAGACATTTTACCAAGTTGAAAATAAGTTTCTAACATGTAATACTTCTATTTAAGAGTATTTACATGTACCAAAGGCAGAAACTATTATATTTAGTACGTGACACTCGAAACTTAAGTTCGGGGCGTCACAGAATCCCTTGAAATGTGAATTTGGTGTTAATGCAGGAAACTTTCTTGGTTTCTTGGTACACAAAAGAAGGATTGAACTTAATAAAAATAAAGCGAAGGTCATTCTAGAGGTTAAACCACCTAGCAACAAAAAAGAATTGCAAATATTTCTAAGCCAAGTAAATTTTTTAAGACGCTTTATTTCTAACTATGCATGGCGAACTAAAGTCTTTTCGCCGCTTTTAAAACTGAAAAATAGGACGAATTCGTCTGAAAAGAAGAATATCAAAATGCTTTTGAAAGTTTGAAGACATATTTATCAAGTCCACCAGTGTTGGTATCACCAATCCAAGGACGGCCAATGAAAGTATATGTATCGGTTGAAAAAGAATCAATAGCTGGAATGGTCGCGCAAGAAAACCAATTTGGTGAAGAGAAGGCGATTTATTACTTGAGTAGATGGTTAACAAAATGTGAATGTAATTACTCTGCTATCGAAAAATTATGTCTTGCATTATATTTCACATATGCAAAATTAAGGATTTATTTACGGTCCGTAACCGTTTATTTGATTTCTAGAGTAAATTTGATTAAGTATATGTTCTCTCGCCCTATTTTACACCAAAGGGTAAGCCTTTGGACGTTAGCTTTATCAGAATTCGAAATACAATACATACCCCAAAAGGCTGTCAAAAATCAGGTTTTGGCTAACTTTCTAGCCGATCATCCATGCCTTGACATGCCTGAAGAAATTGAATTAGAAATCAATTCGTTCGAGCTAAAACCTTGGGTGTTGTATTTCGATGGGTCAAAAACCTCTAAAGGTGTAGGAGTAGGAGTAGCATTGATAAATCCTTTAAAGATTTGCTACAAGTTCGCATTCACTTTAGATAGGATGTGCACCAACAATCAAGCCAAATATGAAGCCTTAATCGTGGGCCTAGAACTAATGATAGATATGGTAGTAAAAAATGTAAACATTAGAGGCGATTCTCAATTGGTAATTCACCAACTGATTGGTGATTTTAAATGCCAAAGTGATTCCATCATGAGTCAATATGAAATCGCCCAAGAGTTATTAGAAGAATTCGACCAAGTAGAACTTCAATGCGTTAATAGGATATACGATGACGTAGCAAATGAGTTGGCCCAGATGGCCTCAGGGTACTCAAATGTTTTAAATTGGAAGTCTACTTGTGAATATGGAACAATATTGCCCGTGATCTAAAGGAGGACGAGAAGGATTGAACTTCATTGCATACAAGATGGAGATGCAATGGATTGGAGGGCAGAAATTAAGGAGTTCCTTAAAGAACCTAATAAAAGAGATAGTAGAAAAATGAAGTTGCGTTTGCTAAACTATGCACGGATAAATGAAGAGTTGTTCAAGAAACGCTCTGATGGTATACTGTTAAAATGTGTAAGTTTGCTACGAAACACAAAGTGAATATGGAAAAAAATTAATAATTAGTATTAATTCTGCCGTATTGGGGGTAATTATTCACACACAAAAAAGTTCAGCCCAAGACGAATAGCCCAAAGAATAAAGCCCAACTGGAAGATCCCTTAAAATCAAATAGCCCAAAGAACGAATCAATCAGGCAATGCAGGATAA
Organism: Olea europaea var. sylvestris; assembly: GCF_002742605.1. Lineage (NCBI taxonomy): Eukaryota > Viridiplantae > Streptophyta > Magnoliopsida > Lamiales > Oleaceae > Olea > Olea europaea. The sequence goes on along the minus strand of NC_036246.1, from coordinate 31,813,494 downwards.
AGGCCCAAATAAGGAAGCCCATGAACGCGGTGATACCATCGCCCAAGGTTGCAAGTCACCCAAGATTTGAGCGAATAAATTGTCATGCAATCGCCCAGAGCTGTGACCCTGCTCTCGTCCAAACATTCGAGTCGCCCAGCATCTTAGCAAACATAAGATGTTATGGTTACCTTAAAGTCCAATTAATAAAGCAGCTACTGGGTAGTCCTACCACGTCCCACGATTCAAGGAATTCAATTAAAGATGGTTGAACGACAAAAGTAATGGCAGCAGTTAGAGAAAGTAGTTTCATGATAAGTTGGCCACTACAAGGAAAGTGGGCAATTATAGAGCGATCAAGCAATTTTTAAGTGGTTGATCACGAAGAGGTCATCCAAGGAGTATAAAAGGAAGAAAATATATAGAGCAAAAGACCCCAAATCAAACACTCTCAAACAGACAATATGTAACTTTCAATTTCTTAGTTTAGAATTAAACACTTCTTTTACAGTAACTCGTGTGCTTGCGTCCCTTGAAGGCATTCTGTTTTTATTTTCCAATTGTAAAGTCATCGCCAATAAAAACACCCTTTTTTGAAACTTTGTCTCAAGAGATTTGTCCCTTACACAATCGTCCGATCCCTTTTTAATTGTTAGCGACTAAACCGCGCGAAACAGAAACTAACCCGAAACAAGCTGGGCTCTTCTAATTTCTATACGAATCGAAATTCCCTTTTAGGAGAAATCGCACTTTGCAGAATAGCAATTTTATCTGCATTGCTTGCTCCCTTCACGACTTCAGTTGAAACCAGACAACACGGGATTTGGGTTTAAAAATATCTTTCTGCGATTTTTTTGTTCAAATTTTCTGTCTTAGCGAAGCTTTGATATTATGTCGAAGTGAAAAATGGAAATGGGGGGTGCAGCATTTTTTACTGAAGTAGCCATTGAACCTCTGTCTTCAGTAATTCATAGCTCACTTTCCTCAAGTAGGTTTTCGATTTCTCATAGCCCCTTTTTTGGAATTCCTCGAAAAACGAAGAAGCATAGCGGGATTACAAGAAGCAGAATCTCGAGTAATGGCGGTGGGGTAATTATCGAAAAGAAAGAGTTTGAATTCAAGCCATTATTCGACGACTATTTGAAGGCCATGGAGAATGTCAAAATCGACAGAGATAGTAATAATCGCAGTAGTAATAGTTTGAGGAAAAAGAAGCATTTCAAGGGCAAGGAGGGAGAAGGAAATACTAAATTTGCAGATTTTGAGGATTTTAGAGTTGAGAAAGAAGAGGATAGAGATAAGATGATAGTTAAAGAAAAATTAGAAAGGGGTGTCTCCTACAGGAAAATTGCATCGAAAAAGGTAACTGATAACAATATTATACAGACTGGGGTTAAGAGAAAAGGTGAGATTTTGGATATGGAAAGGGCTGCATTCAAGTCACTGGAGAATGAAGACAATGTTATTGACAAGCCAAGAATTTCAAGGGTGGACATGGAGGAGAGAATTCAGAAGCTAGCTAGGTGGTGAGTTATAATTAGCCATTTTTGGAATATAATAAGCTGTCATATTTAGATTTTTTTTTCCTTATTGGTTTATCTTTGTATATGCCAGCCTTTTAAAGGTTGGAACATGATCTTTTGGGTATGTGATTTTGGTTTCAACTAAATGTGAAGACTTCAGTTAAAACAAAATAGCATTATAAGCATACATATCTATCTACTATTTATGGTTGAACCCCAACCTTGAGGGTGTCCTTATCCTGGAGCATTGTGAGGGAGGTAAATCGCAGGTTATGACTTCAAGGGTACAGGGTGGTATTCAAGAGCCAAATCCATATTTCAGGATTCGAACCCTTGACCCTCAAGCAAAGCTGGATTTCTTCACCCTCCCTTTTTACCACTTGGAGATTTTTACCACTTGGAGATTTGCTCTGGGGGCATCTATCTACTATTTATGATATTACGTTTGGGTGCTATAAGCTCGAACCTCTATTTTATTATAGGAAATTTACTTGTGTTTGGGCTGAGTTCTAAGCTTTTAGTTATTAAATTTTGCATGTAAGTTGCCCTTCAGTTCTCTGTCCTATTCGACCTTTGTTCGCTGTGTGACCCTTCTAGCATTGGCTGAATTTACTCAAATGCATGACATTTGAATTTTAATAATAATGTATATTTAGTATTTGATACCATGCTCAGAGAAGATATCTACATGAGATGATTAGGCTAAGATTCTGCAGGGAAGTCAAAATTTGTAGGCATTAAATGTGCTGAAAATACCACAGCCAGTATTTTTCGCTCCTAGACTGGTATTTCCTATCAGTATGCTAATGAATTGGATTATATTTTGAATGTGAAGCCTTATAAATCAGGGTTAAATTTCCATGTCTATCAAGATAATACCAAATGTTGCAGCTCTTGATATGTCTTGGTTTAGATTCATCTAAATGTTGCAGCTCAGTTAGTTGATTTTGGTCCTCTATTCTGCCTCATGGTAAAGTAGTTTTTTTTACAGTCTGAATGCTGCAGACATTAACATGCCTGAATGGAAGTTCACTAAAATGATGCGAAGCGCTCAGATCAGATTCTCAGACCATTCTGTTATGAGGATCATCCAGATATTGGGTAAGCTTGGAAACTGGAGGTGCGTGCTGCAGGTTATTGAATGGGTTCAATCACGTGAACGCTTCAAATCGCATAAGATACGGTATGGTATTTGTTTCTGTCCTACTCACACCAGTTTTCCATTCCCATCATTAATATCTTAATTGATAAACATTGAAAAGAAAAGAAAGTTATTTTGAGGGCTTTGCAGAAAGAGAGGGAAAATTCAGAGGGCTAAATATGTTTATCTTTTTTTTAGCCCATTCATTTGATTGCCTACCACTTCTATGCTTTATGCGGAGTCATTTGCACTTTTGATTTTGGACACTCGTGTTTTCTAGATATATTTATACTGCTGCATTGGATGCTCTGGGAAAGGCAAGGAGGCCAGTGGAAGCACTCAATTTGTTTCGCCAAATGTTGGTAAAACTTTGTAAAGTGCATTTTTAGTTAATATATTCGAATAATGGGGAGGAGAAAAGACGAGTTGTTACAGCTTCTTTCTCCACTCCTAACAGGAGCACATGGCTTCGTACCCGGACGTCGTCGCTTATCACTGTATTGCTGTGACTCTTGGACAAGCAGGGCATATGAAGGAACTGTTTGACGTGATTGATACCATGCGGTCTCCTCCCAGAAAGAAGTTTAAGACTATCATCTTTGAAAAGTGGGATCCACGATTGGAACCAGATGTCATCATCTACAATGCAGTTAGTAGTACTTTATATTTTCATTAACAATACACCTTTCTTCTTTTTCGTGAACAATGATGATTTAGCCTCTTGCCAAGACACCGACATGTAAACTTGTTTTGAGACTGCAAAAATGATACAATATTTATTGTAACTGCGTAAGTGTGTGGTAACACTTTGCATACTGTTTCTGCAAATTCTTTTGGTGGAAAGCCATTGGCTGAGGATGTAATGTTAGAACTACAGCCTGTCTGGCACCCTGGTGATACATGTCCTAATATGAAGTTGCATATGCGAAAACAAGTCTCTCCCCTCTCCTTCGAAAAACTTATCTATGATTCAGTTATAAGTTTATAGCGCATACCAGTAGTCCGTTTATTTATGTGGTTTGTTATAAAACTGGAATTATTGTTCTTCTGTTTAGGTGTTCTCATTGCACAACTATCATTTGAATGCTTTTTAATTATTTTGTTGATATTAAAATGCTTGTGCATATTTGTGCACAGGTCCTTAATGCATGTGTTCGGCGTAAGAAATGGGAAGGCGCTTTCTGGGTTCTACAGGAGCTAAACCAACAGGGTCAACAACCTTCAAGCACAACATATGGATTAGTTATGGAGGTAATACCTTGATGCTCACTTGTTTACCCTTGTTTGTTGGTGAGCTTTTGATTGCCGCAGGTTGATGCATTTACTTTCGATTTTCACGGCAGATCCCGTGGGATCAATGCTATTGCTTGATGGATACTGTTTTCCTGATTCTGATTGATTATATAATAAAACATTTTTGGGTATTTTTGGCTAACATCTTTGAGCTTGGTTTTCTGAGATCTCCATTTTGGAGTATATTTTACTTTGACGTGCATGGTTCAACATATCTCTCTCATTCTTCTATGCATTTGTTGATTACAATAGCTAACAAAATGTGGAATTATAAATAAATTTCGTTACTTAGGAAGTGATGCCTCAATCACATAGGAATAAACTAACATATTTTTGTCTTTATCATCTTATATAGGCACATAATTTTTACACAAATTTGAAAGAATTTCTTTCCAAGAAAATTGAGGGAGTAGAACTAAAAAATTTTATTGTGTATTTGCCCTTGAGAAATTCCATATATAGTCTTTGGATGTGGGTATTTGTCCAAGAGTCGTGGTCTTTCATAAAGGTTGCTACTGAATGAAATTGTGGGTATTATTAGATAAAATGGATAAAATAAGGAATGGTGCAGTTGCTGAAGAAGAAGTACAACTCTTGGGTGGGAAGTCTTTTAAATAAATTGCACAACTGTTGAACTTTTAAATTTAGCTTCTGTTTGGTTTAGATAAGAATCAAAATTTTAGTAGATTTTGATAAAAGTTAACGGAATGTGTGGTTGAAAAGTTGAAGGTCCCATGAAATGTGTAGTTAAAATTAATTATTCACTTTGAATTAATCAATTTTAATCAAATGTTTTTTATGAATTAGATTGCAAAAAAAAAATAAAAAATAAAAAGTGTCTACTCAGTTATACGATTTATTGTTAGCTTAACTAATCTTAATTGGAGCAGTTGATGTTTGCTTGCGGCAAATACAACTTGGTCCACGACTTTTTCAAGAAAGTGCAGAAATCGTGCATACCGAATGCTTTAACGTATAAAGGTAATTTCATAAAAGATACATTTTGCCTAAATCAATGCAGATTGTTCCTCTGTTAACTATTCTCTCTTATTGTCTGTAGTTGTTGTGAACACTCTTTGGAAGGAAGGTAAATCTGATGCGGCTATAATGGCTGTTGAAGACATGGAGAGGCGTGGAATAGTTGGTACAGCAGGTCTGTATTATGACCTTGCTCGTTGCCTTTGTAGTGCAGGAAGGTGCCAGGAGGCTCTGAAGCAAGTAGGTTTCTTCTGGTTTACTGTACATTAATGTTGCCCGATTCCTTTATTTCTCATAACAAGCATAAATGACGTGGAACATCAAAATCGTATAGTGCATTTCTGATTGTGCCTCAGCTTCAGTGACATTGAGAGGTTGGGATTCGAAAAACGTGAGAGGTTGGGAATCAAAATAGTATACAATAATTTTTCAAGATGACCAAGTTCTGCATATAAATCTCATTGAATTCTATTTAACCGTGCTGTGGGATTTTACTATCAACTGAAGTGTTCAGTGTATATAGATATATGTAGATATAAAAAACTCCCTTCAACTCAGTTTCAACTTTTTTTCTTGTTTCTTTTTCTGCAGATTGACAAGATATGCAAAGTTGCCAACAAGCCTCTTGTAGTAACTTACACGGGTTTAATTCAAGCATGTCTTAATTCTGGTGACGTTCAGAATGGGGTGTATGTCTTTAATTACATGCAGAAGTTCTGCTCTCCAAATTTGATAACTTGTAATATAATGTTGAAAGGTTTCTTGGATCACGGGATGTTCGAAGAAGCCAAACTATTGTTTCTAAAATTATTGGAAAATGGCAGCTCGGTTTACGAGAAATCAGATTATAAAGATAGGATTCTACCTGATATTTACTCATTCAACACGATGTTAGATGCATGCGCTGCAGAGAAGAAGTGGGATGATGTTGAGTTTGTATTCGCACAAATGTTGCAATATGGACACCATTTCAATGCTAAGCGTCATCTTCGGATCATATTGGACGCACGTAGCGCTGGAAAGGTATCATTTTAAGCATCTCTCTCATTCAGAATGCCTAAAATAGAGAGTTGTTTGGGGAACTGATAAAGCTTTAAATCGGGAGATGAACAACAAATGATTGCATATACCATACGTTGGGCAAATTTTACTAATTTTTAATGTTGTTGTATCCTATTGAAATTTGACTGCAAAAGAAGTTTGCATTTATTAGTTTATGGAGATGTGATGTTAGTTACTATTAAATTCTGCCAGCACATAATATTTTGGTTTTTTCCAGAAGGAACTGTTGGAATCAGCATGGAAGCATTTGGTAGAGGCTGAACGGATTCCACCAGCTACTCTTACTAGAGAAATTTTTTGCTCAAGATTGGAGGATGGTGACTATAATGCTGCTCTCTCTTGCTTACTCAGCTCTCCTTGGATTGAGGTAAATTGGACGAGAATTTTAACGGAAAATGGCCACCGGTTTCAGGAGGACGCTCTGGTTGCGTTAATGCATGAGGTAAGCATCCTCGTCGCTAGAAATGAAAACGTCGTACTCGAGCAACTAATGAGATCTTGTAAAGAATTTTTGAAACCTCCGAGATTTTGATTTTTCAAACAAAATTTACTTGCATTGATGAATAATTAAATTATGGTAATGTACATCCGAATTCTTACATTGCTATTTTTTTTTTTTTTTTTTTAATTTGATTTGAAGTGAGCGTTTGTATGGAAGAGACTTTAAAATTTTAAATTGACAAATGATACAATCTGTAACGAAAGGATGTGACCAACTCGCTAGCGGAGCAAACAAATTTGATCTCTTTATCTCCTATCGCAATTTGCTCATCGATTCTATAATGGAATTTACTACAAACATCTCTAGAGTTTTCTACTCTTCTAATCTATAGATAAGTAATGCAACATCTCCATCTAGACATTACTCCGAAAATGGAATACATGAATTTTTACCTCATCAACAAAATAAAAGATGGAACCTAGGGTATCACTGTAAATTCGTTCTACGTTATTAGTCAAAGTAGGAAAGATAAGCGTTGGCACAAGAATGCGAATTCTGGAAACTTCCTAAACTTTAAACCACCACTTCAAATCAGTGGAATGGTTGTAAGCTGATTTGAAGATGGTGGGGGTGGCAATCATTGCTTGGACTTAGTGGAACATGCAGGAATTCAACAACTTTGAATCTAAAGCCCAGTTGTTTGATTATAAATAAAGGTTGAACTTCAACTTTGAGGACTCTCATCGTCCCGTTTCTAGAGTTTTGTGAGAAAGATAAATCGTGGAACGTGTCCTAACAGGTCAGAGAACAAGAGTTGTCTGTACACTATACCTATAAGGAGTTCAATTTTATGTCTCAGGAATTGAACCCTTACCCTACGACTGTCAGCAAGGAATGAGATAACCTCGTTCCTGTCCTTTGCACCACTGGACTATGCCTCAGAGGACCAATTGTTTGGTTATAAATACTTGCATAATTTGGGGGGGAGAGAGAGAGAGAGATTTTATTCACTTACAAGGTTCTTTTTTGAATTTAGGAGATTGTTCTCCCAACTCTTCTTGCTCTCTATTTCTTCTACATTTCTGTCCTTATATCTTAAGTTCGGTTGCTGTTCGCGGTTAAAAGTAGGCTGACTTAACATATTCCGGGAACTTGACAGACTTGAGATCGCAAGATACTTAACACTAAGCTCATAACAGTTGATATCTATTTATATCACATGATAATTTTAGGTCCCGTTTGGTATCTATTAATGTAAAAATGAGAATGATAAATATAGTAGTTATGGGCCTCATACAAGAAATAGAAATTCAAATTTGATGGTATGATATAATGAATAACGATTATATTTTTCATTTTAATGAAGAAAAATGAAAAACAAATAGGGCTTATCAACTTCAAAAATTTATAAATTCAGTCTCAAAGGTCAAATATGGTCGCGAACAGCATTTTAGGTACATTAAATCAAATCAAATATGTCGTAATTATTCTTGACAGCTGGAGCCATTGGATTCTCTATTAGAATAGTTTGTCCTCAACTGTGAAGAATCCGTTTCAATCTGCATTCTATTTCTTTAGTTAAAAAAAAAAAAAAAAAAAAAGAGGTTGAACCCCAACCTTGAGAGCTCCCGTCTAGTCCCTCGTCTAGAGTTTTGTGAGAGAAGTAAATCGTGGAATGTGTCCCAACAGGTTAGAGAACAAGAAATGCCTGTATACTGCGCCTATAAAGAGTCTAATTCCATGTCTCAGGAATCGAACCCCCTACACTACGACTGCTAGCAAAGCGTGAGATAACCAGACTCCTGTCCTTTGCACCACTGGACTATGCCCTGGGGGGCACGTTTATTATTTATACCAAATCTTAATGACAAAATCCACTATTGGACATGCATGGTTAAAGAAAATTAAAAATAAAAAAATTATTTGTTTTCATGTATGTACTCATACAAATATGCATCACAAATATATCTCCTTGTTTTTGGACTTCGTCACTTGATATTCGTGAAATTTTAAAAATAAAAAAATAAAACATTAGTCTAACAATGCCAATCTTTACTCTATATGGGTTTCACTTATCGCCAATGATTTGTTATAAAAATTTATGAGTTGTATCAAAAGCTAATCATGGTAGGCCTCTAATATTTTGTTTGATTCTTTTGAGTTTTGACAATGTCATTGTTAAATAACTTCTGAACTTATGGCACACTGAAATGTTTAACGTTGGATACAACATTGCTAATAAGGACTAAAAATTAAGGGATAAAATATGTGAGATGTTTCTTCGTTTGTCACGTTTAATTTAACATATGAAATATGTTCGTGTCCCTTAATGCGGCCAGAGGAAAAAAAAAAAAAAGAGGAAACGATACACTCATATGCATACATTGTGATTTAGGAGTACAATTAAATTTGTAAAAAAGTTGTGGGAGAAATTTTACATTTGAAAATTTACATAAAAAAAAGATTTTTTTAAAAAAAAATATCATACTCCATGTAAATTTACTATTTACATCTGAATTTTACATCCGAAAGTGTAATGGGGTATCGCTTTTTCAGATGTAAAATTTCGAAAATAGTTGATGTCATACTTTTTTTTTTTTAAAGTTCAGATGAGCCCTTAACAAATTATTAGAAAAAATAGAAATTTAAAAAAAGAATTAATCTATTTTTACAATGACTTTGACAATATGTAGAGTGTAAAGATCATAACAATTGAATTCAAAAATAGTTTTTCAAATTAATGGATATTATGCCCGCCAACTCAAACATTGTCAAATTTGTTGTCAAATTCATTGTACAAGTAGTATGATTGTTAAAAAAAAAACAAAAAAACAAAAAAATCTCCTCCAATAAGTTGACAGATGAATTATACGACATGGGTTCAGCAATGAAGCAGTGAATCGTGCAAGACGGTAGCACAGTATTTGTTTCCAATATTTTTTTCTTAGTTGAATTTTTTAAATATGAAATTGATATTCTGCGGATTCTATTTTACGACCGTTAAAATTGTTGCGGATTGTCGAGAAAATCAAGGATATTTCCCTTGTTTAACGAAGTTAAAAATTTATCTTAAACCTCTTAGTTTGTGGAGCAGCACTAATTTAGTTGAATTGTCAAAAATCAGTTAGAAATCTACGGCTTTAAATATCGAGGAGAAATTAATGGCGGCTATCTTTTGTTGTCGAGAAAAACTTTGGTGGTCTGGTCGCACCGTCCTACGTGGTGCGCCTGGGTGCAATCATCGAACGGGAAGCCACTACCTTATTAGGTGACTCACTCTCACCCAATAAGTTAAGGCCACCTCGAGACTTAACGTGGAAAGAGAAAAAAAATCAAGTTTCAAAATGGCCTCATCTCTTTGGGTGAGGGTGGGCCACTCGATTCGGTGGTAACTTTCCATTCGATAGTCACACCACGTAAGACAGTGCGACCATCTCACCGAAATTTTTCTCGTTGTTGTCATACAAATAATTCTTCGTTCAATCTCGAAGAACCATTAGTTTCCCTGCTTTCCCTCCATTTGTAGTTGTATAGCATTCATTCCAATACGAAAGGCTCTTACCTTGTGCCTGAATCAGGATCAACGCATTTAAAGGAGAAGACGAAGAGATTTTGGTTTTTTTTTTCTTTTTTCAATATTTTTAGTAATTTGTTTTGGGACTCATTTGAATTTTTTAAAAATTGGGACTATGATTGCAATTAGTTCTTTATTTTTCTTTGTGTTTTACTTAAATAGGATTTTACATTATTTTATGAAAATGATATTTTGCGCTATCAAAAATGTAATTAAGAATGAAAATGTCAAAAAAATAAAATGCATAAACGTTTTCTAGTATATTTGAAATTAAAAAGATTATGAGCCATGCTATTTTGTCAAGGTTCTTAACATTTGTACAAACCCTGACCAGACTCCTCATATTCAAAGTGGGGTGGATATATTTTTTTTTGGGTATTAAAAAATGGGGTGAACCTATTGTATGAGAGATATTTTGGCAACGGTCTGTTGAAATGACCCCGACAAATAGCATTTTTGAAAGATTATAGTCAAACGAGCAGCAGTTCACCTGGGATTTCACGTTTGAGCGTTACAACAACGATGGGTACCCCAACTAAATTCTTCCTTCTTTCATAGCACTACAATAAAAGATGCTTATTTTTTTATTGCATTGTTTAAAGAAGTCAAATCATGTGTGTTTGGCAACCTAATTAAACTTTGACAAGCAAGCATGCACCCTAGTGGTGGTGATGCAGCCATATCGGAAGTCCCTTTTCCGGCTCCGGCATCATATCGCCTTCAACCTTCTCATTAGGATCAATCACTTCCCATCTGTACTTATTTACCACATTATGAACGAAAGCCAATATGGCTAGCCTAGCATACTCTTTTCCGGGGCACATTCTCGGTCCTCCCCCGAACGGAACATAAGTATAAGGTGCCGGTGCTTCTTCACCTTCGTCGTATCTCGATGGATCAAACTTCTCTGGGTTCCGGAAATATTCAGGGTTTGTGTTGGTCGTGCTCACAGTCCAATAAACCTGCATTTCATAATGATTACAAATTTATCTTTGTAAGTTTGATTTCATTAATTAGTCCTATTGCAAGCCTAAATTGTTTTACCTTCCAACCCTTTGGAACTGTGTAACCATTATAGGTAAATTCCGTCAAGACTTCTCTAAAAGTTCCTTGAAGAGGGGGAACCAGTCTCATTGTTTCACATATTACGTTCCACGAATATTTCATTTTCTGTACATCTTCCCATTCCAGCAATTCGCCAGTCTTCTTAGAGGCTGCAATCTCCAGTTGCTCTGCATTTACAAATCAGTACGTAAGAGCCTTACATAAGAAAAGTAGAAAACGTTTTCATTTCCTTCAAAATATTACCTGCTCGGATTTTTTCGTAAATTTCGGGGCTAAGGCCAACGTATTTCATCAAGAAAGTTATGGTGGTAGCAACTGTGCTGTATCCTGCAGTTAGCAACCCCATTATTTTGTCAGCAATTTCGGCGTTGGGCATGGATCGGCCATTCGGGTCGGTAACAACAATCATATGAGACAATATATCTTGCACCGGAGCTCCGGTAGCCATAGCCAGTTTCTTCTCTTTTATAACATTCAGAAGTTCCTTCCTAATCGCGGAAGCCGCTTTATTTGCTCGATAAAAAGTCGTCCCCGGAATGTTCAACATGATCGAATGCATGCCCACCGTAACATCGTCGAAGTGTTTTACAAGCCGCGAAATACGCTCTGGATTGTTGATTCCTAGAAAGAACTGACAAGCAAGTGTTAGGGTTATGCTTTTGGCAAGAGGGTAAACTTGAACTGTATTTATGTCATCATTCCAATGCATTTGTAGTTGTTGTTGTGTGATGGAATCCATTTTCCCCAAATATCTCATCAAGGCTTCAGGTTTAAAGAACCCCGGTTGTCGAATCGATTTCAATTCATCAGTTCGCGGTGGTGGAGGTTGAGCCGCCGTGTTGTTTTGGTAGGAACGGAAGAGGTATTGCATAGGGTGGGGGCGGAAGGAAGTGAAGTATTTTTGTTCATTAGAAAATAGAAATTTATGGCCAGTAGGGCCGCAAATAACAGCTGTTTTTTCTCCAAGTATTTTGGTTTTGAAGATGTGTGGGGAGTATTTGTTCATTCTGTCACCGACGAACTTCTCCGGTTTGCCGAACAAGAATTCGATAGTTTCTCCCATTATAGGCCACCCAAAGCTACCAGGTGGAAGTTTTGCACCGTTGCCACCTTCCGACCGTTTGCGGAAGGCAAGGAAAAGAGGGAAAACGATTAGAGCTAGAGAAAGGCCAAGAGCTAAAACTTCCATTGCAATTTGACTTTGTTGCACCATGAGATTGAAAGAGTTATACGTTATATAGACAATTGATTTATCAATAATATAATATAAACATAAACCCCTTATTTGAAAAAAAGGTTGAACCCCAATCTTGAGGGCACTCACCGTCCCACTCTTAGATTTTTGTGAGGCAGGTAAATAGCGGAATGTGTCCCAACAGGTCAGGGAACAAAAGCAATCTGTACACTGCGCTTACAAGAAGTTCAATTCCATATCTCAGGAATCGAACCCCCACACTCGACTGTCAGTAAGGCATGAGATAACCTCACTCCTATCATTTACACCACTGGGCCATGTCCCGAAGACAACATAAACCCCTTATTTCGTACGCTGTAAAGTCGTCAACTTTGAACAGCAGGGAGGGTAATTTCTAATCTAATAATATATATTGACTAAGTAAGAAGTGGGCGTTAATTAAGTCTATCTCGAAGAAGACTTAAAGAAGGAACCAATGGGAAAATTCATCGTGTTATTGACAAACATATACATATGATGTAATATAATTGTATGCAGTTCATGAATATTCGTGCTATTTTCTTAGGGTGTGAAAGTTGGTGTCAGTCATGTATAACGTTGTTTCATATTAATATATAGAACAGTACCTTTTGTGGATTATAAAAATGAATATATAGATTGTATTATTTTATTATTTTTTCCATGACCACAGATGACTGCGTGTGCACCGACCACTTTTGTATGTGATTTTTCTTTCAGTAAATGAAATAAAGAAGGGAAGGAAAAAATGGAATTGGAAAAATAAATTTACATTAATCGAAAAATGCAATAATAATTACCTATAAAACTTAAATCCAAACCCCAAATACCCTGTTTGGTCCCCATTTTGTGTAGATGAAAATTGATGGAATAGTATTTTTTTAAAAAATGAGTGATTGAAAAAGAAAGGCAAATTTTCGATTTACGTATAATATTATTTTATAGAAAATTGTGTGGTTAAAAATAAGAGAAAAAAATGAAATGTAATGTAATGAAAAATAATGGGAGCCAAACGGGGGCTAAACTTACGAATGTACCAGGAAAAATCCATAATTTATTGTGTGTATACATTAAGAGATGAGATATTTGAATTTCACAAGTTAAATATTTCATTGACCATCAAACTTTGTACTTCGTTATGACTTACTCACTCAACTTCAAGAATTGTCTCGGTGGCCACAAAACTTAAAACCGTTACTTTCTGTCACTCATTGGATGAATTTCGTCTTTAAATCTATCTAGGTGGCAAACGGTAAATCTATGTGGACCGTTAAATCACTCCAAATTATAAGTTAATTGTCATGTCACCTCCACGTCAGAAAATGCCCTTCTCAATTCAATCTAGAATTTAAACACAAATTCTTCCTCGCATATCTCTAAAGAAAAACAAATCCAAGTATAGCAGAAGTGGACATCCATGGAGAAGAGAAGGAGCAGGAACTCGAAAAAAATTGAGGAAAATACATAAATAGATGAAATCAATATTTCAATTACCACAATGGAGTATACTGTGAGTCCGTCACGAACAATGGCTTTGAACTCGTCACCTCCTTTAACTGATTACTCCAAGCCATATTTATCAATTCCCAGAAAACCCCAAAAAAATGAAAAATGTAAAAGATTGGAGTTTCAATCAAAATTTCTGTTCACTGGTTGCAAGATTTCTCCAAATGGATTGTGATTGTGGTTTTCAAAATGTATATATTTTTGGAAACTTGTCCGTACATGATTTCGTCTTCCTTGGTAAAACTTACAAATTCACTCACCAAAATAGCAAATTTTGTACCATCACAAACTCTTCCTATGGTCCTGGGCAGGTTGACATTTTAGGGTAAAATCGATGACTTCGCCTTAGGGTTTGGGTCTGGATTCGATTTCACTTCACATGAACGGTTTTCATCTTCAACCGAAGTTTCTTCAATTATGAGGAAGAAGTCCGTGTTTAAATTCCAAATTGCATGGCAATTAACTCATCATTTGGAGTGATTTAACGATCCACGTAGATTTACCATCTGCCCCCTAGATAAAGTCAAAGATAGAATTCATTCAGCGAGTGACGGAAAGCAACGGATTTAAGTTTAGTGACCACATAGACAATTCTTGAAATTCAGTTAGTAAATCGTGACAAATTGCCGAGGTCGATGGCCAATGGAACATTTAACTCGAGTTTCACGGTGCAAAAAACATTTTACATAACCAGTTTCGGTCACATCCAAGGAAGGCATTTTCAACATTTATGTGCGATCCGATTTGATGAAGGCAAATTCCAATGCTCAATCTTTCTGGAAGTTCACATAATCAAACAATAACACATCAATTTTGGACTCGTCCAATTTAGGATTTCGAATCTCAATCCAACTTTTCAACAACGTCATTGGAATGTCATAATAAAAAAAAACAGAGATAAATAAAACAAAAATAATCACTGCAAAGACAGTTCACAGGGATCAATTATTTGTATATATTAATGTCCCATGCGAATGCTAATCCTAAATCTCAAATTACAGTGATCACAAGAAGTTGTTAATTACAGTGGCAAGTACTATATTGAGGGAATTTCTGTCCTCTTATTTTAGGTTTTAATTATGTCCCTTTGACTTCGTTTGCACACCTGTCATTAGTTTTTCTCTTGTAGGTGCACCCAATAATGAGATCAACTACGTTTCACTATAATTTCTCTCAAACAAACACTTAATTTAAAAGAAAAAAGGAAATTCTAAATTCTTAATAAGATAAGATAGATCGAGTTTCAAATTCTAGGCCATCATTAGAAGACAATTTTTCTGTCCATAATTAGATATTAGTCATGTTACACGTACAAAATTAGTTGACAAAATTTGTTTACAAAACAACATCTACACCAATCATTTCAAAAACATTTGTTTAAATCATTTCAAATCCAAGGTCAAGATTTTGTCAACACTTGTTTTGTACAACTAGATTAATTGTAAAGATATATGTTTTCAATGTCAAATGGTGGACTTCGTGGATAATGGGTCACCCAATTTGACAAACAGAACCTGAAATTTCTTCCTTGTAGCACTTCTTCTCGAAAACTAGGAAAATCAAAAGGTTAGGGATCCGGTCGTTACCTCTGCTTGCTCAATTTTGAATAGGTGGGACCCAACCGCTAATTTTTCCTACCAGAATTTGTTGAACAGGTGATACTGTGCTAGCGGTCTCGGAAAGTTCCCAATCAATCTCATGTCCCCATTTTAGAAGAAATCCTAGAGTTCACAAGCTGTGTCATACTTTGACAGAGCAGGTCAAGACGGCCCCCTCAATGAAGACTTAGAGACCCTCTCTTCATTGGGTAAATTTCGATCCATTTTCCCTACACACTCATTCTATTCACACGAGGTTTTCATTTCTTTCTTTTTAACCACACATTTCTATCAATATACTATTCAAAAATGTATTTTTGGGGAAGAATGAGGCTCAAACAAAGGGCTATGTGGAGTCCATTTCACAATAGCGGAAGAAAAAATATATTTGGCTTAGCAAATGTCTATTAAAATTTATGAAATTTTTACAGGAACTAAAGCGTTCATATATGTATCACATATAAAAATTTGGGGTTTCGACGATAACGTTTGAAGTACAAAAATATTACTCGAGTATGCTGGACAGGAATCTCGGATTCGACACGACGCAGTTTACTAAACCGGGCATAACTTTTTCTCTAGATAATATTTTAAGGAAATTCCAAAGGCTACTATTAGAAGATTCATGGATCTTTCAAACTCAACTAATTTAACTTTAAAATATGCACTGTAGCTTAAGTTATGCTATTTTCAACTAGAAGGACAGAAACTGAAATTTCCATCCAGCATAAAATAAAACTTCATACAAATCAATCCAACACTTCTAAATTCTTGTTAACGTACACTGTCTAAAAATGGAACAAAATAAACATTAAAAAAAACATTTCTAAAAGTTCATCTAAGTTTCATAAAATATTTACATAAATAGAAATATTTACTAGAAATTGAAAGCATTAGAGATTGCCGAACACTTGCCACTATGCCAACCACTGTCATGCCTCGATCTTAACCCATATAATATAAAAAAAAAGAGACATTTTATATATATATATATATATATATATATATATATATATATATTTCAAATGATGTGGCCGGCAGTTAACTGATGTGGGGAAATAAAATAAAATAAAATAAAATAAAATAAAAAACATGGTTAGTGGGGAGCTAAAATGATAATTGTTGGCAGTTAACAAAAATGGTGATTAATATGCTAAGTTAGGGTTGGTTAAAATTGGAGGTTACAATGGATAATAAAGTGGAGGTAATGGATAAAACTTGGAGTTGTAATTTTATTTTCAAATGAATGATCGGGGACGGTTTTGGCATTGACAAAAATGGAAATTTATTAAAATGATAAGTTAGAGCAATAATGATGGATGATGAAACATGCAAGTAATTTGTCCAATTTCAAAAAAAAAATAGTTTACATAATGGAAACAAAAATGGTAGTATTAAAATAAAGTGTGTCGTAAGAAAAATAATGTAACCAAATTAACATAAAATTTTGTCGGTTAAAAGCTTTTAACACCTTGTAAAATTTAAGAAGTCAAGTACGCGAAATTTTACTTTCGTGACCAAAATTTAGTTTAAACTATTAGGAAATGTCGTAGCGACATAATAATATAACTCAAATTATATTTGAGTCCTATAAGAAAATTTTATTTGAAACAAAACAAAACACTTTATTTTCCGGTCGCTACAACTCTCTCCACTTAAAATAATTTCGTCCTCGAAATTTAACTTACTTGTTTTAAGGAGATCCGGGTACTTGGCTAAAATGTCGTCTTCTCGTTCCCAAGTAGCCTCATTCTCACCATGTTTACTCCACTGGACTTTAACTAGTGGGACTTTTCGATTTCTCAAAACATGGTCCTTTCTCTCTATATTCACTGCAGGAGTTTCCTCATAAGTCATATCACTCTGGACATCAAGTGATTGAACATTCACCACATGATTAGGATCCGGAATGTACTTTCTCAACATAGAAATGTGAAATACGTTGTGCACTGTTGAAAGCTCGGGTGGTAATGCTAATTGATATGCCACATTCCCAATCTTTTCAAGAATCTCAAATGGACTGATAAATCTAGGGCTTAGCTTCCCTTTCTTTCCAAATCGTAGTATTCCCTTCATTGGTGCCACTTTCAGAAATACTTTCTCTCCAATCACGAAAGTCAATTCTTTTCTCCTTTTGTTAGCATAACTCTTTTTCATTTTTTTTTTTTTTTTTTTTTTTTTTAATTTGATTTGAAGTGAGCGTTTGTATGGAAGAGACTTTAAAATTTTAAATTGACAAATGATACAATCTGTAACGAAAGGATGTGACCAACTCGCTAGCGGAGCAAACAAATTTGATCTCTTTATCTCCTATCGCAATTTGCTCATCGATTCTATAATGGAATTTACTACAAACATCTCTAGAGTTTTCTACTCTTCTAATCTATAGATAAGTAATGCAACATCTCCATCTAGACATTACTCCGAAAATGGAATACATGAATTTTTACCTCATCAACAAAATAAAAGATGGAACCTAGGGTATCACTGTAAATTCGTTCTACGTTATTAGTCAAAGTAGGAAAGATAAGCGTTGGCACAAGAATGCGAATTCTGGAAACTTCCTAAACTTTAAACCACCACTTCAAATCAGTGGAATGGTTGTAAGCTGATTTGAAGATGGTGGGGGTGGCAATCATTGCTTGGACTTAGTGGAACATGCAGGAATTCAACAACTTTGAATCTAAAGCCCAGTTGTTTGATTATAAATAAAGGTTGAACTTCAACTTTGAGGACTCTCATCGTCCCGTTTCTAGAGTTTTGTGAGAAAGATAAATCGTGGAACGTGTCCTAACAGGTCAGAGAACAAGAGTTGTCTGTACACTATACCTATAAGGAGTTCAATTTTATGTCTCAGGAATTGAACCCTTACCCTACGACTGTCAGCAAGGAATGAGATAACCTCGTTCCTGTCCTTTGCACCACTGGACTATGCCTCAGAGGACCAATTGTTTGGTTATAAATACTTGCATAATTTGGGGGGGAGAGAGAGAGAGAGATTTTATTCACTTACAAGGTTCTTTTTTGAATTTAGGAGATTGTTCTCCCAACTCTTCTTGCTCTCTATTTCTTCTACATTTCTGTCCTTATATCTTAAGTTCGGTTGCTGTTCGCGGTTAAAAGTAGGCTGACTTAACATATTCCGGGAACTTGACAGACTTGAGATCGCAAGATACTTAACACTAAGCTCATAACAGTTGATATCTATTTATATCACATGATAATTTTAGGTCCCGTTTGGTATCTATTAATGTAAAAATGAGAATGATAAATATAGTAGTTATGGGCCTCATACAAGAAATAGAAATTCAAATTTGATGGTATGATATAATGAATAACGATTATATTTTTCATTTTAATGAAGAAAAATGAAAAACAAATAGGGCTTATCAACTTCAAAAATTTATAAATTCAGTCTCAAAGGTCAAATATGGTCGCGAACAGCATTTTAGGTACATTAAATCAAATCAAATATGTCGTAATTATTCTTGACAGCTGGAGCCATTGGATTCTCTATTAGAATAGTTTGTCCTCAACTGTGAAGAATCCGTTTCAATCTGCATTCTATTTCTTTAGTTAAAAAAAAAAAAAAAAAAAAGAGGTTGAACCCCAACCTTGAGAGCTCCCGTCTAGTCCCTCGTCTAGAGTTTTGTGAGAGAAGTAAATCGTGGAATGTGTCCCAACAGGTTAGAGAACAAGAAATGCCTGTATACTGCGCCTATAAAGAGTCTAATTCCATGTCTCAGGAATCGAACCCCCTACACTACGACTGCTAGCAAAGCGTGAGATAACCAGACTCCTGTCCTTTGCACCACTGGACTATGCCCTGGGGGGCACGTTTATTATTTATACCAAATCTTAATGACAAAATCCACTATTGGACATGCATGGTTAAAGAAAATTAAAAATAAAAAAATTATTTGTTTTCATGTATGTACTCATACAAATATGCATCACAAATATATCTCCTTGTTTTTGGACTTCGTCACTTGATATTCGTGAAATTTTAAAAATAAAAAAATAAAACATTAGTCTAACAATGCCAATCTTTACTCTATATGGGTTTCACTTATCGCCAATGATTTGTTATAAAAATTTATGAGTTGTATCAAAAGCTAATCATGGTAGGCCTCTAATATTTTGTTTGATTCTTTTGAGTTTTGACAATGTCATTGTTAAATAACTTCTGAACTTATGGCACACTGAAATGTTTAACGTTGGATACAACATTGCTAATAAGGACTAAAAATTAAGGGATAAAATATGTGAGATGTTTCTTCGTTTGTCACGTTTAATTTAACATATGAAATATGTTCGTGTCCCTTAATGCGGCCAGAGGAAAAAAAAAAAAAAGAGGAAACGATACACTCATATGCATACATTGTGATTTAGGAGTACAATTAAATTTGTAAAAAAGTTGTGGGAGAAATTTTACATTTGAAAATTTACATAAAAAAAAGATTTTTTTAAAAAAAAATATCATACTCCATGTAAATTTACTATTTACATCTGAATTTTACATCCGAAAGTGTAATGGGGTATCGCTTTTTCAGATGTAAAATTTCGAAAATAGTTGATGTCATACTTTTTTTTTTTTAAAGTTCAGATGAGCCCTTAACAAATTATTAGAAAAAATAGAAATTTAAAAAAAGAATTAATCTATTTTTACAATGACTTTGACAATATGTAGAGTGTAAAGATCATAACAATTGAATTCAAAAATAGTTTTTCAAATTAATGGATATTATGCCCGCCAACTCAAACATTGTCAAATTTGTTGTCAAATTCATTGTACAAGTAGTATGATTGTTAAAAAAAAAACAAAAAAACAAAAAAATCTCCTCCAATAAGTTGACAGATGAATTATACGACATGGGTTCAGCAATGAAGCAGTGAATCGTGCAAGACGGTAGCACAGTATTTGTTTCCAATATTTTTTTCTTAGTTGAATTTTTTAAATATGAAATTGATATTCTGCGGATTCTATTTTACGACCGTTAAAATTGTTGCGGATTGTCGAGAAAATCAAGGATATTTCCCTTGTTTAACGAAGTTAAAAATTTATCTTAAACCTCTTAGTTTGTGGAGCAGCACTAATTTAGTTGAATTGTCAAAAATCAGTTAGAAATCTACGGCTTTAAATATCGAGGAGAAATTAATGGCGGCTATCTTTTGTTGTCGAGAAAAACTTTGGTGGTCTGGTCGCACCGTCCTACGTGGTGCGCCTGGGTGCAATCATCGAACGGGAAGCCACTACCTTATTAGGTGACTCACTCTCACCCAATAAGTTAAGGCCACCTCGAGACTTAACGTGGAAAGAGAAAAAAAATCAAGTTTCAAAATGGCCTCATCTCTTTGGGTGAGGGTGGGCCACTCGATTCGGTGGTAACTTTCCATTCGATAGTCACACCACGTAAGACAGTGCGACCATCTCACCGAAATTTTTCTCGTTGTTGTCATACAAATAATTCTTCGTTCAATCTCGAAGAACCATTAGTTTCCCTGCTTTCCCTCCATTTGTAGTTGTATAGCATTCATTCCAATACGAAAGGCTCTTACCTTGTGCCTGAATCAGGATCAACGCATTTAAAGGAGAAGACGAAGAGATTTTGGTTTTTTTTTTCTTTTTTCAATATTTTTAGTAATTTGTTTTGGGACTCATTTGAATTTTTTAAAAATTGGGACTATGATTGCAATTAGTTCTTTATTTTTCTTTGTGTTTTACTTAAATAGGATTTTACATTATTTTATGAAAATGATATTTTGCGCTATCAAAAATGTAATTAAGAATGAAAATGTCAAAAAAATAAAATGCATAAACGTTTTCTAGTATATTTGAAATTAAAAAGATTATGAGCCATGCTATTTTGTCAAGGTTCTTAACATTTGTACAAACCCTGACCAGACTCCTCATATTCAAAGTGGGGTGGATATATTTTTTTTTGGGTATTAAAAAATGGGGTGAACCTATTGTATGAGAGATATTTTGGCAACGGTCTGTTGAAATGACCCCGACAAATAGCATTTTTGAAAGATTATAGTCAAACGAGCAGCAGTTCACCTGGGATTTCACGTTTGAGCGTTACAACAACGATGGGTACCCCAACTAAATTCTTCCTTCTTTCATAGCACTACAATAAAAGATGCTTATTTTTTTATTGCATTGTTTAAAGAAGTCAAATCATGTGTGTTTGGCAACCTAATTAAACTTTGACAAGCAAGCATGCACCCTAGTGGTGGTGATGCAGCCATATCGGAAGTCCCTTTTCCGGCTCCGGCATCATATCGCCTTCAACCTTCTCATTAGGATCAATCACTTCCCATCTGTACTTATTTACCACATTATGAACGAAAGCCAATATGGCTAGCCTAGCATACTCTTTTCCGGGGCACATTCTCGGTCCTCCCCCGAACGGAACATAAGTATAAGGTGCCGGTGCTTCTTCACCTTCGTCGTATCTCGATGGATCAAACTTCTCTGGGTTCCGGAAATATTCAGGGTTTGTGTTGGTCGTGCTCACAGTCCAATAAACCTGCATTTCATAATGATTACAAATTTATCTTTGTAAGTTTGATTTCATTAATTAGTCCTATTGCAAGCCTAAATTGTTTTACCTTCCAACCCTTTGGAACTGTGTAACCATTATAGGTAAATTCCGTCAAGACTTCTCTAAAAGTTCCTTGAAGAGGGGGAACCAGTCTCATTGTTTCACATATTACGTTCCACGAATATTTCATTTTCTGTACATCTTCCCATTCCAGCAATTCGCCAGTCTTCTTAGAGGCTGCAATCTCCAGTTGCTCTGCATTTACAAATCAGTACGTAAGAGCCTTACATAAGAAAAGTAGAAAACGTTTTCATTTCCTTCAAAATATTACCTGCTCGGATTTTTTCGTAAATTTCGGGGCTAAGGCCAACGTATTTCATCAAGAAAGTTATGGTGGTAGCAACTGTGCTGTATCCTGCAGTTAGCAACCCCATTATTTTGTCAGCAATTTCGGCGTTGGGCATGGATCGGCCATTCGGGTCGGTAACAACAATCATATGAGACAATATATCTTGCACCGGAGCTCCGGTAGCCATAGCCAGTTTCTTCTCTTTTATAACATTCAGAAGTTCCTTCCTAATCGCGGAAGCCGCTTTATTTGCTCGATAAAAAGTCGTCCCCGGAATGTTCAACATGATCGAATGCATGCCCACCGTAACATCGTCGAAGTGTTTTACAAGCCGCGAAATACGCTCTGGATTGTTGATTCCTAGAAAGAACTGACAAGCAAGTGTTAGGGTTATGCTTTTGGCAAGAGGGTAAACTTGAACTGTATTTATGTCATCATTCCAATGCATTTGTAGTTGTTGTTGTGTGATGGAATCCATTTTCCCCAAATATCTCATCAAGGCTTCAGGTTTAAAGAACCCCGGTTGTCGAATCGATTTCAATTCATCAGTTCGCGGTGGTGGAGGTTGAGCCGCCGTGTTGTTTTGGTAGGAACGGAAGAGGTATTGCATAGGGTGGGGGCGGAAGGAAGTGAAGTATTTTTGTTCATTAGAAAATAGAAATTTATGGCCAGTAGGGCCGCAAATAACAGCTGTTTTTTCTCCAAGTATTTTGGTTTTGAAGATGTGTGGGGAGTATTTGTTCATTCTGTCACCGACGAACTTCTCCGGTTTGCCGAACAAGAATTCGATAGTTTCTCCCATTATAGGCCACCCAAAGCTACCAGGTGGAAGTTTTGCACCGTTGCCACCTTCCGACCGTTTGCGGAAGGCAAGGAAAAGAGGGAAAACGATTAGAGCTAGAGAAAGGCCAAGAGCTAAAACTTCCATTGCAATTTGACTTTGTTGCACCATGAGATTGAAAGAGTTATACGTTATATAGACAATTGATTTATCAATAATATAATATAAACATAAACCCCTTATTTGAAAAAAAGGTTGAACCCCAATCTTGAGGGCACTCACCGTCCCACTCTTAGATTTTTGTGAGGCAGGTAAATAGCGGAATGTGTCCCAACAGGTCAGGGAACAAAAGCAATCTGTACACTGCGCTTACAAGAAGTTCAATTCCATATCTCAGGAATCGAACCCCCACACTCGACTGTCAGTAAGGCATGAGATAACCTCACTCCTATCATTTACACCACTGGGCCATGTCCCGAAGACAACATAAACCCCTTATTTCGTACGCTGTAAAGTCGTCAACTTTGAACAGCAGGGAGGGTAATTTCTAATCTAATAATATATATTGACTAAGTAAGAAGTGGGCGTTAATTAAGTCTATCTCGAAGAAGACTTAAAGAAGGAACCAATGGGAAAATTCATCGTGTTATTGACAAACATATACATATGATGTAATATAATTGTATGCAGTTCATGAATATTCGTGCTATTTTCTTAGGGTGTGAAAGTTGGTGTCAGTCATGTATAACGTTGTTTCATATTAATATATAGAACAGTACCTTTTGTGGATTATAAAAATGAATATATAGATTGTATTATTTTATTATTTTTTCCATGACCACAGATGACTGCGTGTGCACCGACCACTTTTGTATGTGATTTTTCTTTCAGTAAATGAAATAAAGAAGGGAAGGAAAAAATGGAATTGGAAAAATAAATTTACATTAATCGAAAAATGCAATAATAATTACCTATAAAACTTAAATCCAAACCCCAAATACCCTGTTTGGTCCCCATTTTGTGTAGATGAAAATTGATGGAATAGTATTTTTTTAAAAAATGAGTGATTGAAAAAGAAAGGCAAATTTTCGATTTACGTATAATATTATTTTATAGAAAATTGTGTGGTTAAAAATAAGAGAAAAAAATGAAATGTAATGTAATGAAAAATAATGGGAGCCAAACGGGGGCTAAACTTACGAATGTACCAGGAAAAATCCATAATTTATTGTGTGTATACATTAAGAGATGAGATATTTGAATTTCACAAGTTAAATATTTCATTGACCATCAAACTTTGTACTTCGTTATGACTTACTCACTCAACTTCAAGAATTGTCTCGGTGGCCACAAAACTTAAAACCGTTACTTTCTGTCACTCATTGGATGAATTTCGTCTTTAAATCTATCTAGGTGGCAAACGGTAAATCTATGTGGACCGTTAAATCACTCCAAATTATAAGTTAATTGTCATGTCACCTCCACGTCAGAAAATGCCCTTCTCAATTCAATCTAGAATTTAAACACAAATTCTTCCTCGCATATCTCTAAAGAAAAACAAATCCAAGTATAGCAGAAGTGGACATCCATGGAGAAGAGAAGGAGCAGGAACTCGAAAAAAATTGAGGAAAATACATAAATAGATGAAATCAATATTTCAATTACCACAATGGAGTATACTGTGAGTCCGTCACGAACAATGGCTTTGAACTCGTCACCTCCTTTAACTGATTACTCCAAGCCATATTTATCAATTCCCAGAAAACCCCAAAAAAATGAAAAATGTAAAAGATTGGAGTTTCAATCAAAATTTCTGTTCACTGGTTGCAAGATTTCTCCAAATGGATTGTGATTGTGGTTTTCAAAATGTATATATTTTTGGAAACTTGTCCGTACATGATTTCGTCTTCCTTGGTAAAACTTACAAATTCACTCACCAAAATAGCAAATTTTGTACCATCACAAACTCTTCCTATGGTCCTGGGCAGGTTGACATTTTAGGGTAAAATCGATGACTTCGCCTTAGGGTTTGGGTCTGGATTCGATTTCACTTCACATGAACGGTTTTCATCTTCAACCGAAGTTTCTTCAATTATGAGGAAGAAGTCCGTGTTTAAATTCCAAATTGCATGGCAATTAACTCATCATTTGGAGTGATTTAACGATCCACGTAGATTTACCATCTGCCCCCTAGATAAAGTCAAAGATAGAATTCATTCAGCGAGTGACGGAAAGCAACGGATTTAAGTTTAGTGACCACATAGACAATTCTTGAAATTCAGTTAGTAAATCGTGACAAATTGCCGAGGTCGATGGCCAATGGAACATTTAACTCGAGTTTCACGGTGCAAAAAACATTTTACATAACCAGTTTCGGTCACATCCAAGGAAGGCATTTTCAACATTTATGTGCGATCCGATTTGATGAAGGCAAATTCCAATGCTCAATCTTTCTGGAAGTTCACATAATCAAACAATAACACATCAATTTTGGACTCGTCCAATTTAGGATTTCGAATCTCAATCCAACTTTTCAACAACGTCATTGGAATGTCATAATAAAAAAAAACAGAGATAAATAAAACAAAAATAATCACTGCAAAGACAGTTCACAGGGATCAATTATTTGTATATATTAATGTCCCATGCGAATGCTAATCCTAAATCTCAAATTACAGTGATCACAAGAAGTTGTTAATTACAGTGGCAAGTACTATATTGAGGGAATTTCTGTCCTCTTATTTTAGGTTTTAATTATGTCCCTTTGACTTCGTTTGCACACCTGTCATTAGTTTTTCTCTTGTAGGTGCACCCAATAATGAGATCAACTACGTTTCACTATAATTTCTCTCAAACAAACACTTAATTTAAAAGAAAAAAGGAAATTCTAAATTCTTAATAAGATAAGATAGATCGAGTTTCAAATTCTAGGCCATCATTAGAAGACAATTTTTCTGTCCATAATTAGATATTAGTCATGTTACACGTACAAAATTAGTTGACAAAATTTGTTTACAAAACAACATCTACACCAATCATTTCAAAAACATTTGTTTAAATCATTTCAAATCCAAGGTCAAGATTTTGTCA
The DNA here is from genome assembly GCF_002742605.1 of Olea europaea var. sylvestris. Classification (NCBI taxonomy): domain Eukaryota; kingdom Viridiplantae; phylum Streptophyta; class Magnoliopsida; order Lamiales; family Oleaceae; genus Olea; species Olea europaea. The sequence goes on along the minus strand of NC_036246.1, from coordinate 31,787,352 downwards.
ACACTTGTTTTGTACAACTAGATTAATTGTAAAGATATATGTTTTCAATGTCAAATGGTGGACTTCGTGGATAATGGGTCACCCAATTTGACAAACAGAACCTGAAATTTCTTCCTTGTAGCACTTCTTCTCGAAAACTAGGAAAATCAAAAGGTTAGGGATCCGGTCGTTACCTCTGCTTGCTCAATTTTGAATAGGTGGGACCCAACCGCTAATTTTTCCTACCAGAATTTGTTGAACAGGTGATACTGTGCTAGCGGTCTCGGAAAGTTCCCAATCAATCTCATGTCCCCATTTTAGAAGAAATCCTAGAGTTCACAAGCTGTGTCATACTTTGACAGAGCAGGTCAAGACGGCCCCCTCAATGAAGACTTAGAGACCCTCTCTTCATTGGGTAAATTTCGATCCATTTTCCCTACACACTCATTCTATTCACACGAGGTTTTCATTTCTTTCTTTTTAACCACACATTTCTATCAATATACTATTCAAAAATGTATTTTTGGGGAAGAATGAGGCTCAAACAAAGGGCTATGTGGAGTCCATTTCACAATAGCGGAAGAAAAAATATATTTGGCTTAGCAAATGTCTATTAAAATTTATGAAATTTTTACAGGAACTAAAGCGTTCATATATGTATCACATATAAAAATTTGGGGTTTCGACGATAACGTTTGAAGTACAAAAATATTACTCGAGTATGCTGGACAGGAATCTCGGATTCGACACGACGCAGTTTACTAAACCGGGCATAACTTTTTCTCTAGATAATATTTTAAGGAAATTCCAAAGGCTACTATTAGAAGATTCATGGATCTTTCAAACTCAACTAATTTAACTTTAAAATATGCACTGTAGCTTAAGTTATGCTATTTTCAACTAGAAGGACAGAAACTGAAATTTCCATCCAGCATAAAATAAAACTTCATACAAATCAATCCAACACTTCTAAATTCTTGTTAACGTACACTGTCTAAAAATGGAACAAAATAAACATTAAAAAAAACATTTCTAAAAGTTCATCTAAGTTTCATAAAATATTTACATAAATAGAAATATTTACTAGAAATTGAAAGCATTAGAGATTGCCGAACACTTGCCACTATGCCAACCACTGTCATGCCTCGATCTTAACCTGTAAAATTATTTGTAGGGATGAGTACTATAAATAATACTCGGTAAGAAACACTTAAGTAAACGGTAAAAATATATATTTTCAGAAATACAAACTTTAGTTAATTGTGTCACCGTCAATTTCAAGCGAATTGGTGATCAGTCAGTCCGTTTACTCTTAGGTTTTGATAACCTCATTTCATTTGTCATAATCATCTCTTCATCTCTTGTTTAAACCACCAAACGATGATTCCATCATGAGCAATACAATAACACATTTAATGCAAATGAAAATATATAAATCTTACATCACTTACATAAGTGCCGAAACACCCCTACCTTGATGTTTGGAGTTTGAATACTTTTTTCGCGTTCAATATATAAATCTAAAATGCAGCGTACTTCTTGCCTCTTCTTCAAATAAATTTTCAGATTTAAAGATACTTTAGTTTATGGGAAATGGGCAAAAGAATTAGGGAAGAAAATGGGGCTCAAGAAGTTTTTTTTTTTTTTTTAATTTGAGTTATCAAAACAAACTTATGATTTAAAATGAGTATATATATATATATATATATATA
>NC_036246.1:31773443-31785488 GCF_002742605.1 Olea europaea var. sylvestris | reverse complement strand
ATATGGATAGGGACGTGTAGGTTATCATCCCACTAACCAAATGGTAGTTTAAAAACAAAATGGCAGTTTTCTTCTTATTTATTTATTTGTATTTTTTTTATTAATAAAGAAATGGGGTTTAAATATTAAGGTAAGTTGGGATGGTTAATGTATTATACAATAGATTTTTCTAATTTAAATTTCAAAGATTTAATAGATATACGATAAAATGTGTGTCGTCAAAACAAAGTAACAAATAAAATTTGTCGTCTAAAGAGATTTTAGCACCTTGTAAAATTTAAGAAAATCAAGTACGCAAAATTTTACTTTCGTGACCAAAATTTAATTTGGACTATTAGGAAGTGTCGTAGCGACATAATAATATAGTCCAAATTATATTTGAGTCCTATAAGAAAATTTTATTTGAAACAAAACAAAACACTTTATTTTCCGGTCGCTACAACTCTCTCCACTTAAAATAATTTCGTCCTCGAAATTTAACTTACTTGTTTTAAGGAGATCCGGGTACTTGGCTAAAATGTCGTCTTCTCGTTCCCAAGTAGCCTCATTCTCACCATGTTTACTCCACTGGACTTTAACTAGTGGGACTTTTCGATTTCTCAGGACATAGTCCTTTCTCTCCAGAGTCATTGCAGGGGCTTCCTCATAAGTCATATCACTCTGGACATTCAGTGATTGAACATTCATCACATGATTAGGATCCGGAATGTACTTTCTCAACATAGAAATGTGAAATACGTTGTGCACTGTTGAAAGCTCGGGTGGTAATGCTAATTGATATGCCACATTCCCAATCTTTTCAAGAATCTCAAATGGACTGATAAATCTAGGGCTTAGCTTCCCTTTCTTTCCAAATCGTAGTATTCCCTTCATTGGTGCCACTTTGAGAAATATCTTCTCTCTCCAATCACGAAAGTTAATTCTTTTCTCCTTTTGTTAGCATAACTCTTTTGACGATCTTGGGCAGTCTTAATTCTTGATCTAATTTTATTTATAGCCTCCATAGTCTTCTCGACCAATTCTGGGCCTAAAATTCTCCTTTCACCAACTTCATCCCAGTATAATGGCGAACGACATCGTCTACCATACAAAGCCTCATACGGGGCCATGCCAATAGTTGCTTGAAAGCTATTGTTGTATGCGAATTCAACCAACGGCAAATAATCTTCCCATTTACCACCCAAATCTAGGACATAAGCTCTCAACATATCTTCAAGAACTTGTATAGTTCGTTCAGATTGTCTATCAGTCTGAGAATGATATGAAGTACTAAATGTTAACTTGGTACCCATAGCTTTCTGAAGACCTATCTAAAACTTCAAAGTAAACCTCTGGTCTCTATCTAATACGATAGATGCCGGAACACCATGAAGCAGCATAATCTCCCTGACATAAATTTGTGCAAGCTGTTCTAAGTTGTAAGTTGTCCGAACTGGCAAGAAATGAGCAGATTTTGTAAGTCGGTCCACAATTACCCAGATCGCATCATGATCTTTCACTGATCTAGGAAATCCAATGACAAAATCTATTGCAATCTTTTCCCACTTCCATTCTGGTATGTCCATGGGGTTCAACAGTCCCGACGGCCTCTGATGTTTGGCCTTCACCTGTTGGCAAACCATGCATTTGGACACGAACAAAGCTATCTTCCCTTTCATATTTCTCCACCAAAATGTATTGCGCAAATCTCGATACATTTTAGTTCCACCTGGGTGGGCAGCGTAAGGAGTTGAGTGAGCCTCGGTCATAATTTCATTTCTCAATGCTTCATCCCTTGGCACGCAAAATCGACCCTTAAATATCAAGGCTTTGTCTTCGGCTATTTCAAATCCCTTCCTCTTCTCAGTTCCTACATCAGCCCTGATCTTTTCCAAAAAGGGATCATCTTTCTGAGCGGCTACTATTCTGTCCCTGAGTGTCGATTTCATAGTAAAACTTGCTAACTTTGCCGATGTCCTTACTGGTGAAGTTAATACTTCAATTCTCAGGTTTTCAAAATCTCTTATTAAATGATCATGTCCTGTACACAGTGTTGACAACTGTCTCATATTCTTTCTACTCAGTGCATCAGCAACTACATTAGCCTTACCCGGATGGTACAGGATAGTGCAGTCGTAATCTTTCACTAATTCTAACCACCGTTGCTGTCTCATATTCAACTCCTTTTGGGTGAAGAAAACATTGCCAAATTTAGCCTTTTGTTTTCTTAACAAGAAAACATGTCTTTGAAAAAAAAAAAAAAAAAAAAAGAGGTTGAACCCCAACCTTGAGAGCTCCCGTCTAGTCCCTCGTCTAGAGTTTTGTGAGAGAAGTAAATCGTGGAATGTGTCCCAACAGGTTAGAGAACAAGAAATGCCTGTATACTGCGCCTATAAAGAGTCTAATTCCATGTCTCAGGAATCGAACCCCCTACACTACGACTGCTAGCAAAGCGTGAGATAACCAGACTCCTGTCCTTTGCACCACTGGACTATGCCCTGGGGGGCACGTTTATTATTTATACCAAATCTTAATGACAAAATCCACTATTGGACATGCATGGTTAAAGAAAATTAAAAATAAAAAAATTATTTGTTTTCATGTATGTACTCATACAAATATGCATCACAAATATATCTCCTTGTTTTTGGACTTCGTCACTTGATATTCGTGAAATTTTAAAAATAAAAAAATAAAACATTAGTCTAACAATGCCAATCTTTACTCTATATGGGTTTCACTTATCGCCAATGATTTGTTATAAAAATTTATGAGTTGTATCAAAAGCTAATCATGGTAGGCCTCTAATATTTTGTTTGATTCTTTTGAGTTTTGACAATGTCATTGTTAAATAACTTCTGAACTTATGGCACACTGAAATGTTTAACGTTGGATACAACATTGCTAATAAGGACTAAAAATTAAGGGATAAAATATGTGAGATGTTTCTTCGTTTGTCACGTTTAATTTAACATATGAAATATGTTCGTGTCCCTTAATGCGGCCAGAGGAAAAAAAAAAAAAAGAGGAAACGATACACTCATATGCATACATTGTGATTTAGGAGTACAATTAAATTTGTAAAAAAGTTGTGGGAGAAATTTTACATTTGAAAATTTACATAAAAAAAAGATTTTTTTAAAAAAAAATATCATACTCCATGTAAATTTACTATTTACATCTGAATTTTACATCCGAAAGTGTAATGGGGTATCGCTTTTTCAGATGTAAAATTTCGAAAATAGTTGATGTCATACTTTTTTTTTTTTAAAGTTCAGATGAGCCCTTAACAAATTATTAGAAAAAATAGAAATTTAAAAAAAGAATTAATCTATTTTTACAATGACTTTGACAATATGTAGAGTGTAAAGATCATAACAATTGAATTCAAAAATAGTTTTTCAAATTAATGGATATTATGCCCGCCAACTCAAACATTGTCAAATTTGTTGTCAAATTCATTGTACAAGTAGTATGATTGTTAAAAAAAAAACAAAAAAACAAAAAAATCTCCTCCAATAAGTTGACAGATGAATTATACGACATGGGTTCAGCAATGAAGCAGTGAATCGTGCAAGACGGTAGCACAGTATTTGTTTCCAATATTTTTTTCTTAGTTGAATTTTTTAAATATGAAATTGATATTCTGCGGATTCTATTTTACGACCGTTAAAATTGTTGCGGATTGTCGAGAAAATCAAGGATATTTCCCTTGTTTAACGAAGTTAAAAATTTATCTTAAACCTCTTAGTTTGTGGAGCAGCACTAATTTAGTTGAATTGTCAAAAATCAGTTAGAAATCTACGGCTTTAAATATCGAGGAGAAATTAATGGCGGCTATCTTTTGTTGTCGAGAAAAACTTTGGTGGTCTGGTCGCACCGTCCTACGTGGTGCGCCTGGGTGCAATCATCGAACGGGAAGCCACTACCTTATTAGGTGACTCACTCTCACCCAATAAGTTAAGGCCACCTCGAGACTTAACGTGGAAAGAGAAAAAAAATCAAGTTTCAAAATGGCCTCATCTCTTTGGGTGAGGGTGGGCCACTCGATTCGGTGGTAACTTTCCATTCGATAGTCACACCACGTAAGACAGTGCGACCATCTCACCGAAATTTTTCTCGTTGTTGTCATACAAATAATTCTTCGTTCAATCTCGAAGAACCATTAGTTTCCCTGCTTTCCCTCCATTTGTAGTTGTATAGCATTCATTCCAATACGAAAGGCTCTTACCTTGTGCCTGAATCAGGATCAACGCATTTAAAGGAGAAGACGAAGAGATTTTGGTTTTTTTTTTCTTTTTTCAATATTTTTAGTAATTTGTTTTGGGACTCATTTGAATTTTTTAAAAATTGGGACTATGATTGCAATTAGTTCTTTATTTTTCTTTGTGTTTTACTTAAATAGGATTTTACATTATTTTATGAAAATGATATTTTGCGCTATCAAAAATGTAATTAAGAATGAAAATGTCAAAAAAATAAAATGCATAAACGTTTTCTAGTATATTTGAAATTAAAAAGATTATGAGCCATGCTATTTTGTCAAGGTTCTTAACATTTGTACAAACCCTGACCAGACTCCTCATATTCAAAGTGGGGTGGATATATTTTTTTTTGGGTATTAAAAAATGGGGTGAACCTATTGTATGAGAGATATTTTGGCAACGGTCTGTTGAAATGACCCCGACAAATAGCATTTTTGAAAGATTATAGTCAAACGAGCAGCAGTTCACCTGGGATTTCACGTTTGAGCGTTACAACAACGATGGGTACCCCAACTAAATTCTTCCTTCTTTCATAGCACTACAATAAAAGATGCTTATTTTTTTATTGCATTGTTTAAAGAAGTCAAATCATGTGTGTTTGGCAACCTAATTAAACTTTGACAAGCAAGCATGCACCCTAGTGGTGGTGATGCAGCCATATCGGAAGTCCCTTTTCCGGCTCCGGCATCATATCGCCTTCAACCTTCTCATTAGGATCAATCACTTCCCATCTGTACTTATTTACCACATTATGAACGAAAGCCAATATGGCTAGCCTAGCATACTCTTTTCCGGGGCACATTCTCGGTCCTCCCCCGAACGGAACATAAGTATAAGGTGCCGGTGCTTCTTCACCTTCGTCGTATCTCGATGGATCAAACTTCTCTGGGTTCCGGAAATATTCAGGGTTTGTGTTGGTCGTGCTCACAGTCCAATAAACCTGCATTTCATAATGATTACAAATTTATCTTTGTAAGTTTGATTTCATTAATTAGTCCTATTGCAAGCCTAAATTGTTTTACCTTCCAACCCTTTGGAACTGTGTAACCATTATAGGTAAATTCCGTCAAGACTTCTCTAAAAGTTCCTTGAAGAGGGGGAACCAGTCTCATTGTTTCACATATTACGTTCCACGAATATTTCATTTTCTGTACATCTTCCCATTCCAGCAATTCGCCAGTCTTCTTAGAGGCTGCAATCTCCAGTTGCTCTGCATTTACAAATCAGTACGTAAGAGCCTTACATAAGAAAAGTAGAAAACGTTTTCATTTCCTTCAAAATATTACCTGCTCGGATTTTTTCGTAAATTTCGGGGCTAAGGCCAACGTATTTCATCAAGAAAGTTATGGTGGTAGCAACTGTGCTGTATCCTGCAGTTAGCAACCCCATTATTTTGTCAGCAATTTCGGCGTTGGGCATGGATCGGCCATTCGGGTCGGTAACAACAATCATATGAGACAATATATCTTGCACCGGAGCTCCGGTAGCCATAGCCAGTTTCTTCTCTTTTATAACATTCAGAAGTTCCTTCCTAATCGCGGAAGCCGCTTTATTTGCTCGATAAAAAGTCGTCCCCGGAATGTTCAACATGATCGAATGCATGCCCACCGTAACATCGTCGAAGTGTTTTACAAGCCGCGAAATACGCTCTGGATTGTTGATTCCTAGAAAGAACTGACAAGCAAGTGTTAGGGTTATGCTTTTGGCAAGAGGGTAAACTTGAACTGTATTTATGTCATCATTCCAATGCATTTGTAGTTGTTGTTGTGTGATGGAATCCATTTTCCCCAAATATCTCATCAAGGCTTCAGGTTTAAAGAACCCCGGTTGTCGAATCGATTTCAATTCATCAGTTCGCGGTGGTGGAGGTTGAGCCGCCGTGTTGTTTTGGTAGGAACGGAAGAGGTATTGCATAGGGTGGGGGCGGAAGGAAGTGAAGTATTTTTGTTCATTAGAAAATAGAAATTTATGGCCAGTAGGGCCGCAAATAACAGCTGTTTTTTCTCCAAGTATTTTGGTTTTGAAGATGTGTGGGGAGTATTTGTTCATTCTGTCACCGACGAACTTCTCCGGTTTGCCGAACAAGAATTCGATAGTTTCTCCCATTATAGGCCACCCAAAGCTACCAGGTGGAAGTTTTGCACCGTTGCCACCTTCCGACCGTTTGCGGAAGGCAAGGAAAAGAGGGAAAACGATTAGAGCTAGAGAAAGGCCAAGAGCTAAAACTTCCATTGCAATTTGACTTTGTTGCACCATGAGATTGAAAGAGTTATACGTTATATAGACAATTGATTTATCAATAATATAATATAAACATAAACCCCTTATTTGAAAAAAAGGTTGAACCCCAATCTTGAGGGCACTCACCGTCCCACTCTTAGATTTTTGTGAGGCAGGTAAATAGCGGAATGTGTCCCAACAGGTCAGGGAACAAAAGCAATCTGTACACTGCGCTTACAAGAAGTTCAATTCCATATCTCAGGAATCGAACCCCCACACTCGACTGTCAGTAAGGCATGAGATAACCTCACTCCTATCATTTACACCACTGGGCCATGTCCCGAAGACAACATAAACCCCTTATTTCGTACGCTGTAAAGTCGTCAACTTTGAACAGCAGGGAGGGTAATTTCTAATCTAATAATATATATTGACTAAGTAAGAAGTGGGCGTTAATTAAGTCTATCTCGAAGAAGACTTAAAGAAGGAACCAATGGGAAAATTCATCGTGTTATTGACAAACATATACATATGATGTAATATAATTGTATGCAGTTCATGAATATTCGTGCTATTTTCTTAGGGTGTGAAAGTTGGTGTCAGTCATGTATAACGTTGTTTCATATTAATATATAGAACAGTACCTTTTGTGGATTATAAAAATGAATATATAGATTGTATTATTTTATTATTTTTTCCATGACCACAGATGACTGCGTGTGCACCGACCACTTTTGTATGTGATTTTTCTTTCAGTAAATGAAATAAAGAAGGGAAGGAAAAAATGGAATTGGAAAAATAAATTTACATTAATCGAAAAATGCAATAATAATTACCTATAAAACTTAAATCCAAACCCCAAATACCCTGTTTGGTCCCCATTTTGTGTAGATGAAAATTGATGGAATAGTATTTTTTTAAAAAATGAGTGATTGAAAAAGAAAGGCAAATTTTCGATTTACGTATAATATTATTTTATAGAAAATTGTGTGGTTAAAAATAAGAGAAAAAAATGAAATGTAATGTAATGAAAAATAATGGGAGCCAAACGGGGGCTAAACTTACGAATGTACCAGGAAAAATCCATAATTTATTGTGTGTATACATTAAGAGATGAGATATTTGAATTTCACAAGTTAAATATTTCATTGACCATCAAACTTTGTACTTCGTTATGACTTACTCACTCAACTTCAAGAATTGTCTCGGTGGCCACAAAACTTAAAACCGTTACTTTCTGTCACTCATTGGATGAATTTCGTCTTTAAATCTATCTAGGTGGCAAACGGTAAATCTATGTGGACCGTTAAATCACTCCAAATTATAAGTTAATTGTCATGTCACCTCCACGTCAGAAAATGCCCTTCTCAATTCAATCTAGAATTTAAACACAAATTCTTCCTCGCATATCTCTAAAGAAAAACAAATCCAAGTATAGCAGAAGTGGACATCCATGGAGAAGAGAAGGAGCAGGAACTCGAAAAAAATTGAGGAAAATACATAAATAGATGAAATCAATATTTCAATTACCACAATGGAGTATACTGTGAGTCCGTCACGAACAATGGCTTTGAACTCGTCACCTCCTTTAACTGATTACTCCAAGCCATATTTATCAATTCCCAGAAAACCCCAAAAAAATGAAAAATGTAAAAGATTGGAGTTTCAATCAAAATTTCTGTTCACTGGTTGCAAGATTTCTCCAAATGGATTGTGATTGTGGTTTTCAAAATGTATATATTTTTGGAAACTTGTCCGTACATGATTTCGTCTTCCTTGGTAAAACTTACAAATTCACTCACCAAAATAGCAAATTTTGTACCATCACAAACTCTTCCTATGGTCCTGGGCAGGTTGACATTTTAGGGTAAAATCGATGACTTCGCCTTAGGGTTTGGGTCTGGATTCGATTTCACTTCACATGAACGGTTTTCATCTTCAACCGAAGTTTCTTCAATTATGAGGAAGAAGTCCGTGTTTAAATTCCAAATTGCATGGCAATTAACTCATCATTTGGAGTGATTTAACGATCCACGTAGATTTACCATCTGCCCCCTAGATAAAGTCAAAGATAGAATTCATTCAGCGAGTGACGGAAAGCAACGGATTTAAGTTTAGTGACCACATAGACAATTCTTGAAATTCAGTTAGTAAATCGTGACAAATTGCCGAGGTCGATGGCCAATGGAACATTTAACTCGAGTTTCACGGTGCAAAAAACATTTTACATAACCAGTTTCGGTCACATCCAAGGAAGGCATTTTCAACATTTATGTGCGATCCGATTTGATGAAGGCAAATTCCAATGCTCAATCTTTCTGGAAGTTCACATAATCAAACAATAACACATCAATTTTGGACTCGTCCAATTTAGGATTTCGAATCTCAATCCAACTTTTCAACAACGTCATTGGAATGTCATAATAAAAAAAAACAGAGATAAATAAAACAAAAATAATCACTGCAAAGACAGTTCACAGGGATCAATTATTTGTATATATTAATGTCCCATGCGAATGCTAATCCTAAATCTCAAATTACAGTGATCACAAGAAGTTGTTAATTACAGTGGCAAGTACTATATTGAGGGAATTTCTGTCCTCTTATTTTAGGTTTTAATTATGTCCCTTTGACTTCGTTTGCACACCTGTCATTAGTTTTTCTCTTGTAGGTGCACCCAATAATGAGATCAACTACGTTTCACTATAATTTCTCTCAAACAAACACTTAATTTAAAAGAAAAAAGGAAATTCTAAATTCTTAATAAGATAAGATAGATCGAGTTTCAAATTCTAGGCCATCATTAGAAGACAATTTTTCTGTCCATAATTAGATATTAGTCATGTTACACGTACAAAATTAGTTGACAAAATTTGTTTACAAAACAACATCTACACCAATCATTTCAAAAACATTTGTTTAAATCATTTCAAATCCAAGGTCAAGATTTTGTCAACACTTGTTTTGTACAACTAGATTAATTGTAAAGATATATGTTTTCAATGTCAAATGGTGGACTTCGTGGATAATGGGTCACCCAATTTGACAAACAGAACCTGAAATTTCTTCCTTGTAGCACTTCTTCTCGAAAACTAGGAAAATCAAAAGGTTAGGGATCCGGTCGTTACCTCTGCTTGCTCAATTTTGAATAGGTGGGACCCAACCGCTAATTTTTCCTACCAGAATTTGTTGAACAGGTGATACTGTGCTAGCGGTCTCGGAAAGTTCCCAATCAATCTCATGTCCCCATTTTAGAAGAAATCCTAGAGTTCACAAGCTGTGTCATACTTTGACAGAGCAGGTCAAGACGGCCCCCTCAATGAAGACTTAGAGACCCTCTCTTCATTGGGTAAATTTCGATCCATTTTCCCTACACACTCATTCTATTCACACGAGGTTTTCATTTCTTTCTTTTTAACCACACATTTCTATCAATATACTATTCAAAAATGTATTTTTGGGGAAGAATGAGGCTCAAACAAAGGGCTATGTGGAGTCCATTTCACAATAGCGGAAGAAAAAATATATTTGGCTTAGCAAATGTCTATTAAAATTTATGAAATTTTTACAGGAACTAAAGCGTTCATATATGTATCACATATAAAAATTTGGGGTTTCGACGATAACGTTTGAAGTACAAAAATATTACTCGAGTATGCTGGACAGGAATCTCGGATTCGACACGACGCAGTTTACTAAACCGGGCATAACTTTTTCTCTAGATAATATTTTAAGGAAATTCCAAAGGCTACTATTAGAAGATTCATGGATCTTTCAAACTCAACTAATTTAACTTTAAAATATGCACTGTAGCTTAAGTTATGCTATTTTCAACTAGAAGGACAGAAACTGAAATTTCCATCCAGCATAAAATAAAACTTCATACAAATCAATCCAACACTTCTAAATTCTTGTTAACGTACACTGTCTAAAAATGGAACAAAATAAACATTAAAAAAAACATTTCTAAAAGTTCATCTAAGTTTCATAAAATATTTACATAAATAGAAATATTTACTAGAAATTGAAAGCATTAGAGATTGCCGAACACTTGCCACTATGCCAACCACTGTCATGCCTCGATCTTAACCTGTAAAATTATTTGTAGGGATGAGTACTATAAATAATACTCGGTAAGAAACACTTAAGTAAACGGTAAAAATATATATTTTCAGAAATACAAACTTTAGTTAATTGTGTCACCGTCAATTTCAAGCGAATTGGTGATCAGTCAGTCCGTTTACTCTTAGGTTTTGATAACCTCATTTCATTTGTCATAATCATCTCTTCATCTCTTGTTTAAACCACCAAACGATGATTCCATCATGAGCAATACAATAACACATTTAATGCAAATGAAAATATATAAATCTTACATCACTTACATAAGTGCCGAAACACCCCTACCTTGATGTTTGGAGTTTGAATACTTTTTTCGCGTTCAATATATAAATCTAAAATGCAGCGTACTTCTTGCCTCTTCTTCAAATAAATTTTCAGATTTAAAGATACTTTAGTTTATGGGAAATGGGCAAAAGAATTAGGGAAGAAAATGGGGCTCAAGAAGTTTTTTTTTTTTTTTTAATTTGAGTTATCAAAACAAACTTATGATTTAAAATGAGTATATATATATATATATATAGCATGCCATTCCATTTACACCATAATTCTGTGACTGTACATGAGAGAGAGATGGGATTATAATAAAACATTACTTATGCGTGTGAGTTGGGGACTTTTAAAATAAAAGGGCAGTTTTAATTTAAATTCTAAGTAAAGTGGCGGTGGTAGATGTATTAAAAAAATGAAGGTTACACTCGAGGGAATGGGGGTGGTGGTTGTATTTAAAATTGGAGGTTACAAAAGTAAGTGGGGAGGTTAAAATTTAAAATATTGACTTTCAAATGGATATTGAATAGGACATACAGTAGACTCCAAACTTAATAGCAATTGATGATTATGGTGGTTAATGGTAAGTTGGAATGGTAGTTTTATAAATAATAGTTTGGACCATAAAAAAGACAAAAACTTCCAAATCCAAATGGCAAAATGGGATAGGGACGTGCCCTTATAATCCTTTGAATTCATATTGCGGTTTACGGGAATGAAATTGGTTTGTGAGATAATCAAACACTAAATGGTAGTTTTAAGAAAAAGGAAATGAAACTGATTGGCAAAGCAGTTAATAGGTTTGGAATTTATTAATATACAGAGTAGTGGGGGCGGGGTTATGGCCTTTTTGAAATGTTAGTTTTCCAACAATGAGTATGGACGTGCCTTTAGAAATTGTGGGTGGTTATGGTTTTGAAATGTTAATCTTCAATGAATAAACAGGGCACGTAACTTCCCAATGATCAAATGACAAAATTTTTAATTATATAAATATATATCTTTTGATAGTTAACAACAAATAAAATGGAAGTTTATTAAAATGGTAAGTTGGAGTATAAATGATGGATGATGAAACATGCAAGTAATTTGTCCAATTTCAAATAATAATAATAATAATAATAATAATAATAATAATAATAATAAAATAGTTTACATAATGGAAACCGAAATGGTAGTATTAAAATAAAGT
>NC_036246.1:31746203-31772045 GCF_002742605.1 Olea europaea var. sylvestris | reverse complement strand
TTTCATAGTAAAACTTGCTAACTTTGCCGATGTCCTTACTGGTGAAGTTAATACTTCAATTCTCAGGTTTTCAAAATCTCTTATTAAATGATCATGTCCTGTACACAGTGTTGACAACTGTCTCATATTCTTTCTACTCAGTGCATCAGCAACTACATTAGCCTTACCCGGATGGTACAGGATAGTGCAGTCGTAATCTTTCACTAATTCTAACCACCGTTGCTGTCTCATATTCAACTCCTTTTGGGTGAAGAAATATTTGAGACTCTTATGATCAGTGTAGATCTCACACTTGCTCCCATATAGGTAGTGGCGCCAAATCTTCAAGGCGTGCACTACCGCTGCTAGTTCAAGGTCATGCGTGGGATAATTCTGTTCGTATTGGTTCAACTGCCTCGAAGCATAAGCTATCACTTTCCCATGTTGCATCAAAACACATCCTAAACCAAGTTTGGATGCATCATTGTAAATCACAAAACCTTCTGAACCATCGGGAATAGTCAAAATCGGCGCAGATACGAGCCTGTCTTTTAACTCTTGAAAACTTTGTTCGCATTTCTCTGACCATACGAACTTAGACCCTTCCGAGTCAACCGTGTCATAGGACCTGCAATCTTGGAGAATCCTTCTATAAATCGCCGATAATAGCTGACTAACCCTAGAAAGCTCTGCACTTCTCCAACATTTGTAGGTTTCAACCAATTTGTTATGGCCTCAACTTTGGATTGATCCACTTCAATTCCTCGTACTGAAATAGTATGGCCAAGAAATCCCACTCGGTCTAGCCAAAATTCACATTTCTTGAATTTGGCATACAACTTTTCCTGACGCAGGGTTCTCAAAACTATCCTCAAATGTTCTTCGTGTTGCAAGGAATCTCTCGAATATATCAGTATGTCGTCAATAAATACGATGACAAACATGTCCAAATACAGATGGAACACTCTATTCATCAAGTCCATAAACATCGCAGGGGCATTCGTGAAGCCAAAGGACATCACCGTAAACTCATAATGCCCATACCGAGTCCTAAATGTCGTTTTTGGTATATCAACCAACTTAATCATCAGTTGATGCTAGCCTGACCTTAAATCAATTTTTGAGAATACGGATACGCCCTTCAACTGATCAAATAGGTCTTCAATCCTAGGAAGAGGATGCTTATTTTTTATCGTCAACTTATTCAATTCACGATAGTCGATGCACAGCCTCATAGTACCATCTTTCTTCTTTACAAAGAGTAACAGAGCTCCCCATGGAGATACACTTGGTCTAATCAACCCTTTGTCTAGAAGTTCTTCTAACTGCATCTTTAACTCTTGTAATTCCTTTGGTGTCCTTCGATACGGAGCTTTGGACACAGGAGTAGCTTTAGGTACCAAATCTATCGCGAATTCCACTTCTCTATCGGGCGGAATACCCGGTAGATCATCGGGAAACACGTCAGTATACTCCCGTACTATTGGCACATCATCCAATGTTTTATCTTGAGATGAGGTGACGATAAGACTGACAAGATACCCCCGACAGTCAGGCTTCCTCAACATGCTTTTTGCCTTCAAAGCTGAGATGATGCGAGGAAGTGCCTTAACCTTCGATCCATAAAATCTGAATTCCTCTTCTCCCGATCTTTGAAAAATCACCTCTTTCTCAAAACATACTATCGTGGCTCGATTTTTACCCAACGAATCCATGCCTAAAATAATATCAAAGTCTTTCATCTCTATAACGTACAAGTCGGCCTCTAACGTTAGTCCATCAAAATTTATTTGTACTCCCATTGCTATCCTATCTGTATCAATAGTTCGTCCTAATGGCATACTAACCTCTAGTGCATTATCATCCTTCTTACATGAAACATTAATCTTAGCTAAACATGCATTAGATATGAACGAATGTGTTGCACCGGAATCAATAAGGACATAAACCGGAGTTCCAGAGATGGATAAAATACCTGCGATTACATCCGGATTTTGGGAAGCCTCATCGTAAGTCAGAGCAAATACCCTTGCTTTTCCTTTCTTCTCTTGTTCAGTTTTCTTAATCGATGGACATGAGGAAACCATATGGCCAGGTTGGCCACACTTATAGCAAGTATACTTTCCATACAGACATTTTCCTGTGTGAAACTTGTTACATTTAGGACATTAGGATGGAGGATTACTTGACTAGCCCACAATTGTTTGCTTCTTAAACTGTCCAGAATTCTTATTCTTATCCTCCCACTTCCTTTTTCCAAAGTCATTATGCTGTCCCTAATTTATCAACTTCACCCCCGAATAAGTTACTATTTGAGCTTTCTTCACAACTGCCTGAAAAGTGGTGAGATCGTGTGAACTCACAATCTGCCTGATCTCTGGGCGCAGGCCCCTCTCGTAACGTTTTGCCTTCATTAGCTCAGTACTTACAAGATGTGGGGCATATCGGGACAATTCCTCGAACTTGCTCTCATACTCGGAAATTTCCATATCTCCCTGTACCAGTCTTAAGAATTCTGCCTCCTTATAGTCTCGTAGAGCTTGTGGGAAAAACTTCTCTGTTAGCTCCATTTTGAACTAGTCCCAAGTTAAATTGTGTTGTTCCTCCTCAGTGCGAGTACGTGATGAGGATTCCAACCAATGGCTTGCTCTTCCAACTAGCATAAACTCAGCACATAATACTTTTTTATTTTCTGGACAAGAGATGTGCCGAAAGATTTTCTCAATAGCACGCAACCACTCTTCAGCTGTCAGAGGGTCTTTCCCTCCATCAAAGGTAGGGGGTTGATATCTGCGAAACTGTTCTACCGTCGAAATAGACGGTATATGTGGATATGCTAATGGCATTGGCGGTACAGGTGGGATTGGTGGAGCTGGAGGTGCAGCCTGAGCGGCCAAGGCCCGTTTCAACTCATCAATCTCTCGCCTTAATTTCGTAATTGTCCTTGCTCGCACCATCGTCATATATACCATCATAAATGTAATCTCATTCAGAGAAGTCGACAGTACTTGCACAATATAGGGAAGAGATTTATAGCTCAAAAAAATCTTTTATTATCATCTAAATAAAATCCTTCAAGAGGAATACAAAGCAATAACAGAGCGTCTGGCGCTAATCAACGAAAAACAAAAGAAATCCTACTAGACATCAATAACAATTAAATCAAATAAAATCTACTAAGATTTTGATTCTTTATTCATCGTCATCACTAATTCAGCCTCCATGAACCCTAAGTTTTTTAGAAGGTTGTGCCTCGTTGTCTGAAATAGGTGGAGGTGCATCATCGTGAATGTACATCTCAGTAGGTACACTATTGTCATCAGGGATCGCGATCGGGCCAACTCCCACTGATCTATCAGTTCCATGCAAAAGGCTTCATAGTTAATCTCTCGAGGCAAAGTAGGCAGAACAATACCCCATAAATAATCATAAATCGATTCGGCAGTCTCTAGCCACTCTTTTGGCAAGGCATCGATAAGAAGGCGGGTGGCCCGACGTCCAGTGATCATATAGTCTAGTGGTCTCACCTCTCTCCACCTTACAAGCATCTCCCAAATGTGCTCACGCATATTGTGCATTGGATTCCACTGATACTCTTCATACTGTCTCATGATCTCACATCGACGAGGCATCAATGAACTCATCTTCCTACCAGTTATTCAAAGTCCAATTAGTGGGTATCTAATAGGTTTTAGTTAATTCTTGAGGACTTAAATAAACATTTAATATGGTCACATTCTCAAAATACTTTGCAAAATAATGATTATTCACAAAAAGTATTCAGCTCAAACATATATTAATATTCATAAATACATTTCAAATGTTGTATCTGAAATAACTATTCTATAATCATCACATAGATACAAGCATAATCATAAAACATTCTTTACCTCAAAATCAACATGGCGCGGCTATGGCTGGCATAGTGCTCAGGATCCTCATTAAAAGAATTTTGATCATCTTTATATGTGACACAACACTCCTAAGATATGGTTTCTATCACAAGTCTACAGAAAAATAAACCTGGCTCTGATACCAAGTTGTAACGCCCCGAATTCTCGAAAATCGGAGCGTTAAAAATAATATTCGTTTCTTTCTTTGGTTTGACCCCTTTGACGCTAGCCAAAGTATTTTATAAATCCAAATTTTTTTTATATATATATAAAATATAATGGAAGGTAGTTATCCATATAACTTAAGCAAATGTAGCAAAATTATTTGAAGACAAATCGACAATTACGAATTTCACAACAGAGGAAGAAAAAATATATTTGGCTTAGCAAATGTCTATTAAAATTTATGAAATTTTTACAGGGACTAAAACATTCATATATGTACCACATATAAAAATTTGGGGTTTCGACGATAATGTTTGAAGCACGAAAATATTACTCGAGTATGCTGGACAAGAATCTCGGATTCGACACGATGCATTTACTAAAACGGGCATAGCTTTTTCTCTAGATAATATTTTAAGGAAATTCCAAAGGCTACGATTAGAAGATTCATGGATCTTTCAAACTCAACTAATTTCACTTTAAAACATGTACTGTAGCCCAAGTTATAGTATTTTCAACTAGAAGGACAGAAACTGAAATTTCCACCCAGCATAAAATAAAACTTCATACAAATCAATCCAACACTTTTAAATTCTTGTTAACATGCACTGTCTAAAAATGAAACAAAATAAACGTTAAAAAAAACATTTCTAAAAGTTCATCTAAGTTCCATAAAATATTTACATAAATAGAAATATTTACTAGAAATTGAAAGCATTAGAGATTGCCGAACACTTGCCACTATGCCAACCACTGCCATGCCTCGATCTTAACCTGTAAAATTATTTGTAGTGATGAATACTATAAATAAAACTCAGTAGGAAACACTTAAATAAACGGTGAAAATATATATTTTCAAAAATGCAAACTTTGGTTAATTGTGTCACCGACAATTTTAAGCAAATTGGTGATCAGTTAGTCCGCTTACTCTTAGGTTTTGATAACCCCATTTCATTTGTCATAATCATCTCTTCATCTCTTGTTTAAACCACCAAACGGTGATTCCATCATGAGCAACACAATAACAAATTTAATGCAAACGAAAATATATAAATCTTACATCACTTACATAAGTGCCGAAACACCCCTACCTTGATGTTTGGAGTTTGAATACCTTTTTCACGTTCAATATATAAATCTAGAATGCAGCGTACTTCTTGCCTCTTCTTCAAATAAATTTTCAGATTTAAAGATACTTTAGTTTATGGGAAATGGGGATTAATATGCTAAAATAGGGATGGTTAAAATTGGAGGTTACAATGGATAATAAAGTGGGGGTAATGGATACAATTTGGAGTTGTAATTTTATTTTCAAATGAATGATCGGGGACGGTTTTGGCATTGACAAAAATAGAAGTTTATTAAAATGATAAGTTAGAGCAATAATAATGGATGATGAAACATGCAAGTGTTTTGTCCAATTTCAAAAAAATAAAAAGTTTACATAATGGAAACAAAAATGGTAGTATTAAAATAAAGTGTGTCGTAAGAAAAATAATGTAACCAAATTAACATAAAATTGTCCATTAAAAGCGATTTTAACACCTTGTAAACTTTAAGAAAATCAATTACGCAGAATTTTACTTTCGTAACCAAAATTTAATTTGAACTATTAGGAAGTGTCGTAGTTACATAATAATATAACCCAAATTATATTTGAGTCCTATAAGAAAATTTTATTTGAAACGAAACAAAACACTTTTTTTTCGATCGCTACATCAAACAAGGGCATAATTGTTGTCGAAAGCCGATTTCCTACTGTAAATCTTGAGAAAAGCACTGTTTAAACTTGGGGCCGTCAAAAATAAACTCAACAACATGACATCAAATCAAACGAAGATCTAATTTTCTCATCTTTTATACAACAAACTATAAATAAATAAATAAAAAATGTTGACCCCCACCCTTGAAGGCCCCCACAGCCCCGCCCCTAAAGCTTTGTGAGTGAGATAAATCATGGGACGTGCCCCAACAGATCAGGGAACAAGAGCTGCCTGTTCACTGTGCCTACAAGGAGTCCAATTCCATGTCTCAGGAATCCAACCCCCCACACTGGACTGCCAACAAGGCGTGAGATAACATCACTCCTGTTCTTTGTTCTTTGCACCACTGAACTATGCCATAGAGGGCTCTTTTATATAACATACCAGACAGTAGAAGACGTGAACTACACTCAGAATTTTTAAAGGCAACAACACAATCCAAATCCTAACACATATTACCCAGGCTGGAGAAACCACCCAGGTTTTTAATGGAGTAATAATCAGGGAGCTCACATTGCGCCACAGCAGACCACACCACCCGGATTTCAACAGAATAAGAAGAAGTCTTCCTTGGAAGATCTTGTGACTAAGTTAGCAGAAATATCCACTCAACACATGCAGAGAACGAATAAGAGTTTGCAAGTTCAGGATGCTGCTATAAAAAATTTGGAGAATCAAATGGGACAAATAGCCAAGGCACTTTCAGAGAGACTACCAGGAACATTACCTAGTGACACTGAAATAAACCCTAAGGAGAACTGCAAGGCTATAACTACTCGTAGCGGGGTAGTGCTACCTGAAATAAATGTGAAAAGGTCGGTTTCTACACAAGAGAGGGTACCTACCAGGGTTGAGGAGCATTTGGAGAAATCTACACCGAGCAAAGAACAAGAAGAAATACCAGAGGATCCAAAGGTTAAGGTAATCGCTCCTACCAAAGACATGGTTCAACCACTCCCATTCCCACATAGGCTACAAAAGCATAAGCTGGACAAGCAGTTCTCGAAGTTTCTTGAGGTATTCAAAAAGTTCCAGATCAATATACCATTTGTGGATGCACTTACACAAATGCCTAGCTATGTGAAATTTATGAAAGAAATACTCACAAATAAAAAGGACAGTGATACTGAATGAAGAATGCAGTGCCATCTTATAGAATAAGCTACCACCTAAACTAAAGGACCTAAAGAGTTTTACTATCATTTACACTATTGGTAACATGTGATAGAGTTCTCTGTGATTTAGATGCTAGTACTAACCTCATGCCTTATTCTATTTTCAGGAAATTAAACTTGGGAGAGGCGAAGGCAACATCGATCTCATTGCAGTTGGTAGAAAGGTCCATAAAATTTCCCAAGGGAATTATTGAAGACATATTGGTTAAGGTCGATAAATTTATTTATCCTGTGAATTTTGTCATTCTAGATATGGTTGAAGTGGACATGCCATTGATATTGGGAAGAACATTCTTTGCAACATGTCGAGCGTTAATAGATGTTCAGAAGCGACAATTGATGTTGCGATTAAATGATGAGCAGGTGACATTCAATATTTTCAGTGCTATCAAGTATGTAACGCCCCGAATTCTCGGAAACCGAAGCGTTAAAAATAATATTCATTTCTTTATTTGGTTTGACTCCTTTGATGCTAGCCAAAGTATTTTATAAATCCAATTTTTTTTATATATATAAAATATAATGGAAGGTAGTTATCCATATAACTTAAGCAAATGTAGCAAATTTTTTTTTTTTTTAGACAAATCGACAATTACGGATTTAACAACAGCAGAAGAAAAAATATATTTGGCTTAGCAAATGACTATTAAAATTTATGAAATTTTTACAGGGACTAAAATTCATTCATATATGTACCACATATAAAAATTTGGGGTTTCAACGATAATGTTTGAAGCACGAAAATATTACTCGAGTATGCTGGACAGGAATCTCGGATTCGACACGACGCAGTTTACTAAAACGGGCATAACTTTTTCTCTAGCCAATATTTTAAGGAAATTCCAAAGGCTATGATTAAAAGATTCATGGATCTTTCAAACTCAACTAATTTCACTTTAAAACATGCATTGTAGCCCAAGTTTTACTATTTTCAACTAGAATGACAGAAACTGAAATTTCCACCCAGCATAAAAATAAAACTTCATACAAATCAATTCAACACTTTTAAATTCTTGTTAACATGCACTGTCTGAAAATGGAACAAAATAAACATTAAAAAAAACATTTCTAGAGGTTCATCTAAGTTCCATAAAATATTTACAAAAATAGAAATATTTACTAGAAATTGAAAGCATTAGAGATTGCCGAACACTTGCCACTATGCCAACCACTGTCATGCATCGATCTTAACTTGTAAAATTATTTGTAGGGATGAGTACCATAAATAATACTCAGTAGGAAACACTTAAGTAAACGGTAAAAATATATATTTTCAGAAATGCAAACTTTGGTCAATTATGTCACCGTCAATTTCAAGTGAATTGGTGATCAGTCAGTCCACTTACTATTAGGTTTTGATAACCCCATTTCATTTGTCATAATCACCTCTTCATCTCTTGTTTAAACTACCAAACGGTGATTCCATCATGAGCAACACAATAACACATTTAATGCAAACGAAAATATATAAATCTTACATCACTTACATAAGTACCGAAACACCCCTTCCTTGATGTTTGGAGTTTGAATACCCTTTTCGCATTCAATATATAGATCTAAAATGCAGCGTACTTCTTGCCTCTTCTTCAAATGAATTTTCAGATTTAAAGATACTTTAGTTTGTGGGAAATGGGCAAAAGAATTAGGGGAGAAAATGGGGCTAAAGAAGTTTTTTTTTTTTTTTTTTTTTAAATTTGAGTTATCAAAACAAACTTATGATTTAAAATGAGGAGACCCCTTATATATATATATATATATTTCAAATGATGTGGCCGGCAGTTAATTGATGTGGGGAAATAAAAAAAACGTGGTTAGTTGGCAGTTAACAAAAATGGAGATTAATAAGCTAAGATAGGGTTGGTTAAAATTGGAGGTTACAATGGATAATAAAGTGGGGGTAATGGATAAAATTTGGAGTTGTAATTTTATTTTCAAATGAATGATCGGGGATGGTTTTGGCATTGACAAAAATGGAAGTTTATTAAAATGATAAGTTAGAGCAATAATGATGGATGATGAAACATGTAAGTAATTTGTCCAATTTCAAAAAAAAAAAAATAGTTTACATAATGGAAACAAAAATGGTAGTATTAAAATAAAGTGTGTCGTAAGAAAAATAATGTAACCAAATTAACATAAAATTGTCCATTAAAAGCGATTTTAACACCTTGTAAACTTTAAGAAAATCAATTACGCAGAATTTTACTTTCGTAACCAAAATTTAATTTGAACTATTAGGAAGTGTCGTAGTTACATAATAATATAACCCAAATTATATTTGAGTCCTATAAGAAAATTTTATTTGAAACGAAACAAAACACTTTTTTTTCGATCGCTACATCAAACAAGGGCATAATTGTTGTCGAAAGCCGATTTCCTACTGTAAATCTTGAGAAAAGCACTGTTTAAACTTGGGGCCGTCAAAAATAAACTCAACAACATGACATCAAATCAAACGAAGATCTAATTTTCTCATCTTTTATACAACAAACTATAAATAAATAAATAAAAAATGTTGAACCCCAACCTTGAAGGCCCCCACAGCCCCGCCCCTAAAGCTTTGTGAGTGAGATAAATCATGGGACGTGCCCCAACAGATCAGGGAACAAGAGCTGCCTGTTCACTGTGCCTACAAGGAGTCCAATTCCATGTCTCAGGAATCCAACCCCCCACACTGGACTGCCAACAAGGCGTGAGATAACATCACTCCTGTTCTTTGTTCTTTGCACCACTGAACTATGCCATAGAGGGCTCTTTTATATAACATACTTCAACCAATAATACATAATATTCAGCAATCTCTACTTACAAGGTCCTATGATTAAACTCTGCTCCTGTCGATCTTAACTATTTATCAAATGTTTCCTTTCTATTAATTATAGCTAGTGATTCTTGATTGCAAAATGTGCATATGATATAGCATACACAATAACAGTTTTCCACGTCATGTTGTCTTCAATATATAATCTAATTTTCAATTACCCTTGATTGCAAATGTGCATGATATAAAAATTTTCTTCAAGGCAAACCACTTATCCGCTAGTATTTCTATTAACAACACAAGGGAAAACCCCACGAAAGTCTCTGACAGTGAAACAATATCGGGAAAAGGAAAATGAAATTTGTCACGAAAGAATACACTCATATTTTGTTGTTTTTCCTACAAAAAGCAAGCACCATGAATCCTTCAAAATTGCGTACAAAACAGAGCCCCCTCAAGCTATTGAGCATGGGATCGCAACAATACATTCGGTCCCTGTAAAAACACAATTAACGAAAGGAACATTGCAATTAATTCTTGTTTGCACATGAATTTCTGTGCGCTTCATAAATCAGCAGATATTACTGAAATGCATAAAATTATTAAAAACATGGAAAATGCAAGGAGTCCAATGAATTCAAAAATTTGTACATATAAGACAAACTATGTGCTTGAATATGTACTCGTGAAATTCAACAAAATAGCCATACACAACAGGAAGTCTAGCTCATTTACCCCGTTTGAAGTAACAACTTGATGCGCAGGCTACTAGCTTGATGTAATAGTAATGGTCAGCCTTCATCCAAATATATATTTCGCAAAGAATCTATTCACTAGCTTCAGTGCCAAAATTTTGTACCAAGAATTCATCAAGTTGTCCCCAATTTGGTGGACCGGATTCACCAAAATTAACAGAAGGTAATGATCTGATGCATCCAAGGATATGCTGAATGTCGCAATAAAGCCTGGCACAGGATATCCCAAACATTTCAATAGCAGAAGCAAATGAACAATAAATGTAATTCATAGTAAGTTTGTGTTTAGAACATCAAAAATGGTTCTATAAAGCTAACAATCATCTGATCATCATCTCAGAAACATTTGGTATACAAAGTACTGCTGTATCAAGGTCCTTGATACCTGCTATTTGCTTGTGGACTGTTTATCTGCAAGGATTTAAATGCTTCAGAAATTTGAGAGTGGAAGATTACAACAACTTGCCTGCAAAAATAGCGTGTGAAATAGGCATCAATCAGAAAATATAAAACATATCTGAAAAGCATCCAAATGTAAATATATTTTCAACCAAGTATAAACGTTCTAACTAGCTGTGTTTGAATGAAATAACCGAACTTTTGAGAAGAAAAGGACAATGAATGAAAAGGTCTGGTGAACCCGACTTCTGCAAGTAGGGTCTTACCCAAAAATAGCTTGAACATCCTCTTCAAGCAGATGTTTAGATAATGTGCGTTGAAGATAACCAACTTCCTGAATTAACAAATTCAAAAGCAAAAATCAGTGAAAAGTTGCATTTAATGATTGGAAAGCATTCGGAATTATGGAAAATATAAACCACAGGGGGTACACACCATTTGATCTGCTCCAGAGAAGTAAACTAAATATAAAATTTCATATATCAGAAGCACTAAATGTGAGCTCTCTCTTCTGACTTAAAAGACAATAGCAAAAGGTAATTGAATGACTCAAGGAAATACAAGATGCTGAACCAGATTTTGAATTTATATTGTACATATCTCCTATTTTTCTTGCGTAAATGACATTAGCCATTAGGATGTTAGGCTGAACAGTGTCTAAGGCAGCTTTTGTATTATCCCTACGAAAGTAAAGCTAGAGCTGCAAACAGCTACTTCCTGAAAGAAATCGCAATCACTTTTTTATTGGTGCATTCCTGTTGATTAACAAGCACAGTGGCACACCCCAAAAGGTGACATGTCACCTTCATTTCTTCAACCAGTACAAAATTACACTGGTATGCATGAAGAAGTAAAAAAATCTCTAATTCTGCAACCTGAGTCAACCAATGGAAGATAATTGACAACTAAAATCATCAAGATGAAACCCAAGAAAACCACTTGATGGTGGGGTCGCACACAAACCTTTTTTAAATAATTATTTTTTTTATTGATATAAAGTTTTTTGCTTAGGAGGAGAAAATAACAGCAGTAAAGCTCTACAGCAGTTCGGCAATCTGTACACGTTTTTGAAGAACACACTATTTTCAGATGGAATTAGCACATCAACAACTGGCCAAAGTGAGCAACAAAAGCAGATGATTGGTGATTGAGTAATTGAAAGTTCGCAATAGTTTTATATCTCTGAAACAATAGCATCCACGAACTGAAATTAACACATAGGTAACTGTTAAAATGGAGCAACAAATTAATAATTACTTTCTCATCTCTTTACCTATCTTCGCAGCAATATTTCAATTTGCTTTGACATTTTTCATTTCAAATGCTTCATTCTATATCTCTGAAAACCTTTTTTCCCACATTAGATAAAGTATAATGCAATAAGAAAATAAATCAATACTGCATGCCAAGATCTCCCCTCATACTGCTTGACATCCCCTGGAGAACAGGACGTCAGGAAAAATGGGCAGTTTTCTTCAACCCATGGCTGAATATTTACATAAAATGACACATTCTTATGTACCTTAGTGAGAGACCGAGCAAACTGACTCGGCTGTGGATCAGTATCCTCTGATCTATTCCAACTCTCAACAATTTGTGGCAAGCCACGTAGATGAACCACCAATCTTTCTCTCATTATCTGAACCAGCTTAGAGTGTATCTCATCGCGGTGAACTTTGTAATCCTGAAGTCAAGGAAACAAACAATAGTGTCAGTAAGGTTATTAAAAGAGAGTCTGACAACCAGTAATATAGTTACGCAAAATATACAGATAAACATTCCAAGTTCTATAGTGATTTTCAAGCAATATAAGAAATGTGTAAGATGATATCAGTGGCATATATTGTATCTTTTTATCATTTTTTGTTTCGCTAGAAAAGAAGAAAAGGTATGGATCAGATGCTCTAAGAATCAGAAAAGGAATTAGGCTTAAGCTCTATAGTGCTTTAGCTGATTAACTTCATTGGGACCAAAAAGTCAGCCACCAGATAAGCCAACTCTTGAAGATTTTGAATATGTTAAAAGAAAAACTGAGTACAGAAAAACTGAGCACCATTTTAGGGAAGAAAGAAAAAGATTAAACAGTAGCATTAAAATTAATATAAATCTCACTTTTAACCCTGATTCAAAATGTCACTGCTTAAACCCCAAAACAAATGTTATTTCTGTCACATGTTATAGCATTTTATGTCATCATTGGTCAATGCTTTAAGAAGTTCCAAAACGTCCTCATTGTTCATCCAGGGACTACCATCAAACCACATATAGGTGATAAGACCTGTGGCCAATTTCTGTTTGCATCTAATAGTAAGATTGTAGACAACATGAAAGAAATACAATTGTTTAGAAGTTGAAATAATCACAAAAACAGCCTCAATGCTTTGTGATTTTCAGCCAAGATGTTGATCGACCGCATCCCACTGTGGTAACTGAGAGGGAGATCTTAAACTACTTTTATACTACATTATTTAACGGTGCACTGCCTCAAAAAAAAAAATTAAAAAAAAAAAAATGGGAGCCCTGATTCAATTTTATTGATACTAGAAAATTTTCAAGGTGGTCAAATACCAAGGTAAATGGATTAAAACATACTCTCTCCGTCCCAATTATATAGGCAAAGTTTTTTTTTTCTCTTGTCCCAAATATATTTGCCTGTTTTCTTATCTAGAATATTTTGTTTTATTCTTTTACCAATATACCCTTACTCAATTTTCCCCATTTAATATGTCGATTTCTTGAAATCATCCAAATACACACTTTTCCCACTTCTTGGAAACATGAAACTCTCATTTCTTCTTCTTCAAATTAAATCCTTTAAATTCTTTACTAATTCCAACAATAATTTACTACTACATACTGAAAATTAAATAGGAGAAAACTAGAAAAGATCTTGGCAAAATTTAATTTTTCAATGACATTAAAGAAGATTTCTAAATCCGTGTGAAAAACAAAACAAGCCTATATAATTGGAACAGAGGGAGTAATAAACTTAATGGAAATATTAATCAAGGTGACTTTTCATAATGATCAACAATATCTGAAGCTAAAATATATTACTTCAGAAATTGCCTGAGTAGTAAAAATAGTCTATGAAGATAAGCAGTGTTCGTTGGTAGTATGACCATATAAAGAGCATCAAAAAGGCAAAAATTTCTTTACAGAAAACAGAACAGGAAGAGTAATACTATAGAATGAAAATTCACTTACATTTGCTACTCTGTCAATCTCTAACAACAATAGCCCTTTGTATGTCTCTGGCACTTTCAAGGAGAGAACTCTCCTGATTTCTTACATCCAAGAAAAAAGTCTTAAGTCAGTGGATAGTGCTTCAAATACTTAGGCAGAGACTACAATTTCAGGAAAGGAAAACAACAAAAGAAACATATGCTTGAAAGCCATCAGAAGTGCGAAGGAGTAGAGGATGGACATTAACCACCTACTAATGTGCAAACAAACTGTTTGAAGATACAATTTACTTGTATTGGAGGCAGAAGGGCTGCAACATCTTTTCCATAATTGGAGTGTAAAGGGATTCACTTGGTGAATAGGCAAGCTATGGAAAGTTTGCATATGTGGACCAGATGGATTGAGCAAAATGGAAGCAGCTTCTGAAGATGATGAAAATCCTGGGATACCTTTTTGTTTATTTTAATGATTTCAGTGCACACCAACTTGTAACAGTTTTTCATGGATTTATTTGTGTTACAAATTTGGTGAGCGAATATTGCACGAAGGTGGTGAGGCTTTTTTTTCCCAAAATTCTTCCAAGCTTTATTAAAATCCTCGCTTATGGCGGAGGAAAACTGTAGTTACAATACTAAAAGGACAATCCAAATAACAAGTAAAATCTCAATAGACACCATTACCCAAAACTTCAAAATGCATAGTTCATTTCCTCAAATAAGCCACCCCCATCATAACTAGACAAATTAAGCCTCAAGCAAGCCTTGGCAAGTCTGTCCAGTTATTAAAATGTTTCAATAGGCCCTTAGCTCCCAACCCAGCTAGACAATCTGCCACTTGATTCTCTTCTCTCCATTGATGTGTCACTTGGTAATCAAACTTCAATAATAGCTCCACAAAATCATTCCAAAAGTCCCACAGATACCACAAAGAACATTTCCAGGATAATATCCATTAGACCACCAACAGCGAGTCACGCTTAATGTCAATATGATTTACCCCCAACTCACGGCATAAATGTAAACCTTCAATGAGTGCTCTTAGTTCAGCTTCATTATTAGTCCCGTCATCGAAATAAATACTAAAAGAGGAAACCAATTCACCTTTTTCATTGCTTTTCACTCCCCCACCACCAATTTGTCCAGGATCCCCAAGACTACTACCATCCACATTAAGTTTCACTCGATTATGGGTGGTGAGGCTACATGAATGTATACATCTTGAAAATAGGTCACTTATTTTCTCAATGGACACAGTTGATGGATTTAACAAACAAAAATATCCACACACCCCCTCAAGGCACAATTTTTAAAGGAGATACATTTAAGTTAATCACATAGAAAAACATGACCATCTATAACCCAATTGAAGGACATGAAGATAGAATTTATAAACTACCTGGAATAATCGCATAAGTGAAGCTGATAACCTGACTTGCCATAGCCAAGTGTTTAGAAGTAATAGACTTCAAACCAGAGACCTGAAATGGATTTTTTTTCCCAAAAATTTTTATAAGAAAACGCACAATGTAGTAACTAATATTGTATGATGAATTAACATTACAAAAGTAAAATCAACTGAAACACAAGGTGGATCAACAATAAGTCTCAACCTGAAGTCATTATTTATCAACAGATTTAAAATACCAATCATGGATCACCATAAAACTAGTACCGTTTCTCTAGAACTTTTTAGACCTATTAAACACACTCATCTACATCAAATTGTTCGTAGTGAAATATTGGCATCAGTTCTTTCATTTTTCTAGGAGGAAGAAGAACTCGAGATCAGCATATGAATTTAATTACTTTTCCAGTTTTCTTGCCCAAGACAAAATAACCTTAACATTAATTTTATTCTAGAAATCTGTATTCAATCAAGACAGTCCCTTAAACCCTTAACTCTCCATCACATGCATCTAACTGTTAAACTCACACTTCATCCACGAGAGAAATTTGGTGTAAATAAGAAATTTAGTAATAATTAACAGTAGATATTTCATAGTAAATCTTGAGTGCCCTCAATGCTAGTGCACAGGCCTACATCCTGCACCAAGCCTATCTGTATAAGCATTTTTTTTTTTTTTTTTTTTTTTTTTTTAAATTAGCCTTCCAGGTGGTAGTAGCTCATATTCCTATTCAAACTAAAATATGGAGAACCAATAAGGAATCATTCGAAGCTAAGATAGCATCTATGGTTAATAGAAGGTAGCGTGTAGAGATGTTAATGGATTGGATTTTGATCCAAATCCGATAACTCGATCAAAATCCGAATCTGATAATCCATTAACTAAATGAAGCAAATATAAATATAGGTCAATCCGATCCAATTTGTTATAATAATATAATATATTTTATATATTATCACATAATTTTTTCATTTTGAAACTTGTATTATATTTTACAAATAATTTTCAAATAATAAATAATATTTGATAATAGTATGATATTGTTAATTGAAACATTTAAAGAGTTTTTAATTTTTTATTAATTAAAATAAAATAATAATAATAATTTATTTATTTTATAAATTAAACAGCCAAAGGGACCAATAGTTGAAGTTTTTTTATTGTTCCCAATTCCCACAAAAGAGTCACTAAAATATCATAGGATTTGCAATCTATAAATAGATGAATCAAGAATTGGGTGAAAAGATTTATGTGCCTTTTAATTATAGGGCTTAGAAGTTGACTAATATAAAATTTTTATATTCTTAATTTATTCAATTTCGGGTCAGATATCCAATAACATAGTAAATTGGATACGGATTTAACGATCAAATATCCATTGGATTATCGAATTAGATAATTATTCTTATCAAATCGGATATGGGCAGATCCGATCCATTTACAGCTCTACATCTAACTACTTTTTTTATTACTTTTTTATTAGGTTTACCATGTACATTAATAGGTATTGATAAAGAAAAATACTGGAAAGTTTTATATTGAAAATTTAACCTGACAATAAGTGTGATACAAATAATAGAAAGTCACCAATCACATGTCCACTATAATACCTGCAAGGCATTTGCGCCAAGAACAAGATGACACGTCCTTGAATTGAAAAATTTCAATATCTCAACAACACGGTGAACAACTTCAGCAGATAGTGTTGGCAAACAATTATTCATATCAACGTACTCTGACAACATCTTCACCAAATATAAGCCACTGACGGGAAGGGGAAAAAAATGGAAACAAGGTTAGTAATCAAGTTCTTTTTTAGACCCAGGACAGATATTCAAGCTGATATTGAGAAGATAACTTGTAATTTGAATATCAATGCATTCATAAGATTAAAAGACTAGTGCAGTACTGAAATACCTGGTGTAGGCAAAAAGCTCCAAGTACTTTACAAATAGCTATAATCCACCCAAACAAACCAATTAACTAAATGTTGAGTTGGTGAAGTTTCTCATTTTTTCAATTTTTTATAGAATTATTTAACCCCTCAGGAAGGCCCCCATTACCCAGAGTGCCAGATGCAGTGCAGTGCACTCTCCAACAGATTATATGGCCATGGTAGTCCAATTCCTAAGTTTTCAGTTTTACCGGTTTATTTAGATCAGATTACTTATGAACACACTAATAGAAGAAACGTGTCTATTGTTTCCCAAATAAGCTAGTCAACATTAGAATTTTTAACATTCAGAGAAAGATATAAATAATGACGGCTCATCAGTTTACCAAGTAGAAGGAATAGAAAGATATATAAAAATAATAATAATAATAATAAAATAACAGATATGCACAGCGTCCAAAGAAAACATACATTTCTAAAGAGACAATTATTAAGGATGGCTCACCAGTTTACCATGTGATATCCAACACCTTTAAAATAAAGCATCCTGAGGGAAGATTTTCCCCGTTCTCTCGTGTTAACATTATTACTTTGAGTGGAAGACGTTCCAGAAGTTCCAACATCAGTATTGCCACTACCAGACGCCCCACTCAGGCGTGAAGATTCGGCATTTTGTGCGTGACCTGCTGACATTCCATTAGAATCTGGCAGTTCAATGTGTGGAGATGAATTTGAAAGTCCAGCATCAGCCTCAGGGAAATCATTACTGCTTGATATTGTTTCACTGTTGTCATATGTACCAGGAGCTTCATCTCTATGTCCATCAGTCATGGAATCTGAAGAAGTCAATGAAGTGACAATGGTCTGAAACTCATCTGGAACATCTATCTCAGTCCAATTTTCTTGGTCAAGTAAAGCCTTCATCTTTGCCATCTACAATAACCAACATGGGAATCAGTCTAGGACTCAAAGTTAGAAACCTGGTTAAAGCCAACAAAGTCAGGTGGAATGGAAACTAACTCGAAATTCATGCTGGAACTCGATAAAGGCTTTAGCCTGTGACTGTAGCGTTCCACGAATGCTGTATCCCAACCTTCCACCAATCTGTTTACGTTAGCATAATATGGTATCATGACCACAACAATACAAAGCTCTATTTGATAGACAAAAATGGACCAGAAAATCAATATTACCTTCTCTGTTGAACTTATGAATTCCTGACTGATGTTATAGACACTAAGAAAATCCTGTAGCCTCAATTTTGGATGAATTTGAGAGCGAATTCCAACAATTTTTGCCCATCTTCCATGAGCAGCATCACAGGCTGCAAATAGAGCTTCTGCATTCTCTCTTAAGATATCAGTTCTGTACATAAAAAGGGAAAATATATGTTAATGAAGAGTGTGAGTGTGTGTGTGCGTGTGTGTGCATTTCACACGGTACAAGCGTTCATTTGAACTTCTAAATACATGTCCAGACTCATTCGCAATGTAGTTGGGCCTCTAATTTGTTATTTCAGAAAAATAAGAAAATAAATCAAGCAAATGATGTATTTGAATAATCAACATCTAGTTAAATATAACAGCCTCGAGAGGAATTCATTTGAGGGGATCTCTAACCAAAGCTTTTTAAATCTTTTACTATTCATTAATTGATAAGTAGAAACTAATTTCTCTAGTGATTCAATTTTCAATGTGAAGAAACTACGACAAAAGCATAACAATTGTACAATTACTCTAAAAAATCTCTTCAATCCATGCCAGCATTTCCAAGGACTAATATTTTGTTCTCTTTTTGGCAGAATAAGCTACATCCCTTGGCAAAGATGCAAAATTTTTCTGTATTGTGTTATTGTTTGCTAGAACTGGGTGGAGGAGAGGAACATGTGACGGCCTTAAATGCTACTCGAATCCTGTGATTCTAACTATTATTGATGGATGTGGCCTTAATCCAACTGTCAGGGATACAGAGTTGATAGAATCGGATAAGTTTATTTGTCAGGAATGATTGCCTAACCTTTCTTCTCCATTAGCAACAACCTTTTCTCTTATCACTCATGAAACCCTTTCCCTCCCCATATCCAGTAAAACTAGCCATGATAACTGGTTGCATTATGCAAGCTCTGTCCCCTTTTAATCTCAATGAGGAAATTTTACAGATTTAACAAAGACCCACAGGCCAAACAGGAAATTTTCCTCTGGCCTTCTGTTTCCCTACCAGCTGAATAAGCAGCCAAAGAAATGTGTATCCAACTATAACAGCCAAGGGAACAGAATTTTACCGGAAGTTTCTTGAAAGATTTGATGGACTTGTGTTATCATTTCCCCTTCCCTGGATAGATGAAACTCTGGTATCATTCCCCAGGGAAGATTGTGATAAAATGGAATTACCCTGCTCGTAAGTCTCCTGAGTTGTCTCTGGAGCAGCTGCACCAAGTGCAATTGCAGCAGCAACTGAAGCAGCAGCATAGTGACCACTAAGATTGCCCATTATCCACTCAATTGCTTTTTTAACATCAGAAGCCCTCATCAAGCGCATCTGCATTCACTAAAAGAAAGAATCAAGTAACATCATGCCAAAATTAGAATCAAGAGTGTACCAAGAACGAGAATTATATCTCGATGAATGACGCTAAATTTGAGTCAATTCAATCAAACAACACAAATATCAAAAATATGATCCTCAAGAAAGGCTGGATAACATACGTTCCAGGGCTAGTATAGATATTGTAATAAATGAGGAAAGATCGAAGCGAAAATTTGTAGTCAATTGGGATGGGAGGATCCACCTTATAAACATCATGCCAAATCTGATTTCCCAGGGCAATCTTACGGGTCATGTTGAAAAGAATTCTACCAAAAAGTGGCTTATCTTTCTTTAAAAGTTAAGAAGCTGATTATAGACCCAAGGTATAATTATAGAACAATTGCTAATGCTCTTCTGCACTATAAAGTGCTTTTATTTCTCCTAGCCCTCTCACTCTTTACAATTCGAGCTTAGTAAGTCTTTCTTCTTGTCATAAATCCAATTCTTCATAGAGCTCATTGTTTCCCCAGAACATAACTAATCAAATCAGCACTAATCTCGAAAATAGCCGTTCATGTATAAGCCTCCGTTTGGCAAATCTTATAAATTATTTTTTTAAATGGTCAAATTTTATTTTCAACCACACTTTCCAATGAACTCACAAGTACTATCTACTTATACAACATTCATTTCTATCTATCTAAAACTAAACCGTGTCTAGATTCTTCCCAAAAGGAGGCTAAGAAAAATAGCTAAAAATTGCACATTTCCATTGCTTGTAGTATTTTTTTAGGTAGCTTACACCAAATACTATATAAAGAACTAATAGATGAATAGTTAGTGTTTACCACTATATTGTTCACGTGGCACTGTTGACTTTTCAGTATTTAGTTAAATTAAGTTTTGCTCAAAAATCTAGTTTTATGTTCTTTCCAAGATATTCTCCTTTCTTCTTTGTTATATTTCTTGGTTGACAAGTGTGGTGGCATTTGGTCATTCAGAAATGACTAGTCCGGCAACACACAATAACTTCTTTTCAAACTTCGTTTATTCAAAATTTAGCAGTTGGCTTTTACTGTTTCTTTGAGGACACTGGGATTGCTCAAATCGTCCCCAAAAGAAGCCTTATGGATAAGTAAGCAGTGATCAACTTGTAGTTTCTAATTTATAAACTTTGTGCAGGAACTTACATCATGAGTAGCAGTTACACCACTTGAGGCAATGTCATAGGGAATATAATAGGTTTATTCTGGATAACTGTAATGTTGAAGTAGGAGAAATGGGCACAGATACATTACCTGTACAATCATGAAAACTTCCTCCAAAAGTTTCAGAAAGCCATCAGGTGACAGACTTTTTAACTTAGTTCCGAGTGATGAGCCTCCACCTGAGTCATTATTTTAGCATGTAATAAGAATATAAGGTAGAGCTTACAGCTAAAAACTTCTTGCAAAGCTGGTTAGCTTATGTAGTAGATACCCCAAGAGCCAATTAATGAAATCTGAATTGCTTATCAAAAGGGAAACAAGAAAGTGGATGTCCGTTAGGTGTGCACAGTGCTATTTTGTGCGAAAATCAAACATTCGTATAAGGTCAATATGCAAGTGAACCCACCATCTGCATCCACAACCCCGTCTCCAGAAACAGAATCCGACTCCAAATGCATATTCTCAACTGCCAGTTTGACTGAAGTTTTTATTTCAGAAACAAGTGTATCACGGTATATTCTCAACACAGCAGGTAGCTTTCCCTGTAATGAGCATCACACATGATACTATTCTTCAATCTAGGCATCATAACTTCAGCTAGGCAAGTAACCGCTCAGATGATTAGTAGGTAAATAGATACATGATAAATGTGGAACTGACCGTTCTGAGCAATCCAATGATAATGGGAAGGAGCTGGTCTTGAAAATTAGAAATACGCTCTTCCTCTAGTCTAACCTGCAATATTTTAAAATTAGTGTTCAACAGAACTATTGGACTAAAACAGAGTGACAACAACCAAAAACAATGAAGCAAAGAGAAACAGAATCAGAAAGTTTCCACTGCCAAAACAGACTTGACAACATTCAAAAACAGTAACGCAAGGCTACAAGAAACATAGTGCATAAGGTCCAAAATCGAGGAAAACAAGACCACAAATTACAAGGTGAACCAGAAATAAACTAGAGAACATCAGCATGCTGTACTAATAAAAAGCACGTAAGTTGAAGGTAAGCGTCTTGTACTGTATTACGGCTTTTGAGTCGATCAAACCAAAGAAATGATAAACAAAAGATACTGATATCAGAACATAGCAGATGGCAACCTCAGCAGTTCAGAAGTTATCAGTTGAAGTATAACCATTCAGGCAATATTTTCATATCTCGAACAAGATGCTGGAAAACCACTTGATAATAATCCAAGAAATGAAATATTATGGAATAATAGGCATCAGCATTATGTATGGATGCAGCTAAAACAGGCATGCAAATTAATCCACAAGTTTGCACTTGCATATCTCATGCTTACTTCATTATCTCTTCCATTATAAGCCGAGCTATGCCTTGTTAATGATGCCTCCAGATCATCAGCACCATGCAAAGATGCACGGATGAATTCTGCTGAAAGAATGCTACAAGAATGAATTTGATAAGTCAAAATACCAAGCTACCTTGCATGTAACTCCATTATCAAAATATGGGTTAATTGTTAAAAAAAAAAAATGTTATATAGGAAAGTAAAACTAGGTTGACGGCCAGAAGGAAAAGATTAATGTCCAATCAAAAAGTTACAAAATCATGTATAACTTGAAAATGAAGCTAGCCACTTTTTGACAACCATTATTTGAAAACTCCTTTTTCTACATACTCATTTTCAAACACACATTCACACAATAAAATATTTTGCACGTAAACCTAAAAATTTTCCCTACTTTTTAACCACGCGTTCTCCTAAAAATAGCTATTCAAAACATTGTTTTTCCCAGATAATTAATATTTGGGTACAATGAATATAGTACACTGAAACATGAAATTAAGCCCTTGTTTGAGCCCCATTTTAGAGGAGAAAATAAATTTTTGAATAGTGTATTGATGGGAAATGTGTGGTTAAAAAATAAGAAAAAAATTTTAATTTGCGTATAATATTATTTTATTGAAGGATGTATGGTTGAAATGATGTTAAATCACTGTTAAAGAATGCATTTTGGTGGAAAAATGGGGCTAAATTCAATCTAAAGCAAGTCCTGATAATCAAGTGAAAGGGATGAAATCGAAAAGTAAAGCATGTACGGGTAATACAAATACCAAAAACAAGCTGTAAAGAAACAAAATGCACTAAGTAGCAACCTCACTATTTAAGTAAAGCGTCAATAAACTTTATTTGCAACTAAAATGCCTATTCTCTGAAGAATATTTCTT
The DNA here is from genome assembly GCF_002742605.1 of Olea europaea var. sylvestris. Classification (NCBI taxonomy): domain Eukaryota; kingdom Viridiplantae; phylum Streptophyta; class Magnoliopsida; order Lamiales; family Oleaceae; genus Olea; species Olea europaea. The sequence continues at coordinate 31,748,741 of NC_036246.1, read as the reverse complement.
CCTCATTCTCAACTTTTTCGTACAATTTCTTATGTTCATTCAAATCATTATGACAATCACAGTCACTCCCACATACCCAAAGAAAAGCTTTGTTGAAATTTTCACAATCCATGCAGCAGTAGGACATGTTATATAACAAGACACAGGACAGGTAGACAGTAAAAGACATTAGCAAAAGGATACACCAAAGAACAATAACAAACAGATACCAGGCTCTTAATCATTTTAATATGTTTGATGAGAAATTCTGAATGTAGCAAGTAATCGTATCAAGATTCACAGATCCATCCCATATTACTCGCCATAGCTTTTTTGGTTAACTTAAATATATAATTTTGAATTACAAACTTGTTAGTCTCAAATTGAAAAAGCCTCCTAAAACTCTATAAACGGTTTTACTTAAAAATATGGCAAATTGAACCAAAAAAGTCGAGGGGTGACTAGATATAAGAAGAGAGTAGTAACTCATTTGGTGTTTCTAATAAGATCCAGATTTGTCCATCCATGCTTAGAGTAGATTATGAGGTCTAACAAAAACACTGAATCAGACTCATGCATAACCACATTTTCAGTTTCTGATTTTACAGTGATCATTATAAAGAAGAATGTAAACCTTCTGATCAGTTTATATAGAAGCATTTTTAAACGTGGACCCAGAGGCAGCAGAGATTAATATAAACCAGACTAGTCAAAAGCAGGTCAAAACCCATGAAAACCACAATAAAGGCAATCAGTAGAAACCAAAAACCAGTAACAGCCAGCTTTTTCAATTATGCTCCTGAAGGCTTTCACCAGATTACCTTTAATGATGTCAGTAGGAAAGTCTCCTCAAAAGAATAGATGTTAGAGAAAATTTCATTGAAAAAGCTTTCTTAAGCTGGACAGCAACACTAGAAAAATAAGAATCTGCCACAACCCTTCATCTCAGGGCACGAAAGACTAACCTGTTAATAGAGTCTATTGAAGTTGCTACATGGTTCCGAAGATGACGAAAGCAATGCAAACCAGTCAGCTCGTCACCATCCTACCCAATAAATAAGCATTTGCATTTTTATCGGATGAATGGAGGAAAATGCAAAGAGAATAAATGAGAAGATAAATAGAATAGACCTCCAATCCATAGAAATATTTGTAACAAATGAATTGTGCAATATGAAAACTAAAAGCATCTAAAGAAATGCATCCAAACGTAAGCCACGGGATTCAATTTTTTATTTCCTCCGCTAAGTATTATGATATACCTAATTGAATGCTACCATGAAACAGCGCTTTAAAATAGTTTTCGAGAACTTCAAGAAGCCATTATTGTTTTTTGCCAGCTCTGTCCAAACAGTTACAATTTTCTCTCATGATATTTCTGTACTGTGTTCAAAACAAGAGAAGAAACAGAGCTTTAGCCATTTAAACTATGTTTATATAGTCATACTTCAAATTGATTATTTCTTCTATAAGAATGAATATTCATTCGTCACATAAAAGAATCAGTCATTCTCAAATTCTTGCAGTTGAACATGGGGAATCTAAACCTCAACAATGGAGAAGAGAAAAAATACGAAGGTATATATTCAAAGCAATCTTGTGGAAAGTTTACTTTTTATTCCAAATAATAATAATAACTCTATTTTCTGAATATGACTGGACTTTCTGGGGGGAAAAAAATAAAGCCCAGAACTAATTACTTATGGAATTCCCATCACAAATTAGAAAAGATGAAAGGAAGGAAGGAAGAAAAAGCTGAAATGGCTGTAAAATGAGATACTTCAAGAAACTGTAAAACATACGAAAAACATCAGCCACAGACATACCAATAAATGCTGCAAATCATCAGTAATGTCTAAAGCTCCAACACAATCTGCAGACGCGACAAGCTGCACATGATAGGCAATGAATATGTTAAGTCAATATGCTAACAGTTGCGTGTGTAGTAATACAAAAATTAAAAAAAAAAAAATGAAGCCTCAGAGTAACTGGAAATGCCCATAAGCACTCGTCTTGAAGCATAACACCATTGGCAATATAACTAAAGAGAAGGCAAAAGTTAATCAAAAAGGGGCTGTGAGGAGGGAAAATGAACAATAAAGCTAAATCGGGACGGTTAAATGCCCTGAAGAAAGTGCACAACCATTAAATAATAATAATAATTGACGGGGTAGACTATATTGAATCCAATAATGTATCTCATCTTGCGCATGCAGAGCCAAGATAGTTTTGCTTCCACTCATCGTGAAAGATAATATCCCCAAACTGATAAGAACAAGTCTTAGTTTCTTCTTCTTCTTGTTATCATGAAAGAGAACTTCCATTCAGGTTGCCCCAACATCATCATATATATAATGCTCACCTCCAGTGTGGAGCAAGATTTGATCTTTTTTGCAATGTGATTAACAAATGCATGGTGTCAGTGGTAATTGTCTCCACTCCTCCTGGGCATCTTTCGCAAATGTAAACATCATGTTTATATATATTTGAAATACAAAATGGCTATGGGTAGTTTACAGATAAAAGATGATTTGTTACTAGGAATCAAAAGGGGGGGGG
>NC_036246.1:31663183-31745900 GCF_002742605.1 Olea europaea var. sylvestris | reverse complement strand
GGGATATTTTATGGATAGAAAAACACATCAAAGGTAACCTGTGTTTCTAATTGCAAAGGCCTATAGGTGGCTTGCCGTCCATGAGACTAAAACTAGAGTTACAATTTGTGCTAAATATAAATTAAGCTTCAGAATTTTAACGTTGATAATAATTAAACTGAAAATAATAAAGCTGAATTTGATAGCAGATAAAGCTGCATATATTAAATTTTAGAAACTAAAACTACCATGCAAAGCAGAGATAATTAAACTGAAAATGATACATAGTAAAACACTGCAACAACAGGATACAATCACTCTACCGAGTACAATACTGGAGATAACTTACCAATTCAAGAGTGGAGAGAGCCTGGTTGACAGAGAGCACAAGTCTAAGCTTGTTGTGCAGAGATATCAAATCACCCCGTTTCAAGCTTAGCTCCTGCACCGTCCTGGCAGACCCTACCAAGTTGGAGTCCAAGATCCTAATGGTCTCCTTCAACTCCCTGACCCTCCCACACCCCTCGAGAATCTTAGCATTCAAGTCCTCCAATTGCCCCTGCGCCTCAAAAAAGGAGTTGGAGCGGAGCGAGATTTCCCTGACCAAATGCAACTCCACCACATCCAAATACTGCGACAATCTCTCTTGCAGAGCAAGGTTCTCCAAAGTCGTCCTGAACGGGCACGCTGCCCTGAAAGTCGGGCCATCCTCCAACTCAAAATCCTCCTTAAAGTACAGCGCTGGAACCTCCCTAAGACACGCCACTAGCGCTTCACCTGCGGCTCCCTCCGAATCCCCATCCAACACCTGGTGGTCGAGATCATGCTGCTTGAGAATATCCTGAAACCGGGAGTGAGGTTCCGAAACAGACGACAGGTAAGAAAGGAAGTCGGATCGAGTTATTTCGGATCCAGGCTTCGGAACAGAGGGCAAAGGGGTAAACTCGGGAGCCGGTACAGAGGTAGAGGAAGACCACCAGCCCACGAGGGAGGAAGAAGGTTTGGGGTTGTTAAGGATGGAGGAAAAGCTCTGGCTGCTAGCATCAGAAAGTGATTTCGATAATGGAGAAGTAAAACTCGATGATCTGTTGCTATTGGCAAACGGGGATTCGGACCTTCCCGATTGGGAAGGCAGTGAATCCATTATGCAATCAAGATCTATACGTGTGTTTAGATTATATACATATACGAAATGAAATGTAAGACGAAGAATTTGGTTTTGACCTCGGACTGTATCGATGGCGGAATTTATCACGCTGAGCTCGATGCGGGTTGGATCTGGAATGGTACCAGGAGAGACGGAGAGAGATGTGGGTGGATGCTGTAAACACTAAACAGAAGGTAGAAGCAGAGAACCGGGAGGAACCGGAGTACATGAACTCAGCGGGCTAAATCAATCGATAGCTACCAGATTTCCTACTTTATATACATAGGCCTGGTTGAGGCGTTGAGCCCCTTTAAACCTTGTCTGACTTCCTTTCTTTCACATTTTATGGCATTATTTTCTTTCCGGTACTTATTTCAATCACATATTTTTATTAAAATAATATTATACGTAAATCAAAAAATTATTTTTTTAAGTCCCGATTGATACACATTAATGTAAAAATGAAAAATATAGCAGCTACAAACTCCATACAAGATATAAAAATTCAAATTTGATGACTTAATGTGATGGATAATGATCATATTTTCATTTTAATGAGAAAATAATGAGAAACAAACGATGGCTTAATCGTACATTTCAAAATCAATCACTATTTCATAATACATTACACACAAATAATGGGACACAAACAAGCACTTAATTTAAAGAAATGTATTGTGAAATAGTGATTAATAAAGAATGTGTGGTTAAAAAAAGTAAAATTTTTTGATTTACGTATAATATCATTTTAATAAATAATGTATAGTTAAAAATGATTACTGTAGAATAAATAATGAAAAATAATGTGAAGTAAAGAATGACAAACAGGGATTTAGTGTCATTGTGGCCACCCAATTTAATTTTATTTCATCGTGATCTCCAAATTTTATGTTTTGTATTACCATGATCACTCTATTTGATTTGATTTTACGATGATCACCAAATTTCATATAATGTTTCACTATGGTCACCCAACTTCTTTTCACCTTTTTTATTAATTTTAAAAGGTGTAAAATGGTAATTTTGCATTATATATATAAAAAATAAATTTTTAAAAAATAAAAATCTTTTTTTAAAAAAAGGTTGTTTAAATAAGTTTTATTTTATTTCATTTTTCTATGTGATTTTTTAAAATAAGTTTTTAATTTATTTTTAAAAAATTTTTTAAAAATAAATTATTTTTTTAAGGAACTTTATTTTAAAATAAATTTTATTTTATTTTACCTCTCTCAGTAACCATTTTTAAATAAGTTTTTATTTTATTTTTTTAAGTAATATTTTTTTAAAAATAAGCTTTTATTTTATTTCATTTTTTAAATTAAACTTTTATTTTATTTCTGTTTTTAAATTTATTTTTCATATATAGTGCATGTTACCATTTTACCCCTTCTTAAATTAAAGAAAATGACGAAAGAAGTTAGGTTGCTATGATAAAACGTTATATAAAATTAGGTGAGCATCGTGAAATGTTATGTAAAATTAGATAGCCATTGTGACACTAAGCACAAAGTGAGAGTCCATGATAAAACAAAATCAAATTAAATAATCATCGTGACACTAAATATAAAATTAGGTGTCATTGGTGGATTTAACCCAAATTCGATTTTATAATCAAATTTACATTAATCGTAGACTGCCACCCAGGAGGTTATGCAAAATGTACCATCAACCCAAGAAGTTATCATAGACTTATAGTCCATGTGTTTGTAGGAACCCTGTATTTAATTTAAATCAAATTCAACAACTAATTTTAATCACATATTATATATAATTAATAATTTTTTAATTACATATTTCATTAACTTTTATAAAATTTGTGAGTGAATTGCCCAAATGGTCGCTGAACTTTGTAAAAGATTTCCACAGGGTCACCGAACTTTAAAAATCATCAAATTTATCACCGAACTTTTCAAAAGGTTTCCACGAGGTCACTAAACTTTAAAAATCATCCCTGAGAAACCTTTTGCAAAGTTCTGTGACTCGTGGAAATCTTTTGCAAAAATTAGTGATGAATTGGTTGATTTTTAAAGTTAATGACTTCGTGAAAACCTTTTGCAAAGTTCAGTGATGAATTGCGTGATTTTTAAAATTCAATGGTCCCATGAAAACTTTTTACAAAGTTTAATGACTATTTGGATAATGCACTCAAAATCTGCTAAAAATTTAATTTTAATCCTGATCAAACAGGGTTACAAGGGCTTAATTGATAGTTTAAATTTGACTAAAAGTCATTATTCTTTATTCATTATAACATTATGCTTTTGTTTGAGCCTCATTTTTCTATCAAATTACATTCTCAAATAGTGATTTAATCTCATTTCAATCACACATTCTTTAATAAAATAATATTACACGTAAATTCAAAAAAATTTCTTATTTTTTAATCACACATTCTTCATCATAACACTATTACAAAATGTATTTTTATGATAAAGAATGGGGCTCAAACAACACCCATATCTTTAATTTTATTTCATTGTATTCTAGTCACTAACGTTTTATATACTAACAAATATTGTCTTAAATGAAATTTTGTTTGTGATGCTTTAAAATGGTGGACAATTATTTGGTTATGATTTTTATATTTATTGCTTTTAGCTAATGCAAAAATAAGATGGACAAATGAGTTTTTTTTAACCCCTGTTTGATTTCCATTTTGGGAGGGGTACGGGGGAATGCATTTTGAATAGTAGATTGATGGCGAATGTGTGGTTAAAAATTAAGAAAATATTTTGAATTTAAGTATAATATTATTTTATTGAAAAATATGTTGTTGAAAATAAGTTTTGAAAAAATGAATTTTTAAAAGAGTGGAAGTCAGACAAGGCTTAATCTCTTTTAACAAATTTTTGATGATAAGAGTACGATCAAATATGCTAATTATTGAAAATTGATGATAGGAATATGATTAAAAATGTATGAGATTAGCGTAACAATAAAGTAAGGGATGGTGAAGTTGGTGGAACGATGCTAGAGGTACAGATTTTTTACAAATGTACATTTGGCAACTTTCTACTTGTCCATGACAAAAAGCACAAAAAATAGAATCAATGAGATGTTGCGTTATGTAATGAATTTTTTTGTACGTATGTTTTTTTTTTTCCCAAATTTAGTGACAAAAATGTGGCTTTAATATATTTAGCCCTCGTTTGGTGGTGATTAGAATCAAATTTTGAGCAAATTTTTGACAAAAATTGATAATATGTATGATTGAAAAGTAGTAGATTCCATAAAATATATTGTTAAATTTAAATCTAGGCCCTTGTTCGAGCCTCATTCTTCTAAATATTTATTTTTTCAATATTCATTTTCAATCACACATTCTTCAATAAAATAATATTACATGCAAATCCAAAAAATTTTCTTAATTTTTAACCACACATTCTCAATCAATCTACTATTCAAAATGCATTCTTCCTCTAAAATGGGGCTCAAATAAGGGCTAGATTTTAAGTTCTACCAAATGGAAGCTTAAGTAATTTTGGACAAAACTTTCGAACTGAATCAGACCAAATCGAACCGAACCAATTAAACGAAGAGTTTATATTTAAGTTAGATACCCAAAGGAATATCAGAAATTGAGAATTGATGGGTCCAATTTCGTTCTCGATTCTAGACGAAGCATCGAAAAACCGAACATTTCATTTGCTAACTAATTAATTGAGCCCAAAATATCATTTTCCCATTTCAGTCCAAACTCAACTTTGTAAGTATCAAAATTGAGTGACCTACATTTTTTTTCAATCATTTTTTCCATTTCTCGAATAGTCGAAATTGAGTGATTGCACCTCTCTTCATCTTACCCTCTTTCTCCCATATTCATTAAATTTCCTCTACTTTGATCAAAACAATTTGTATACACTGATGAATGAATCTTATTAGAAAACTTGTTAATTATACACTTTTAAATTGAACTATATTATTTTGTAAGTTTCTATACCTGTAAATGTTAAAAATTTAACTACAATACGGAACAAAATGATATCTAATCGAATCGAATTGGTACACAATTAAATTTAGATTCGATGGTTCCAATTACTAAATACTCGAAAATTCATGTTCGATTCGATTCTCTTTATAATCAAACTAAATCGGAACATGTCCAACCCTAAACTCGAGCCCCAACTCACCTTAACACATAAAAAAATGGTGGCCAAGTTCACGCACATTTTCTTTTAAATGCGTCGCATTTAAATTGTATTAAAGATTTCTAATTTTTCTTCATTATTACATCTAAGTCCCTACTTATATTTTTCCTTCGACCAGTTCACCTCCTTGCTTCTTTGCTGTGTGTGTGTGTGTACTTATGCCAGTGTATTAAGAGTGTGATTTTTCTTAATGGATTTTGCCTATGTTTGGAGTCCATTTTTTCAAAAACTCATGTTTTAAAATTTCATTTTCAACCACAAATTATCTCATAAAATAATGTTTCACATAAACCTAATTTTTTTTTTTAAATACACATTCTCAAATTACTATTATAAAATATTTTGTCTCCCCCAAAAAATGGTGCTCAAATAGGGGCTTTCTAAACATCAATCGCCTATACTACATGTACACAAGCTTACTAAGCCTCTGTTCAGACTCCATCAAAAATAGTTTTTAGGGAAAAACGTATTTTGAAATAGTGAATTTTTTAATAATGAGTAGTTCTAAAAAATGAAAAATGTTCAGTTTACGTATAATATTTTTTTATTGAAACATATATGATTTTTTTTTTTTAAAAGATAGAGAAAAATGAAAATGAAACACAACAGGTTCTAACAAGGCACATCCCATACTCCCATTTCTTCAAATTTTGGGTTTAATCATAGCCACTGCAGCGTCCCTTCACATTTTTGCATATTTGAACACAATTTTATTCTCAAATCAAGCCAAAAATAAGGCTAAGATGCTGCATTGGTGCCATCCCCAATTTTCGACGGTCATCCCTTGGTCTATAAATTAGTAACGAATAAGTGAGTAATAATTGTAATTACTGTAAAATGTGTTATTAAAATTAAAATTTAATCTTGAGCTTTAAGCCCTTGTTTGATGACCATTATAAAGAGAAATGGGAAAAAAATTATGTTTTGAATAGTTATTTTTTGGAAAGTGTGTGGTTAAAAAATAGGAAAAAATTTTGAATTTTCGTACAAAATATTTCATTATGTGAATATGCGATTAAAAATTAATATGAAAAATAAAAAGTTTTAAAATAAAGAGAGTCTGACATAGGTTAAATTACAATCAGATAATAAATTTTAGTGAAAATTACATAAAAACCTACTTTTAAATATTGCATTTCAAAATCAAAAACATAGTTTATCTATACAAAAATTAGATAATAATACAATTTTCAATATTAAATAATCACATTATATAATTCAATTAATTATATACCCACACCCCAAACCCTAATATTCATTCCCATTTTCACTTTCAACCAATTCTCTCTTTACTCTCCTCTTTACCTCGTCATCACCACAGACGCTGGAGCAGCATGCATAAGGCCAAGCATCATCGTAGTAGCGATCTAGCAATTACCTACACCGTAGGTCGAGTGATGCTTCACTGCTACAGCTACTTCGTCCTTGCAACAATTTGCGATGGTAGTGGTGCTATGGTGGCAGAGGTGCCTCGTGTAGGGAATGGGAGCGGTTGGTTGTGGGCAATGGTAGATCTAGCGGTGGTGGTGGAGGTGAGTTTTGTGGTGGTAGTTACTGGCGATGGTCCATGCAATGATCTGAGATGGTGGTGGTGCCGTGCTTGCAAAGGCACCTCGCCCAGTGAATGGTGGTAGCAGTTGTTGGCGATGGTAGTGGATCTAATGGTGATGGTAAATTGGAGGTGGATGTGAGTTTTGTGGTGGCGGTTACTGGCGGTGGAGGTGGGTTTTGTTGGATCGAAGATGGACAATGGCGTTGTTGGATTTAGAGGTTGCGATGGCGATGATTTTGTTGATATAGACACTAGTGATGGTGATGGCAACGACAGCAACAACAGTGGTGGTATTGATATAGGCAATGGTGCCCAACGGCAGATTTTTTGTGGGAGTCGTGGTCGTGGAATGGTATGGTAGTGGTGGTCGTAGCAGTGGTTGCGGTGGTAATGGTGAGATGTTGGTGGCGATGGATTTGTTGGGGTGATGGTGGATCTGGCACGACAATGTGGTTGTGGTTCTAACGATGACGGTGGTGATGGTAATGCTGTTGGAAACAATGGTAAGGTGATGGTTGCAAGTGTGGTGGTCACAAATTATTTGGTTGATTGTGATCATTAATTTGATTAATCTGTCACCAATAAATAATATGTGACTAATGAAAAATATAAACTGGGACCAAAAAAATGCGTGAGTAAAACATTGTTAATTTGTGGTTATATAATAAATTGTGACTTAAAATTTTTTGATTTGTGGTCGATGAACAAATTATAACCTATAAATTTTTTTAATTATGATTGTAAAATAATTTGTGACACGTAAAAATTTTAATTCGCGATTGAAAAATAATATATGACTAAATAAATCTGACCTTAATATATTTAAAAATATATATATATAATTAATTAAATCATAAATAAATTTTGATAAATATCTGATTTTCGAAATTTAAAATATTTATTCTTAGTTTTGAAATATGTAATACTTAACTTTTTAGTTATGAATTTTTCCCTGAACTTTAAGTATTTACCTTAACTATTCCTGCGTAGGCCCAACTTGGCCCTAAATAAGTTATTAAACCTTCCGTTTTGGGCCCTAAATTAAAATCATGGGATATCAATCTACTCGTATTCCTGGTTCAAAACTAGAGTTCGGTTTGTGATGGATTTTTAGAGCTAAACTTTTAATTGATAAATAATAAGAAGTTATTGTTTAATGTGTATTAAATTAAAAAATATTTCGTTGTAGAAGAATTTGTACCATGTAGCAGTTGATTTCGAGAAGCATCAAGCTTTTCAAATTTGGATTTTAACTTCTTTAGATATATAATTAAAATACAAATTTAACTTGAGCTAATTAGATTAATTCATCTTATGCATTACATTATTAATATTCCATACGATATTTTAAATTTAAATATTTTCGACCATATATTTTATGATTTACTAAATTTTTTGAGAATATATAAATATTATGCATAGTGTTACAATAGTAAAAATAAACATTATATTATCGTCAATGATAATTATTAAAATAAGGGATAATTATATTTGGGGTTCCAAACTTTTTTGTTTTTTCATAGATTTTAGCTTAACTTTCACTTTGTGCCAACAAAAGGTCCCAAACCTCTGAGAAATTAACCATTAGTTGACTAAGAAAATTACATTTGACCATATTTGATGAATTTTAAAATGATCAAATGATAATTTTATATTTTCAAACATAGAATTATAATATTTAAATAAAAACAAAAAGAAAAAAGAAAGAAATGGAAGAACATTCACAGTCCACTGCTCTCTCACTCACTCTCACCTGGTGTGAAAGAAGAGTGGGGTTAATGAAGGAGACAACCATTTATTATTTCTTATCTTTGATTTTTTATTTATTTTTCTTATTTTTGTGGTTTTTCTATTTATTTATAATGCGGTAATTCTAAACTTACAACTAAGGTCAAATGTATCCATCCATTTTTTATTTATTTTTCTTATTTTTGTGGTTTTTCTATTTATTTATAATGTGGTAATTCTAAACTTACAACTAATGGTCAAATGGATCCATTCATTTGAACTCCAGTTGTTAATTTCTCAAAAGTTTAGGACTTCCATTGAAATAAATTAAAGTTTAGATAAAGTCTACGAAAAAAGAAAGATTTGGGACTGCAGTTGCAATTTTTTCTTAAAATTAACATCCATTTTAATCATTCTATACAACATAATGATATATTAGCTTTGTTTACCAAATGTTAATTCTGAAACATACATCAATGTTGAAACAAAAATTTACCAAATACTTAATCAATTATTCTCACATTTGATTATTTATTTAGCACATAAAAAATTGATGATTTTAAAAGTACATCAACGTCAATAGGGGTTGTCTCCGAAAAATTTGAGGTCCAAGATGATAAAATATTATGAGACCTCTAAATATAATTTTTTTACAAACGTAACAATTTCTTTAGCATTAATTATGGTCGATTCAAACACAATTTCTCACTACAAAGAACATTAAGCCCATGAAACTTACTCACCGTTTGATTCGTTTGATAATTAATTATCACGTTTAAGAAATAGGACTAAGGCATTATGAAAACCAATGAAGTCTGTAAGTAGTGACTACTATTTATTACCCAAAAGGTTCTAAATTCAGAAAGTAAAAAAAAAAAAAAAATCGAAATCGAAAGCGACATTCAAATCTGTAAGTAGTGACTACTATTTGTTATTGAGATTTGAATGCCGCTTTCGATTTCGATTTTTTTTTTGAAGTACTAAAAATAAATGCCGTCTCATTAAAACCTTGCTAGGAAAATTCAGTAGGACAAAACCTATGCTAAGGAAAAAGAGTACAGCTACTCCCCTGATATTGATCACTGAAAATCTTTGAGTCGACGCATTCCAATCTCATGAATTAATTTCTTGAATGTAGATGTTGACAATAATTTTGTAAATAAATCGGCTACATTGTCACTTAAGCGAATTTGTTGAATATCAATGTCGTCATTCTTTTGAAACTCGTGTGTATGAAAGAATTTTGGAGAAATATGTTTCGTCCTATCACTTTTGATTTAGCCTCCTCTGAGTTGTGTAATACAAGTTGCACTGTCTTCATACAAAATTGTTGGACTGTCCTTTGTTGAAATTAATCTGCATGATGCTTGGATATGATTGGTCATGTTTATCAACCTTACACATTCTCGGCCTACTTCATAAATTGCAATAATTTCAGAATGATTTAAAAATGTAGCTGTCAAGGATTGCTTTACAGATCTCTATGATATAGTCATTCCTCCACTGTAAACACATAATTTGTTTGTGATTTAGTTTTATGTGGGTCAGATAGATAGCTTGTATCTGCATATCTCATTAAAGCAGATCCCAACTTTTGAAAATAAAATAATCTCAAATCAATAGTACCCTTTACGTAACGAAAAATATGTTTAACATCATTCCAATGTCTTTGAGTTGGTGTAGATTTATATCTTACAGGGAGATTTACAAAAAAAAGTTATATTGGGTCTAGTGCAATTTGCAGGATAAGTTAATGCTCCAATTGTACTAAGATATGGTACTTCAAGACCAAGAACTTTTTCTCCATCTTCAAGTGGACGAAATAGATCTTTTTTCACGTCAAGTGATCGAATAATTATAGGTGATACTAATGGATGTGCATTATCCATGTAAAAACATTTTAAAACTTTTTCTGTATACGTAGATTGGTGAACAAATAATCCATCTACGAAATGTTCAATTTGCAATCCAAGACAAAATTTGATTTTTCCCAAATTCTTCATCTCAAATTTACTTTTCAACTAATCAGCAGTTTTGTTGAACTCTTCAAGAATTCCAATTAAATTTAAATCATCAACATAAACTGTCACAATTGTAAATCTACTATTTGTTTTCTGTATGAAAACATATGGGCAGATATCGTCATTTTTATAACTCTCATTCAACAAATATTCGCTAAGGCGATTGTACCACATGCATCCGGATTATTTTAATCCATATAATGATCTTTGCAATTTAATTGAGAACATGATTCTCAGGCATGTATCGTTTGTTCCGGCACCTTAAGTCCTTCAGGAACTTTCATATATATGTCACTATCAAGTGAACTATACAAATTTGCAGTTACTACATCCATAAGACGCATATCAAGCTTTTGTGATATAATCAAACTAATTATGAATCTAAAAGTGATGGTGTCTATTACGATAGAATATTTTTCCTCGTAATCAATTCCTGGTCTTTGTGAGAAATCTTAAGCTACTAGTCGGGTTTTGTACCTTGTAATTTCATTATTTTCATTCTTCTTTCGTACAAAAACTTATTTATATCCAATATGGATTACATTTTCAGGTATTCAAATTACGGGTCCAAACACTTTTCGTTTCTCCAAAAAATTCAATTCCGCCTATATGACTTCTTTCCATTTTGGCCAATCATTTCTATTTTGACAGTCTTTAACCGACTGTGGTTCAAAATCCTTATTTTGCATAATATCAAGAGCCACATTAAAAGGTAAAAATATTGTCTATAACAATATTCTTTCATTCCCATAATTTATGAGATAACATATAATTTATTGAAATCTCATTATTTTCTAACACTTGTGGTTCTTCAGGAACCGTATTTTCAATATATGATTAATCAATTTTTTATAACGTGACTTCTTTCCGAAATTTTTGACTGGTTTTTATGATGTACTTTTCTATTTCGAGGTACAGAGTCTTTTGAATTAACTGGTCGATCACGCTTTTGGCGTATTTAAGATTCATTTGCTGCAGCAGATTGTCCTACAGGAACATCAATTTTTGCTAAAATATATTCCGCTAGAACTTATGATTTTTTCACTTTTCTTGTGTCAACAAATATATCAAGTAATTGATTTGCAACTCTTTATAAATGCATGATTTTTCCAACCTCTTACTCACATTGATTACCGTGGGGATTAAAGTGAGATAGATTTGCTTCATTCTAAGTAATTTTACCTTATTTTTCAAGATATAGTTTTTCCCCTCCCAAAGTTGGAAAAGTCATTTCATCAAAATCACAATCTGCAAAACGTGCAGTAAATAAATCACCCGTTAAAGGTTCAAGATGCCTAATAATTGACGGTGAATCAAAACCCACATAAATTTCAAGTTTTCGTTGGGAACCCATTTTAATACGTTGTGGGGCGAAATAGAAACTTGGCAGCACAATCAAAGATCCGTAGGTGAGAAATATTAGGTTCATAATCAAATGCAAGTTGCAAATGTGAATATTGATAATATGCAGTTGGTCTAATATGAACCAATGATACAGCATGTAGTATTGCATGACCCCAAACAGAAGTTGAGAGTTTTATTTTTATAAATAATGACCTAGCAATAAGTTGTAGACGCTTAATAAACGACTCCGCCAAACCATTTTATGTATAGACATGTGCAACTGAATGTTCAATTACAATCCCGATTGACATACAATAATTATCAAATGCTTGGGATCTAAATTCACCAGCATTGTCAAGGCGAATAGTTTTAATTGAGTAATCGAAAAATTGTGCTCGTAATTTTATAATTTGAGTCAGTAGTCCAACAAAGGCTACATTCCTAGTAGAAAGTAGCCAAACATGTGACTATCTAGTGGAAGAATCAATCAATACCATAAAATAACGAAATGGTCCACATGGTGAGTGTATTGGCCCACATATATCTCCATGAATTATTTCCAAGAAAGTTGGGGATTCAATATTGACCTTCGTAGGTCTAATGACTAACTTTCCTTGCGAACAAGCTATACATGGATAATCATTAGGTAAAAGAATCTTCTGATTCTTTAAAGGATGTCCATGTGAGTTGTTTATTATTCGACGCATCATTATAGTTTCTGGATGTCCAAGTCGATCATGCCAAAATATAAAACTTTTTGGGTCAACGAACTTTTGGTTCGTAATATTATTTGATTCGACTATTTTTATAAATGTATAATACATGTCAGATGGGAGTGCATAAAATTTTTCTTTTATCTGTTTTGACCAGATACAAAAGAAGTTATACAAACACATTCGATATTATTTTTTTGTGTCGTCTCTATATGATATCCATTGCAACAGATATCTTTAAAATTAAGCAAATTTCTTCTAAATTTGCTAGAATAAATTGCATCGTCAATATATAATTTTGTAATATTTGGCTATTCCGAAGCCTTCAACGATATTCGATGTACCTAATATTGTATTGACATTATTCTCTTTTAATGTTAAATCCAAAAACTATTTTTTTATCTTGAAGAATAGTATGTGTAGTGCACTATCAATCAAGCAGGTGTCTTGACAATCCATCATGAATCTATCAATATAACAAAAGAGATATATTTTTAAAAAACTTAGATTGAAAATGATAAGCGTAATTAATACTGTGAAATTAACGATACATAATAAAGTTCAAAATTTTTGCGAAAAGTAAAAACATATTTCAAACTAAATTTCTAAAATAAAGAGAAATACTAGAAACATTAAAAAAAAAAAAAAACTAATCTATATCTTTCATCACACCACACCTAATCAAATGGTTAATATTTCCATTTGGATCAACAAAGAAATCGGAGACATCTAAATTAGTCATATCAATTGGACCATCATAGTCAGCAAAATTTGTCTCCACTTTTCCCTTTCCCTTAATTGATTTTTGGTAGAGATCCACAAGGTGTTTTATCGTACGGCAGGTACGTGTCCAATGTCCTTTCATTCCACATAAAAAATAACTTTCTTCGTGTACTTTTTTAGATGTTCTACTTTCGTTTACTTTGTGCCATTTGAAATTGTTGTCTTGTTGTTGATAATTTTGCTGATTATTTCGTCCATGGTTTACTCCACGTGCACGTCCATGTCCCCGTCCAAGTTCATGTCCTTGTTTTGATATTACATTTGTTTCAGACAATGGTACAGAACTAGTTGGATATAACCCATGATTTTTCATCAGCAGTTCATTATTCTGTTCAACAACAAGCAGGCAAGATATAAGTTCTGAATACTTCTTGAAACCAAACTCGTGATATTGTTGCTACAGGAGCACATTCGAGGCATGGAAGGTGGAAAAAGTTTTCTCCAACATATCTTCATCAGTAATTTTTTTCCCCACAATGTTAATTTTGAACATATTCTGAACAATTCAGAATTGTACTCACTAACAGTTTTGGAGTCTTGTAAACGAATATGTATCCACTCATAGTGGGCTTTGGGAAGGACTCTAGTCCTCTGATGATCAAATCTTTTCGTTAATTTTTTCCAAAAAACCCGTGGATCTTTCTCAATAAGATATTCAATTTTCAGTCTATAGTGAAGATGATGACGAAGGAAGATGAATGCTTTTGAATGATCCTGCAGAGATTCTTTATTTCCTTCTTTTATTGTCTCTCCCAAACCTTTTGAAACAATATGAATATTAGTATCGAGTATCCGTAATAAATAATTTTTGCCAAAGATGTCAAGTGCAGCAAACTCAAGTTTTGTGATGTCTGCCATTTGAGTAACTACAAAATAAAGCAAGAGAGAATATAATTAGTTTCGAAGAATATGATTAAACATCATACAAGAATTAATCAAGTAGTCAACATGATATAAGTTACGTGTTTTCCTTCGGAGATAAACACTAAAATAATATGTTCTTCAAAACATATACTACTTCAGGAGCACGTTGTATTTTATTATTATTTGTTCAAGATCGATATGTCAATATTCCTCTGGAATATTGAAAAATATAATTTATGCTCTTCAGGAGCAAGTAATAATCTTCAAGAATATTAATTAAATATTGTACTACTTCAAAAGCAACTACAATTAAGAATGAATATAATAATTGATGTTTTATTACTAAACAAAAAAAAAATTTCAATTACACGCCATGTTGATAATATTAATTAATTTGCAAAAACTCATAAAATATTGGCATGAATTCATTAATGTGAATCGAGTGGAGATGAAGAAAATTTTCAATGATTATGACATGCAGGAATCAATTAACAATTTACATGGTTATGTGAATTGCTTTTCATCAAACTGAGTAGAAAGGAGCCATCAATTAACTCATGAATTAATTAGTTACGGATTGCATAATTATGCAGCAGGTATCATGATGGATTAATTAATTAGAAACATGAATTAATTTAAAGACATGTTTATGCAAACGGGGCTATGATAAAGTGGAAACTCACGAATTCGGCATCATATGATTAATTCAATGACATGATTTTATGTACAGATATGAATCATAAATATTGTATAGACATGAATTCAAAGACATAATTCATGCACACGTCAATACACGAATTGACTAAACATAAGTGAAATGTCAATACACGAATTGACTAAACATAAGTGAAATAAAATCTATACGGACATGCAAACAGACGTATGTATATATAGACGTGAATTGAAAAAAAAAGTTACAATTTGACTGTAAGTTTGCATCGTTGTGATGTATTTTTATACATATAAAAAAAATTCACATATTACCAAATTAATTTTGGTACTTGTGATAAAAAAAAATTACTACCTTCACTACTTCTAGAGTATCAACAACTATTTATAATAAATAGATATTCGATTAATATTCTTCTGAAATATTAATTATAATATTATGCTATTTCAAGAGCAACAACAAGATAAACTATCAATTTATATTTGCAATAGAACATCTAAAATTATTTAATTAACATAAAATATTAAAAACGGGACATGAAAAGAAAATAAAAGAAAGTAATCTCTATGGAATATTATTTTCGACCACAATAGACCTTTGAAAATTGTCGGAGTTCATGCAATAAGGAAAAAAAAGGAGTTTGAATAGTGATAAGTACTAAAATCTAAAAAAGTTTTGTCAAAAATCAGGATCCCACTTCATCTCTAAATTCAAGGTAGATAATCATTAATTACATGTCACCTCCTAGAAAGTTATGGGTCTAATAAAAGATAAATATTTCATATGGGTAGAAACGTGTGGCAGCCTCTAATCTTTTTGGAGAAAGGAATTTATGGTCAAAAGAAGATGTATGTTTATGGAGATGCAGAAAAACTGACAGCTATATAAATTCTTTAACCGTGACAAGAAGTTACTGAATCTACGTTGAGCTAAATATATATTACCTTTTTGGAAAAAAAAAATCATGCTAATAAGATATTATAAAAGTGAAGAAGAGAGCAGAGAGAAGTCGATAGGCTTGTGTGTATTTTATTAAGAACCAAAGTCCTGTATTTATAAGGTAGAATTATGGATACAATAGTAATTATTTCTAGGGTTGCAAGGATGTAATTGTCATCCATCTCTAAACCTTAATAAACTTTTCTTTTACAATATTATTTATTTTACAGAAAACAGAAATTTTGAACTTTCAATTTTTATAGGCTGCTTATATATTGACGTCCAAGGCCACTGCCTAAGCAGTCTTGGGCCATAACCGAGTATAAAAACCAAATTCTAACCTAGATTCTCAACATGATAAATATTTCAGAGTTACTCTAGGCAAATCACTATGCATGTAGTACAATATTTAAGATATTATATGATCCTTAGGCCATAAGAAGACAACTCGAAATGATCGTGTGCGTAATAGAAATCACTGTGAACTGTATTTGATTTTTTAACATATATACTAATAAGGAATAAAAAATGCCATCTTTTTCTGAACTTCATTTTTTTTTTAATTTGCTATTTAGTTATTTATATATCATGTTATTATTATTATGCAAAATGTACAACTTGCATTTTCTCCAACAAATATCAGTTCCTAATAATTTGAAAGACATTGTGGATTTACATGGTTGAAAAGCCAAAATTTTTTTTACCTTAAATAATAAATTTATTTAGTAAACAAATTTATTTAAAATTTTATATTTATTTACCATCTTCCTTATTTTGTCAAAATTTTATCAGGAAATTAATTTTTTTATCAAAATTTCAAGAATATAGGGTTTGTTAGTGAATAACTATTTTACCCCTACAACCCTAAATATATTACCATTGTATCCTTGATTTTTACTTATAAATATAGAGCTCTGATTTTTAATAAAATACACACAAATCTATTGATTTTTATCTATTTTCTTCTATTTTCAAAACACGTTATCAGCACGATAGTTTAGTTTTTCAAAGTTGAGTGAAGGTAATAATTTTTTTTATAAGCATGAATATTTGTCATGCGTACAAAAATTAATTTGGTAGCATGAGAAATATTTCGATGTATATATATATCATAACGAGATTGCTTCTTCTTCTCTACTTTTTTGTTGGTATGCATATTAATTCTAATTCACGTTTATATGTATAATCTGAATGCATTAATTCACGCTTTTTGATTCATACACGATCATTTTTTTCACATATTATTCAATTTTAACTTTGTCGTTTGGATCTGCCACATATTAATTCTACATTTAATTTCTGCATATGTGAAATTCACGTATATGTTTAGTATCTTTTGCATGTTGATAAAAAAATTAGCCAATGAAAGATCTAGTCAAATTCGTTAACTTCTATATATGGCATTCTTTTTCTTAATGTATGTTTGGTAATTAATTTTTATTTATAAATCCACATCATATTTACATGATAATTAATATTCTTTAACCCGATTAAATATTTATAGATTTTATTTCGATATTACAATTTCAATATTCCATAAGAATATTGACTCAATGCTCCTGAAGAAATATAATTTAAGTTATTTTTATTTTAAACGAATATGGTTTTGATGTTCTCGAAAAAACACAACCCACGTTATACAAGTATTCCAAAAGAATATTTCATAGTTACCCATGTGGAGCACAAATTTTAATATTATATTGTTTAGTTCGGAAGGTAGAACGAATTGTTAATGTCAATATTCTAGAAGAACGTTGTATTTACACTTTCAAGGATTATGTATCTCATTATGTTCCTCAAGAAAACGAAACTTAATATATAAAAAAATGTGTCGATGTTCCTCGAGAAAACACAATGTTATTAATGTATAAAAAAAGAATATTAATTGCTCTAAAAGAACATGATATTATAATTTCAATATTCCTCAAAAATATTGATAAGTTCTATGTAAAATCACGAATTAAATTACTTTGTTTCTTTACATGTCCATTTTTCTGCATACGTATTTAAATATTGATATTCTGATTAGATTTTATTGCTCTCGCAGAGCATAATGATATAAAATTTAACATGAAATTACGCTTTTACTTCTGAAGAGTAAATTTTTCCGTAATTTATTACTGTAACGATAATATATTATTGCTCCTGAAGAGTATGACATTAAAATTTTTTATATTTGCTCTTGAAGAAGCAATATTAAAGTATGATGCGATCTCGAAATAGTACATTATAATTTTCATTAATATTTTACTCACTCTTGAAAAGTATAATTACATACTATTTAACATGACTTATATTTTTACTCCTGAAAAGTAAATTTTTGTATAATTTATTATAATAATACTTGATTGCTTTGGAAGAGTTTGAAATATAATTTTCAATATTTCAGAAAAATATTGAAATATTGCTTTCGAATGAGCAATAATAAAATATAACTTACTTTCGAAGTGGCACATGTTTCGAAGAATGTATCATTTTGAATTCATGTTTATTCCTGAAGAAAAACATATAACTAATGTCATGAGAACATTGATTATTTTAACTACTTGAATGATAAATGATTATATAATATTTAATCATATTCTCCGAAATTAAATAATCGAATTATATCT
Organism: Olea europaea var. sylvestris; assembly: GCF_002742605.1. Taxonomy (NCBI): domain Eukaryota; kingdom Viridiplantae; phylum Streptophyta; class Magnoliopsida; order Lamiales; family Oleaceae; genus Olea; species Olea europaea. Next base: position 31,727,400 of record NC_036246.1, on the reverse strand, counting down.
TATATTGAACCTTAAGTTCGATTTGAATTTACTATTTGACATGACCAGTTAGACCATCACTAGATCAACAATAATGCGAAATTAAAAGTTTTAAATGGATATTCAATGAACAACCAAAAGATTCTTCAGTCCAGTGAATTCCTATATACCATTTGTTATCTTTATCGACAATTGATTATTGAACATCACTAACTAGTGGGCATAAAACTCAAATTTTAGTAAGTTTTAATTGAGATGTCCATAAATAATTTAACACTATCATTTGTTAAATACATCAAATTAATTTAATTGAGAACAAAGTAATTTCTATTTTTGTTTAGGGAATTCTATTATGCATTATGTCAACATCATAATTTTGCCTATTATGATTGGCTTATGGGTTAGAGCATATTTTTTCCATCTAATTATTTTGATTGTGAAGTACATGTAAAGTTGATCCACCATAATGCACTGAGATGAAAAGAATAAAGAATGGTGAGAATAAATATATAGTTTGAATTCTTATCCCAAATAGGTAATATTTTATAATGCTGAAAAAATTATTGTCAGTTTGATTTGACAATTCTTTTAGTATTAGGGAAGGGAATTAAGAAGCTAGAAATAATATACAAATACATCATTATCTAAATTCCCATAAAATATCACTCTAACTAAAAGTTTCAAAGATAATTTATTTAAATGCATTTACGGATCAAGGAGATAAACAATATCTGAAACATGATAGTGTTCGATTTTAATACAAAAGTCTTCAAACAAAAATGAAGCAATGAGTAAAGATGGTCTCATTAAGCAAGCATATAGTCTTGATGAGTATTTAGACGTAACAAATTATAAAACCCAAAAAGAGGTTCAGGTACCCGATCTTTTGAAAATTGAGATATTTCAATAACTTATATCATCATGGAGAAAGAAATAGAATCAAACAAGAAAAGAAAAAATTGTCGACAATAATTTTACACGTGATGTACTGCATCATATAGCAAAGCATCAAAATAAATGCATTGAAATGTATCGATTGAAGTAATGATTAGTTAAATAAATGAGACGCAATCCTAAATTGAATTTACTAGAGAAATATGAAGTTTCTGAATCTACACTCCAAACACTGAAGGTGTATATTTATGCGAAATAAAAATGGATAAAGTAAAGTCGTAATTTGAAACGTACGATTCTTTACGTAATGAATTTTGCAAAAACTTGTATAAGTAGATAAATCATCATGTGATGGATGTAATTACAAGTCTCTATTTTATTAGTTCGACAAAGCATATTTTTAATGCGATGAATGACTATAACATGTAATACATTTACCCTCAAAATAATACTTCCCATATGTATGACTCTCGAAGAGATCAACAATAGTTATTTTTTAAATTACCATGTAACTACAATCTTCAAAAGTTGATAAAATATTTTGTTTGAAGATAACGCAGCTTGTATTGCACGATTCAAATGATGTTATATCAAAAGTGACATGAAGTAACATATTTCTCAAAAATTCTTTCATACAAATGAGTTTCAAAAGAATGGTGACATCGATATCCAACAAATTAGTTCATGAGATTGAAACGTGTCGACTCAAAGATTTTTAATAATCAACATCGGAGGAGTAGTTGTACTCTTTTTTCTTCGTTTAGATTTTATCCCCTGGATTTTTTTAGCAAGATTTTAATGAGACAATATTTACTTTTAATATTCCAAAATAATTGTACTATTTTTCTTCGTTTGATTTTTTGTCCCATTGATTTTTTATCAAACAAGGTATAACGAGGTGAAAATTTTTAAACGTATTATTTAAGGGGGAGTGTTGTAAATGGTAAGTTTATTATTAAATGACAATTTTATCCCTACAATTCTAGAAATTATTACTATTGTATCCCTAATTCTTACCTATAAATTATGGCTCTGATTCTTAATAAAATACACACAAATCTATTGACTTCTTCCTATTTTCTCAACAAAGAACATTAAGGGCTTGTTTAAGCCACATTATTTTTAAAAAAATACATTTTTTAACAATGATTTGACATCATTTCAACAACATATTTTTCTATAAAATAATATTACCCGCAAATCTAAAACTTTTTTTATTTTTTAATCATACATTTTTTATCGATTTGACATGAATAATATTTTTTTCCTAGAATGCGATTGAAACACGGGCTAAATGAAATTTATTGACATTAAAACAATTTCATATCTTAAATATTTATTACAGAATCTTGAAAATCATTTGTACTTTGATTTGCGGATTTGCCAATCAAGAAACCCAAATATTGAAATATAGAGCATGGGCCCTGGGACATGCAGGGACTCCTATTTCGGAAAAATTACGGATCCATAGAACCGTCTTTTTCTTTAGATTCCCATTGGGTTTGCTTCATTTTTCTGATTTTCCATTAAAAACCAGTGTGCGCCTACAGAAAGAATTCATACATGTCAACAAAACAGAAACAAACACGGCCGCTCCTTTTTTCTCTCCCGCTCTGATCCAACTTCCTCGTTTTAGGAGACTCCTTATCTTACACACTCAAGGAATTATTAATTATTATTAGTATTTTCCAAAAAAGAGTACTTTGTTACCTAAATTTATTTTAATGAATTTGTGGAAAACAATGTTCTGAGAATAAAAGTAACGGTGACTCCAACGTGGAATTCTTTAACCCTCATTCAGGTAATCAATCGATGCCTTCTTTTAGCTTTTCAACGTAGAAAACTTGTAAAGATCATATTAATAAGTATAAATGAGTGAAAAAGAAAATCTGTTGGGTTTTTGTTTGTATGTCCTGTCAACAAATTCATGACCCTTTTTTCTTTTTTTTGGTATTTGAGGTTTTCTTTTTTTCTCTTTTTTACCAGATCATATTTACCTAGTTGTCACGTTCCTGTTTTTTACCCTTTGATAAAAGGCATTAATCTGTGACCAAATACTGTGATTTGTTTCATAACAGCCTTTATTTTTGAAAAGGTTTGATCAACATACTTTAAATGAGTAATTATCCCTTTTTTTGCTGATGGGATTAATTGGTTTTTAATTTTTGTTGCACGATTAATTATTTTCATGAAGCATTGAATGAGAAAGTTGGAACTGACTCTTTGAATCTGGTTCTTTGTAAGATCATATTTGGTTGAAGTTTTTGCAGTTACTACTTAGGTTTTATTTATCTTTCAAGAATTGTTTAAAGTCTTATATGGGTTTGTGTTGTATTGTTTGATTATATATCATTGGTCGGAACCAGTTGATAGGACCCCTTTACATTTTGCTCTCATAGGTATAACAGTTTAGATTCCATAACTCCTTACAGTCAGTAAAACACATTTACTTGGTACCGATTTTTAGAGATCAAAGTGGTTAGCTTTATTATGTCTTTTCGCTTCGTTCTCTATTATCCCTAGGTTTATTCTGAATAGCATTTTCACTTTTTTGGATCAAATACTAGGTTTCTTTGTTTGTATGTGCAGATCTCATTCATTTCCACCCCTAAAAATCATTATAGTTATCCGTATTTTATCAAATTGCCCTATTGTTTTGCAAGGGTTGCTTGCCTCTGATGATGTATTGTTCATATTTGTTATAGCATGTTTATGATCTTTGTTGATTTAGATTGTGATATAGGTTTTAATATTGGAGTTTTGGAGGTATTTTATCAACCATTAATGAACTGCCGTAACGGGGCTTGCAGGATTCAATGCTTCATGGTGGCAAATCATGTTACACTATTAATTATTTTGTTTCTTCTTTATATGCCACAAGCAAAAATGGGATATCTGGTTATGCACAAGTTCTGCTTATTAGCCCATACTTCTAGAGAGATGCCTTTGAATTGTTATTAGAGAGAGTTTAGGTAGAAACATGCCAAATAAATTCACGCCGACTTTAAATCTTTGAGTGTATCATTGCAAGAGAAAGGTCATAACCATACCTTCTCCTTCCAATTTCATGTTTGAAGCCTTTGAGATCTTAAATATTATAATTATTAACAGCATCTCGATTTATTAAGTGACTCAATTAAGAGAAATATTCCCATTCCCTTTGGATGAAATGCGTCTTTACTTATCTATTATTTTGTATGAATATTAACCTTTTCTTTTGCCATATTCATTCATTCAATTCAATTCAACTTCACAACAGGACCAACGTATTATACAACGGCTTTTCAAAAGATTCATCGATCAGCAAGAAGTTTAACGGCTAATATATGCTTCCTGTCGAAATTGAATAATAATGAGATCGAAGGTTTGAAGCTTTATTTGTGTTATGCCGAACTCTTTTATATGTTGTAAATGAATGCAGTTTGAAGTTTTTTGTGTTGAAATATGCTGAATTTTGTATGTGTTGTTGCCATCTATATCATTTCCTGTTCTATTATTACCTATACAACTCAATGCATGAAATCTATTTGTTTACAGTACCTTACAAAATGAAAAATTATAATATCAAGGAATATGTAGTGATGATAAATAGGAGATGCGATCATATCCATGTAACATTTTCATTTCTTATTGTACGACTATTTAGCTAGTAAAATCTCAATTCTTGCATCTTTACACCGCTAAATTAAATGCAGAACTCCTCCATGAATTCCTGGCAAGTCATCATATATTTTCAGCAATAATTAGTTATGGAAAACAGCTGTATTCATACTTTAGAGTACTAACCATAAAGTTAAGAAAGCCCTTTTGAGTTTATGGAAGCCTTGCGTTCTTATGAAGTATAATTTTCATTTCTTGTTGTTTCATAAGAACCAATAGATATTATTGTATGTATATCTACATGTATTGTACAGATGCAAATGGAAGAATAAATCTTTCATAAGCATTACACATTAAGAATCCAAGAGAACATGACACTATTTCTCCTGTTTTTGGCTGCCTGTGATGAATAAGATCATTTGCCTAACATCTATTGACTAAATAGAGGAACAGTGATAAGCATTATGTGATTCTTGAACGAGTTTTCTTATTCAAGTGTTCTGCTTTATTGTAAGTGCGCACACGCGCGCACACACTAGTGATGGTTAACTGAGAGGAAAAAATTATCTTGTGATATGAGTAAATTCTACTACAATTTTCTTGCAGGATCATGCTCCCAGAAATGTGCAGAAAAGTGACAGAATCCACAAGAATCCAGGAAGTCCGCGAAGCCAAAAGGTGAGAAGAGCTTTTTGGATCACGGACAATGTTGCCAACAGGGGCGGACCCAAGATTATTTTTCAGTAGGGGCAAAACAAAAAAAAAAGAGCTAACATAAATTGGGAAAGCAAAAGAACATTTTGAGAATCAAACTCGGGGCTCCCTAGTTCCTACATCTAAAGCAATAATAACCACTGGACCTCTTTTCTTGGAACAGGTATCAGCAAATTGGAATCCTTTTGATTCTTGCAGGCCCATTGTGGAGGAAGCTCCTGTCTTTCATCCAACTGCTGAGGTATTTGTTTTTATCTGATATAGAAATCGAGCTCTTCTGGTTTTCTAGCGATGTTTAAGTTTCTAGACATATAATTTCTTGTTTAGGAATTTCAAGATACAATTGGTTACATAGAAAGCATACGGCCCATGGCCGAGGCATACGGTATATGTAGAATAGTACCTCCTCCATCATGGAGTCCACCTTGCCCCCTTAAAGACAAGAATGCATGGAAATGTGCTAAATTCTCTACGCGAATCCAGAAAGTTGACTTACTTCAAAATAGAGAACCGATGAGAAAGAAAAGACATCGAAAGAGAAAGCGTAGGACACAATTTAGCTCTAGGCCAAGGAGACGTGTCCGTACTGAAGATTTAGAATCAAATGCTGCTTCTGATTCGGAGGAGAAGTTTGGTTTCCAATCAGGATCAGACTTTACACTCGAGGATTTTCAGAAATTTTCCGATGAATTTAAAGAATCTTATTTCAAAATTAACGACACAAGAGAAGGAAGTGTTATCGAGAGTGTAGAGGGCAAAAGATTGTTACCATCGGTTGAAGATATTGAAGGCGAGTACTGGCGGATTGTTGAGAAGCCAGAAGATGAGGTGGAGGTATGGAAAACATGTGATATCATAAGATTGATATTCTTCTGAAATTATTATCATAACTTACAAACTGTATTCCACTTTGTATGTTGAATAGGTATACTATGGAGCTGATTTGGAAACTGGAACCTTCAGGAGTGGATTTCCTAAGGAGTCATCATTATCAACCGACACTGTAATTGATCAATATGTGACATCAGGCTGGAATCTGAATAACCTCCCACGTCTGCCTGGTTCTGTATTGCGTTTTGAAGAGTGCGATATCTCTGGGGTGGTGGTACCCTGGCTTTACGTAGGAATGTGCTTCTCTTCATTCTGCTGGGTATGTTAGTTCATCTTCTATAGTTTAAACTCTGAATAAAGTTTTTACCCGTTCTTTTGATATAAGATTACTATGTGTTTGTTTGTGTTGGAAGATTCGAATTCAAATTTTTACTTGTATTAATACTAAAAACGATACAACTTGTTTCGTGATCTCAGAAGAAACTTTGATTCCAAGATCAGGAATTTGGAAATGCTTATTGGTTTCCATTCATGTTTATGCTAAATTTTTTCTTTTTTCACTTACTCCATAAAGAAAGTCATTTTGTTGTTGGAGCTGAAGCAATTGTTTATATTTTGCATATTTATTAAAAGCATGTTGAAGACCACCATCTCTACTCACTGAACTATTTGCACTGGGGTGATCCAAAAGTTTGGTATGGAGTGCCTGCAAGTCATGCCTCTGCACTGGAAGATGCAATGAGAAAGCACTTGCCGGATCTGTTTGAAGAACAACCTGACTTACTTCATGAACTTGTAAGCTCAATATTTTTAACCTTTTCTGATTAGTACATAGCCATCACTTTCTTCTTATGCGTGATTGTGAACGAATTGGTGCATCTGAAGTCAAACACATGGAGATCAAGTCCACTGGGGATGAGCAACAATTGAAGTACTATATGTGTGCTCATGTTTTTGTTTTCCTTTGTTTGAAAAATAAAATATTTAGCCTCTCGATATTTTTGAGGGAGATTTCTGGTAGTGAAAGTATTTGCATCACTAAACAAGTTATATGTAGTTTCTAAGTCTGACATATCAGGTTACAATAGGAAATCACTCCTGGCTTGTAGGTAGGGTGGACTGTACAGTACGGCATGTGGACAGTGTTAAACAAAAAAAGAAGCTAAAAACTTATTTATAGTATTGTTTTAGTCCACTCCAGTATTATACCAGAAGTAGGCGTTGATTCAAAAATAAAAATAAAATAATATATGCAATATCTAAACTTTTTCTTCTTGTTAAAACAGTAGGTAGGCTTGCAATTTATGATACTTAATGCTATTCTATCATCTTGATATAAGATTGTTTTCATGTATGCTTTAAGTTTGGGATTGTATGTGACAGGTCACTCAATTGTCTCCTTCAGTATTAAAGTCGGAGGGTGTACCAGTGTATCGAGCCGTCCAGCATTCTGGGGAGTTTGTTCTTACCTTTCCAAGAGCTTATCACTCTGGATTTAACTGTGGCTTTAATTGTGCGGAGGCTGTAAATGTGGCGCCTGTCGATTGGTTACAACATGGACAGAATGCAGTGGAGCTCTATAGTGCACAACATCGTAAGACGTCGTTGTCACACGATAAGTTGCTTTTTTCTGCTGCTCAGGAAGCTGTCAGGGCACTTTTGGATCTCTCAGTTCTGAAGAAAGAAAATTCAGAAAATTTGAGATGGAGAAGTGTCTGTGGGAAGGATGGGATGCTTACCAAGGCAGTCAAGGTGAACTGATGGATATAGAAACCATAATCAAGTTAATTTATATGTTGACCACTACAATAATATTTCATATTTACATAATTGTACTACACCATCAATGTGTACATACATGTATGGTGCATCTACAGACCCATTTTTGTTTACTCTTAAATTGTTACTCGTGATATTCATTTTTTCTCTTAAATTACAGACAAGGGTTCAATTAGAGGAGAAAAGAATAGAGAATCTTTCAGAAGTCACGTGCTTTCGGAAGATGGAAAAAGATTTTGATCTGAAAATCGAGAGGGAATGTTTTTCATGCTTCTTTGACTTGCACCTATCTGCTGCTTGTTGCAGTTGTTCCTTGGAGCAGTTTGCATGTCTTGAACATGCAAATTTCATCTGTTCATGTGAACCAAAAAACAGATTTGTCCTTCTCCGCTACACCATGGAGGAGTTGAACATGCTTGTTAAGGCATTGGAAGAGAGCATGGATTGTGTAGAATTATGGGTGTCCAAGGAAATTGGATTGGTTCCATTAACTAGTAATAATGTTGACACCATGATACTGGCTCAAGTTAGAGATGGAGATGGAATTAACTTCCCTGAGAAAATGGAAATTCCTAGCACATCGTCACATGTAATTGAGAACCCAGGTTATAGTGTACATAGTCCTCAAAACACGAGAAACGGGGATAAACCTGAATCTCCTAGCCTAGACGCTGATTCTAAGATAGGGCAGAAATGCCATACTGATATGAGTCTTGATGACTCGTCTGATGACCACAGAATCAGGTCTCGAGAAGCTTTTAATAGCTGTAAAAATGAGATTGTAGATGCTGGTGGAATCAGGGAATCAAAAGGTATGCAACAAATGAATTTGGATTTGGATTCAAAAAGAGAGCAGGATGTAATACAACTGGGGAGTGATTGTGGTTCGACTGTATCCAATGTTGCTTCAGACAACGGTTTTCCTCTAAAGTCAAGTAATATGGGTTGCTGCGTTGCACCTGTTGGAACTAAGCTGCTCGGGGTTGATCTTTTTTCTAGTCCACCTTCAGGTGTTCCAGAGACAAGCTCATTAAAAACTGAAACGATGGACTTCTTGTTTAATGGGATTTGTCAGGTCAGTCCAGACTCTGTACAGAAGTTAAGCTTCCATGTGGATCCTATAAAATTTGGATCTGTTGTTTATGGAAAGCTGTGGTGCAACAAGGAGGCCATATTCCCTCAAGGCATGTGGAATTTTATTTTCATACTAGACACTAGATTGTCCAGGGAATGACCTTTTCCCTAATGGTTTACATTGTATACTTGGATGGTTGCAGGATTTAAAAGTTGTGTAGTTCTTCAATGTATGCAACCCTATGATTAAGAGTAACTATGTATCTGAAATCCTGGATGCTGGGCTACTTGGACCTATGTTCAAGGTATTCTTCTTATATATATAAGCGCGCACATCTTCTTTCTTTTCAACAGAACACAGTGTGCTATATGCAAATACTAACATAAGTATATTATACGCAATATTAGCAAATTAATCTGACAAAAGAATGCAGAATATTATTATATTTGATCGAGATCATCTATAAAAGATTCTGGAGTATGAAGTATATGCTAAGTGCTTAAATTTTCAATGAAGAATAAATTGTCCTCAAGTGCTTGCCTGAAATTTCTCTTGATTATGACATCATGTAAAAAATTTCTGACTTCAAGATCCAATATCAGGTAACTTTAGAAGATCATCCATACCAAAGTTTTACGAACGTCTCTCCAGAAAAATGCTGGGAAATGGTGCTGCAGAGACTTAATCAAGAAATAGAGACACAAAGATCGTCAGGGAAGCAAGGACTGCCATCCTTACTGCCTTGCATCAATGGTCTCGAAATGTTCGGATTTCTTTCCCCGTCCATTGTTCATGTAAGAACCTTACCTTTACCTATATTAGCTTTATGTCACTTGTTGCGACTGACTAATTAGTTGTTAATGCCGTCTGTTGGAAAGATTATAAGAGCATATCTGGCTAAACTTAAAAGTTTGAATTTGTTGTTTTTCTTTTTAGTTGTACATTGGTGGAAAATAGTTGCATATGTGGGGTTGGTAAAAGTCCTGACTGGAAACTCTTCTTACCTTCATCATTGGCTTGGGTGGTTGTCATTTCTGGATTAAAATGGTAAAGTGTATTTTTTTTTTAACCACCCCTGCATCCAAATTTCTTGAAAATGCTATTCAATCATTAGGATGACTAGATTCGACTCAAAACTGATCCCAGTTTAGACAGGAATTTTTTACAATTTTTCTGTCCTGACTTTGTAGTTTCTCTAGTGATCCTTGTGAAATTATTTCTTGTTTGCATTAGTTTCTCAAATGTTTACATGCTAACGCAAACATATTCAGGCAATTGAGGCTCTTGATCCGCATCACCAGTGCATTGAATACTGGAAGAACAAGATGCTATCCACTTCAGGTGATTCTCTGGCTGCCAGAGAGCACCCTGTGGAAATGAGGCATGGTGAAGGGGCAAAAGCACGTAGTTCTGATAGGCAGCAGCAATTCTTTATCTGATGATAAGATACAGTACATATTCCGAAGATTATTGAGGAAAGCTGATTCTCAGGAGATGGAAGTAATGCATAGAATATTATGCAATGGGTCGAGTAGCTCCAAATGGAGAGTAGCACTTGCAACGTTGACAGAGGAGATAGCGAAAGAATACGAAAAAGAGTCTGACAGCTAACCGTGTTTTTTGGATTCTAGATAGCAAAATTCTTTGGTCTCGTTATGCAATTCTTTTTCCTAATCGGTATAAACAGGGTGCAATCATTTGTGGCATTGATGGTATAGATTTTTATAAAAATTAGAAAAAAATTGACGTGGCCTTGTTCGATAAAGAGCTTTTGAGTTCAGTTTTTATGCGAAATATTAAGTTGGTCATTAAAGTTTTTTTATGATCCATTTAGTCACTAAATTTTATAATGAATTCATCACTGGTTAATGTATAATTTTACTTGACATCCGCCAACTGAATCAATGAAGAATCTTACTCAACTAATCTTTATCAAGTTTTAGGCCTATTTCAATTCGACTGGGATTCCTTCTCTATTCACATTTTAATTTTTTGGCCTTTTTTCCCTTGATTTGAATTTGAAATTGAAATTGTCACTCGTTCGCACGATTCTCATATTCCGGATATGATATTGCAAAGGTGGTTACATTCGCACCACAATTTTTTATTTTTTTAATGAATACTTGACATTTTAAATACATGAAAGGTCATTAATCTTTAGTCATTATCACAAATATATCTTGAACTTTTTCATCTTAACATTCTTATTTTTAACATTCCATTGATCAGAAAATCTTGTCCTTAATCACGACTTTCGTTAAAAAATATTGTTAACGTGCTCTAAAATGAGGATCAAATATTTAATTGCAATTTTGCATTATTATTTGTTTTGTTTATTTAAAAATACAATGGACAAATGAATCTTTTCTTTATCTTAAAGAAAATTTCGGAAAGAAACTATAATCAAGAGCGATTTATGTTAATTCGAAAATAAGAATGTGATTGAAAAAAATTTGAAACTTGTGTTAATATGTAAATGTTATGAATAGTCTTGCTATTAGTTTTGTGGTGTGAATATATTGAGCATATTGCAAAATGGTTCACTAAATTATGAGAAACTAATGGTGGACAATGCTGTTAAGAAATTATGTATCTTGTAAAAAAGAAGAAGAAGAGAAATTCAAACAAAATACACTCGCCAACTGAAATGCTGCTTGAAAATGAATAGCTGCAACTCTAGCCTTCCACTTTGCTAATGCAGGGATACTGTTTAATTTAGCATTCCAATAATTTCACAAGTTCATTTCGATACAACACTATATTCTTCGAGGAGCTTTTCAATAGTCCTCCTTGATGTAACTTTATCTATCTCAAACACTCTCATCTCATCTTTTAAACCTGCAGAGTCAAAGGAAAATATTAATCATACAACAATAATTCGATGGATATTTCTAAAGAAATTTGATACATTTTGTACATTTCAAAGGCATAATTCTAGACTTCTAAACCAGTAAGTCCAGCCATAGTTGATTTGTGCACTGAACTGTCACCAGGTCAAATGGCACCTTAGGTAAAATGTTCAATTTCTTAGTATTTCATAACGCACATAACTCAGTACCTTGAAGCAAAACCCTGAATTAACTAAGTCAAACAATTAAATCTTTCCTTCATATTTTATGACTACTCTTTTATCTTTGCAGTTCAATAAGACTTACCATAAAGCTTACTTTACTAGGATCAAATCCAAGAGCACGGAGATGAGGTCAAACTCAGATAATACAATATCATATTTTAAAATGAAAATCATGACGACCCCATCTTTATGTCTGCATGCTCAGGACTACAAATGTGTGCACGCTTGATTTCAGGTAAAAATTTTACTTAAGACATGGTGCTGGCACAGACATGGTACCTGCTTGCAAGTCACACATGGTACAAAGGATAAGAACAAACAGACCTGGTTGATATTTAACTTTAAGTGGCAGCTGGGCTGAATATGAATTGAGGTATTGTAGCAGATTTCTCATAAACTCAGCAGATTCAGCAGAGACCAGTATTTCCCTCTAAATTGCATCAGAATTGGAAATACTCAGACATATTAATTATGATGCATTTGTTGCAAAAGGCATAACCTTAAATTGCATAATGCTCTTCAGAAATATCATTTAGCAAAAAAAATTAAAATAAATAAATAAATAAAATAAAAAACCAAAAAAAAAGGAGGAAAGAAAAAGAAATTTATTGCATGGCATAAAAGCGAGGGTGGGGGTATAAGAAAAAGAATGCCAGTCACCGTCATCGTCGTGTCCTAACCTTGAACTTATTCTCAGAATCGTAATAGCCAGAAACGACAATAAGTAGGCATAGTTTTTCCAATTCTGCAAACCAAAAAATATAGTAACAGTAAGAAGTGATGAAAATGGAAATTTATAAATTAGAGTTGAATCCTAAACGTTGGTTAAAATAGATTACTTAAGAAAGACAACACGGGCAAACTTCAAGAATATAGCTGGGAACAAAACAAGCCAAATTGCAAAACTTTCTGAGGCCATCTCAATTAATATAGTCTGCACAATCTTGTAATAAATGACTACCATTTAAAGGAATAATAAATCTTAGTTTCAAGATAATTAAATCTTCAGACGAAATATAGTTTAGAAGAAGTAAATACGCTGGAATTGGATGATTTCTTGTGTTGAAGTTTTGTCATGTGATAGAAGTTGTGCAACTTCCACTCCAATTGAACTCATCCCTATATTTGATGCTGGCAACCTAGGACCACGACCATCTGGTTTTCCTGGTTCCACAAGTTTTAAGGTCAGTGGAACGAGTAATGTTTTGAATGGCAAAGTAAATTGCATGCCTTACAGGAAACCCAGAATACAACAAATGCAAGATGCATGTGGAAGTCAAACTAAAATAGTCTCAAAAAGTAAAAATAAAATTCAAAGAGTTACTTTCATATAAAAAATCTGTCATAAAGAGCTACAAAAGAGAAGTCAACTCATTGCCAAATTTAATCTTTCGCGTCTAAAGTGAGATATCAAATGTATATGATTTGGTCCTCCATCATATTCTTAGTTTAAGATATACAAGGTGTTTATCAAGTAAAATTCTAAACAACGTATTTATGCAGTAAAATTTTCAAAATCTGAATCCATATTACCATGAATTGATTTTCATTTATATTTGTACATTCTCCTAACAATAGATATGCCTCTATATGGTTTTCACCCCCTATATACGACCATTCAAATTCCAGCATTCTCCATAAAGACCAACATATTGAAAGCATTACAGTAAAACATCATCAAAGAGATCAGGAAAAAACTGTTTATTTTTATTATATGAAAACTCATGGAATTCATTGGACAGGTAGTAGTCAACAATTGATTTATTTCCCGTCATTTGTTGCTCATGATGATAACAGCAATACACTATTGTGGTAATGGTTTTGGGAAACAGTTAAATCATCAAATATACTTTGTATGTGTCCAGCAGTTTTACCAATGTACACAAATTTTTCATTAGCCAGAAACACAATTTCTCAGCCTATTCACTTGAGAGCAAAAATTAAAACTGGGTGATATATTTAATAGTAAGTAAATAAATTGAGAATTAGAAATATTTACATTCCATCTAATTCCCCATCAAAAATTTCAAGAAAACATGGATGAGATATGTTAGGCATTTATTGTATTGGTAATTCTTTAGACAAAGTGATTAATATAACAAGTTGTAAAAGTTAAGGAGTCAAGTGAGATGTTGTATAAATGAACTAGGTATATAAAGTTCGAGTTTGGAACAAAGATGAAAGAGCCGTCGGATTTACGCTAGCCTATTGCCCATATGATGCTCGAGCGAAAAAAACAGAAACCATGTCGCCCGCTTGTCAACTAGCTATTGCTCGAGTGACACACTTGTTCCTAGCTTGTTTCTTGAGCGATGGTGTTACGCGCAAAACTCTAGTTCCCATTTTTTAAGAGTTTTAATCAGCCCATACTACCTAAATACCTTCTACTATATATACCCAAACTCTAACACGAATTTTGTGGTGGTTGTTCATTATATTTCTCCTTCATAACATCATTCAAAGATTCAAGCCTTAGATTAATGCTTTGATTCTTGAGTTTATACAACCACAACTTTGGGAAAAACATCAAGTTCACATAATCCAAAACACCCACCTTCTTATACCCATACATGAAGGTACTTTCTAAATAGTTTTTAGAGATTGCTGAAAATTAAGGAAGGTTGGACCAGAAGCACAGGAAGAATACAAAAACAAGGCATTCATAGTGACCCATAGAAGATAGATAATTTTAGAAGATCGAGAATAAGTGTGAGTGAAGCACGTTCCAGCGGATCTTGGAGATTGTAGGAATTAGACCATCAAGTCTAGTGGGTTTTCCAGGCTGAATTACACTGTAAGTTCATATTATCTATAGTTGGGCCGTAGGGATGGCAATGGGTCGAGCTAACCCACGAGCTCGGCTCGGGCTCCTGGTTTGTAATCTCACAAGCTTTCACGAGCCACGAGCTCGCAGGCCGAGCCCACGAGCCGCTCGCGAGCTCGTGAATTTTTAAAATTTTTAAAATTTCTTTAGGTAAATTTGCACATTTTTTGATTTTTTTTTTTTTATATAAATTCACATATTTTTTGATGAGCCCACGAGCTTTGTAAAAAATGGCTCGTGGGCTCAACGAGCAGGCTCGGCTCTTGGGATTGAGCCCACTGCTCCGCTCGGCCCGTTTGACATCCCTGAGTGGAGGTTACTGGCTTGTTTCTAGAGTTTTACCTAGTTGGGTTTCTCCGTCAACAATTCATGTATTCTTTATTGCTTTCATATTACATATTGTGACAATTCAACATAGGACAAATTGACTAAACATCTAGAACAATTAATAAGTGACTTGTTGTTGTTAATTGTTAATTTTAATTCTGCAGTTTTCACCTATTCACCCATTTTAGGTGATTTTAGGTTTGAACTAGTAACTTTCAAGATAAAACATTACGTGCAGGTGTTAAAATCCAAACATCAAGTTGAAGGGGAGGACATAAGCAAACCTAACGTTGTCCATTTTTTGAACTCCTTCCGCAAAATTTCTCCTACTCTGAGGTAGGATACGCCGTGCGTTTTGTAACTCACTGAATTAAAAATAAGTGTAGCTTCAGAATCAGTCCCTTCATTCAGTGAAATGATGCATAAACTGAAAAAGGGAAACATGTGAAAAAAAGTGACAAAAATTTGGGCTTACAAATTTGGTAAAGACCATTGCATCCATATCGACCAGCTCCATTAAGCAACAACGTGGCCATGTATTTATCTTTGGAGGTACACTGAGGGCTTGATAGATTTTCAGTGTCCAAAAGAATGCCTGCTAACTGCAAGTGGAATGACAAGATAATTGATACCGGAAATATTTTTCAAAACTGAGCACATACCTATATTTGCATTGAGGAATAAAATCATCGTCATTCAAAAGAGGGAGTAAATGAAAAAAATAAAGACATTAATTTTTCATTAATGTGGAATCAAAGTTTAAATTTGACCACATGATCTTTATTCTTTAGACTAGAAACACTGGTTCAAGAGTTCAAAATTCATACAACGGCAGTTATAGAAGGCTTAAGAATTAAGGAACTCTTGTATCTAAGTTAAATGGCTACAAAAACACAAAATTGAGAATTTATCGCGAGGTACCAGAAGTCGACTAAATCCTTGTCCTGCCAATATCTCTGGTGATGTCAATGCAAATTTTTCAGCAATAACTGTGCAGCAGGAGGCATCCTGTAAAAGTACATGAAAGCATCACATTAAGCATATTTGTAAGTTATAAGAATGGAATATAACCAAGAATTACTGCATATCTTTTAGTCAAGGATGCATATGAGCATTCAACATGATTTTTTTTCCCACATTATAATTTTGAAGTGGTTTTCTTTTTCAGTATCCGAATGTTCTTTTCCAGAGGGAGCAATCCTGTGAAGTAGGAGTATACTAACATATATTATATGCCTACTCCTTTGATATTATAATCAGCTTTCAAATTAAGTACTGTTCAATAATTTTAGCAAGACAAAACATTTTGTTGTGAATGACAAGTAAAAGGCATAATTCACTGCAAAATAGAAGCAAGAACTTATTTTCCAAAGCTTTATCCTTCAATTTCTCAAAATGATTATGAAGAAACATTTCTCTCGAATAAAATATATGTCTAACTAAAGTTGACATAAAAGTGATAATAATCACCAATTTTTCTCACAGAACATGCATTTATCTATAACATGAGAGTATAGGTCATGCATTTATCTATAAAATGAGATTATAGGTCCTCTTCCCCTTTGATTTTAGCCTCTTTCAAATATGATTTAAAGAGAAAGAAAATAAAAGATCACAAATATTCAGTGCTATGCTATAATTGTAGTACCTGTCCCATGATGACGTAATCAACCCAAGAATATGAAGTATCAGACTGCTAAAAAGACGAAGTCATGTCAAAATACTCTTTGTACAGATTTTAAGTGTGTTAAAGTTAAACCACAACGAATCATCTAAAACACCTTTCCGCAGTGAAAGATTTCAACCAAAGCCTCTTTCAGCGCCTGCTCCAAAAGTGGTAAATACTCGTCATATCGATTAGGTTAGCAGCAAAATGAGTGGATCAAAAGTTAAGAAATTTACCTCTTGTTTGGATGGAAGCTTATCACAGTTGAGTAACACTAGTTTAAGACTCCCAAACAAATCATAATAGTGCAAGTCGATCTGCTCAATATCATAAAAAAAGGAAAGAAAAGTGAATATTTGATAGGAGACCAGAAAAGACGGGGATTTTAACAAATTCTCCATCAATAGGATTTAGAAAATCTTAAGTAGCCAGGAAAAGACAAAAGGAAGCAAAAATTAACCTGGTAATTTGAAAGAGATATACCATCACTAGCCAATTTGCAAGACAAGTAAAAGCCATCTAATTCAAATAAATTATTATAAACATACCTCATCAATGAAAATTAAGCACGACATATCAATATGGCATGAATCAAACAGCCACTTGAGATCAGCACGAGAAACCACATCTTCCCTCTTCATGTTGAGGATCGGAACAGTACAGAACTGGTTGCTCTTAAGTGTCTCGCCAAGATAAAAGGCATACATGATTGTTGAAGCCACAGATCCAACATCTGCATATTAACATGTTAGAATACACAAGCATATACTTTATATTTAGTCAATGATGATTGATTTACCAGTTAACTGTTGAATAAAAGAGAATGTAAGCAAGAACAGATATATCCAATCACTTGCCTTGATCAGAATATCTAAAAGTAAAAGAAAAGTTAACATCTTGCTTGACCAATTCTAATTCACTGTATCAAGACCCTGCCTATGAAAGTGGATGTCGAAATGGAAAGTAATCTTAACATTCTCAATTTTCCTGTTTAGTTTCAGATTCACTCAATAAATTTTTTTAGGAACTTTACTATTCCACTTAATGGAGTTCAAATCATAGAAAATTTTTAAAATAGCTCAGACCAACTTATAGATAATAATATGTTGCAATCAGAAACATCATTGCACAAATCAAAAGAGAGAGTAACATCACAAAAGGTTTCATATTTTATCAGAGAGTTAACCAACTATCCTGTGTTTTAAACAATGTACCCAAAACAAAATTATTGGGACTTCAAAAGTACAGCTTCGACAGTGAAGAAGCATGATATAGTCTTTGTCCCGATACTAATACATTTGATTTTAGTTTAAGTTAGAACATTTTCTGAAGAACTTGAGTATAATTAGCTCACGACTTTTGCCAAAAGAATTGATGGAAGAACATCAATTAGGTCATATAACCAGCCTGACAAAAAATAGATTATCCACAACAACGCACCCCCAACCCAAAAGAAAAAGGGGCACGAACAGCTTAAAGTTTTGTCATGCCGACAGCCATCAGTTAACAGGAAAGAATATTTCACCTATCATTTCTGACAATTACAGATAACTAATTTCATGTTTGCAATTTAAACAAAAATAATCCGAACTGAGAGAAGAAAGGACAGAGAACCCTGAGAATTGTCCCAATCCAACTAAAAATGGGAGTTACCAGAGACATCTGGCCCAATTATAGCATGCAAGAACCTTCCAGGAATGCCAGCAGTCACATAATCCCTTTTAGCTTTCAGATACATATTCAGCTTACAGACACCTTCACATGATTCAACAACTTCCATGTGTGGTGAATTCCCATAATAAAATAGTGCTGCTGAAGGAGGAAGAGGAACATTAGATAGATTTGTTCCTCTCTTACTCACTGTGTATGATCTTTCAATCCCAGGCCTTGCCAAGCCAGTCAGACTAAGATACTCTTCATTTTCATTGCAGTCATTCGGATTGGAAATTGTTGATGACATATTTACGCCATCATAGTCAACTTCTGAATTTGACAGAGGAACTGCCAGCGGAGATGAAGTTTTCGACCACCTCCCAGATAATGATCTTCCAATAGGTTCAAGAACAATGTCTGAGGGTGGATGTGTTGGACTGTAATCGACATCTTCAGATATGGCATCATTAGTTTCTTTGGACCCTCGATCACCAATGTCTGAGGCTGACCTGTAAATGGTTTTGCCAGATAATTTTTCCGGGAAGTCAAAGATCCTACCCCCATTTAGAACTGCTGCTTCACCTCTTCTCATCCCGTCAAAAAAAGGGTTATCACGGGCACGAATGTACTTTTCCTTAGAAGGGGAAAAATAAATAATTAGACAAAAGCAATGATGCATATTTGCTTGTGTACAATTAGATTTATTAGTGCAAATAGTTGCTGCTCTAAAAACAAGGGGCCGTAACTTATGGAGATATTAAATATTAATGGGCATGAATAAGAATTATAGGATCATATGATCATTTGTCCTTGTCTTGTTTTTATTGATTAAATTAGCAGCAGATGAAGAAAAAACAAGGTGAGATTAAAAGATACTGATTTATCTCATGCAATGGATAACAACGGTTTAATGATCATACAATCAAGCTCCAAAATGGAAGAAAATTTCGATAAGTTGGGTAATTTCTAAGCAGATTCTTCCACATCCACACAGATTTCCCCTCAATTCTTCTATTATTTTTCCACATTTTATAAATTAAATAGAACCTTATTTCTACCAACAAAAATGAAGTCTATGGCCATGAAATACTTCATCAATTTTGAGGCTCAGCTGAATTTTTTTTCACATTGTCTTCATCTTTCCATACTCATATCATTTTTCCTTCTATATTCTAACTCATATCTACTTTTCTTGTCTCTTCTCTCTCATCCTCATTTCTCCTATACCATCTAACTAGAGCCAATATCAAAATTGCTACTTTTACTTTGAAGCACCGCAATTGCTTCAATCTAAATCCCATTATAGCAACCCAACATTTAAGTGGACCATCATAACTGGCCTTAATCTCACAACTCTAATCAAGAAAGTGAGATACTCAAAGCTCCAGCAAAATTATATTCACTTTTTTCTACATAAACACGACATTAGATATACACACATATAAATCCAACAACCAGAAAGAATATGTGTTTAGCCCAAACTATTCACTTTTCACCAGCTGATTACACCGTACAAGTGTGAAGTTATAACGTGACCATAACAGACAAGATGCTTTGATTCTTATCAAAGCCTTAAAGCCATAGTCCCTATGATCCCTCCCTCTAAGAAAATTCATTGTGCCTTTACAAATATAGCGGATAGAACTGCTGCAAATCATTAAAGTACAAAACCAAACGGAATTAACTATGCATGCAATGCTTACATATGAAACAGAGAAGCAATTTACCTGTTGATTGACGCTGGGCTTCATGATAGCAGAAGTTGGAATCCTCCTGGAGAGTCCGCCAGTAAATACACACAGAGAATGGAATAGAAAAAGGTATATGCTTGTGGTTCTTGAAGAAAATGTACTTGTGCGTAAAAGACAGAAAGAGAGAGAGAGAAAGAGCGGCAGAGCCAAAGCTTTGCCCTTTGATTGTAAACATTGTCAAATCCGCCATCGAATTCGAAGCAAATTCTTGGACTTACTATACTACTCTCGGTCGAATCATCGATCAAATCAATCCAGGTGAAAAAAAATCTCCCCTTGCTAGATTTCATCATTTTCAAAGTTCATCTAAATCGCCGAAAGAAATTCAACAAATTGTTTGTTCAAGTTTTTCTATATAAAATTAAAGATGAAAAGTGACAGCGGCAAAATAAGACAAAACTTATCGATTAATCACGGAAAATGGAAAAAAAAAAAAAATAACTCATGAATAATAAGGGAAGTAAATTCCAGTAAGTTTGTAAACCGATCAACTGAGTTTTACACATTTGAAATTCACGATTTGTGTTATTAACATCCTAAAACGTAATCTATTCTCTAATGATTGGATAAAAAAAATTTACAGTCCAAGAACAATGCAATTTCATGCAAAACCCGAGTTTACACAAAAATTAATTATATTTATACATAGTTAAGAGCCGTTTCGGCCCACTTTTTGTAGTTGCTCCTCTTGACATTCCACCCTGAAAACATACATGTGATAGGCGACTTTGCTTTTGCAGAAGAGGCACTAAACATGAAAGCAAGAAAAGTGAAAAGGGAACAGCGGCGAGAGTAAAATTGGAAATAATTTGCTTGTGAATCGAAATTGGTAAAAATGTGTCATTTCATAGATTAGATTATAATTATCTGAAATTGAAATATAAGTAGACTATTCATTAATATAATTTATCTGCACCATGCGCTTTGGTTGATAATCTTCTTAAAAAGGTAATACATTTTATTCCTTAATTATCGTATATTTTTTTAGCGTTTAATTTTTGAGGGTGCCAAATATCTATGATACACGACATTTTATTGATTTTTCTTTAATTTGTGTTATTCTTGTACCTATAATATAAATTATGTTTCAGTGAGTGAATTATTCAATGATCACTGAACTTTGTAAAAAGTTTTCACGAATCATTGAACTTTAAAAATAATCAAATTCATTACTGAACTTTCCAAAAAGTTTCTACGGGATCACTAAATTAAAAATCACCTAATTCATTACTGAACTTTACAAAAAGTTTTCCAGGGATCACTAAATTAGTGACCCTTGAAAAACATTTTACAAAGTTCAGTGACTCTGTGAAACCCTTTTGCAAAGTTCAATAATGAATGATGTGATTTTTAAAATTCAGTGATCCCGTGAAAACCTTTAGTAAAGTTCAGTGATGAATTGAGTGATTTTTAAAATTCAGTGACCCGGTGAAAATGTTTTATAAAGTTCAGTGACCATTTGGGTAATTCACTCTGTCTCAGTATTGATTCTTGACAAATCATATTAGTGAAAGATTCCTAAGAACTTTTATTTATATACCAAGATTAACTCTCAAACCATATTTTTAAGATAATTTTAATAATTATATTTGGACAAAATTGTAGAATTTTCAGTTAAAAAGTTACTTTTGTTTAAAAAAAAAAAATATTGAATATTATACTAAGTCGACCTTAATTGGTGCTCTGAATCATGAGCTTCCTTTTTAATCTTTGACCCACAATAATTAATCTTGTAGCCCAGGCAACATGGTCTGAGCTGAAAAAAAATCATTTTGTCTATGGTTAGTAGCAACAATTACTACTACTATTTGGCCCCCCATTTTCTAAAAATGAAAATTGGTGGAATAGTTTTTTTTTGAAAAATGAGTGGTTGAAAAAGAAGGAAAAATTTTCGATTTACGTGTAATATTATTTTATGAAAGATTGTGTGGTTGAAAATAGGAGATAGAAAAATGAAATGTAATGTAATTGAATTTAATGGGGGTCAAACAAGGGCTAATTATGGTTGGAAGAAATTATACTCTTATAATTTAAGTGAGATGTAAATCCTATATTATAAATGAATTAAGGCAATAGATAGTTAATCATATGTTTTAGATGTAAGATGAAACTCTTTTTTCTTACGTAGCTATAACATTGTGTCTTTTGAACTCTTTCGTCCAATTTATTTCAACGGTATATAATAAATTAAACATAAAAATAATATAAAAGAAACATTGACATTATAAACACTCTTCTCTATATAATAAAAAAGTAAGAGATGGGGCTCTTGGAAGGCAATGATTTATTCTTGGAATGCAAGAGAAATCTTGGAAGGCAAGGATTATTCTTGGAAGGCAAGATGCAACTTGAATTGACTTGCTTGGCACTTTGGCAGATCAGGCGGGGAGGGCTCGGACCCTGTCTAGTTGGAGGCACATCCTGCGATTAACTAGACTGTGTGAAGAGGGGCCGGATCACAGACCCAATGATTAGTCAAGAATTGGACACCTTATAAAAAAAAAAAAAAAAAAAAAAAAAAAAAGTAAGAGACGAGCAGAAACATGGAGGACAAGATGATAGTCGGAGGCTTTGGGTGGCATCACGTATTTATAGAGTCATGCATGCCCGACAAAAGTTTTCTTAAGAAATAAGCAATTCTCTTTATTTCAATGGTGAAAGAAAAGTTGCAAATCAAAAGCTTGCAATCAAAACATTGAAACTGCATGCTTAGAAAGTGCTAAATATGACTCGAAAAAGGATTGTTGATCTACCAAACAATGTAGAAAATCAATGACATGGGTAACTTTCAACATGTTTAAAACATATAAATGAACCAGAGGTCACGTCTTTGGTTGGCATCACGTATTTATAGAGTCATGCATGCCTGACAAAAGTTTTCTTAAGAAATAAGCAATTCTCTTTATTTCGATGGTGAAAGAAAAGTTGCAAATCAAAAGCTTGCAATCAAAACATTTAAACTGCATGCTTAGAAAGTGCTAAATATGACTCGAAAAAGGATTGTTGATCTACCAAACAATGTAGAAAATCAATGACATGGGTAACGTTCAATGTGTTTAAAACATATAAATGAACTAGAGGTCACCTCTTATTTGCTATTTTATCTTTACCATCATTACCAGCGAATTATTAAATACTATTCATTTCCATGGTAAGAATCATGAACAAATTACCGATGATAGGTTGAAAATTAAGATGACGTCAAGTCATTATGTCTTTATGCTCTCACGAAAAATGTCTAGGTGACATTTTACACTTTCACTTTCTTTCTCGGTGAAAACATATACAAGTGGTAGCAAAAACGAAGGTTCTAGTATAGTATTTGAGATTTAGAGATTTTCCATTAAATGTACAAAAATGATTTGCTAATTAGGTGACAGCGTAAAAATTCAACCATTTAAGATTTTACCGAACTAATCCAACGGTGATGGTATTGTTGTCATTGTAATTAATAATTATGAAGAAAGAACGAGGTGGAAAACTAAAGATTGGATTGACAGTGGATTACATTCCATCTTCTTGAGATTTGATTTTCATAATTTGTGTTTTTGTAATACGTGTATTCTTTCGCATACATGGTAACTATATATTCCTCCTCCTCCTCCACTCATTTAACTCACTACCCCCACTCTCTCTCTCACACACACACAAATCTTTCTCTCTAGATGAAGAAAAGGTTTGGAGGATGAAGAAAATGTGTGATAGAATATGCCTGGCTCCCTGTATGCCACACGACGACATCACTCCTCATGGTGGAACGGCTGAGTCGGGTGGCATACCCGGAGTCAAGCATACCAAAATCCGTCCACCCTTCCACCTCCTTCAACCTTTCTTTAGATGGCATGTTCATGCTCGTAATCTTGTACATTCTTTCGCTTTGAAGATTTTTATTCTAAATTGTCTAAAGGTGAGATCAAAGCTTTGCATTTTCTACTTTGTTCTTTCTAGCATTATCCACCAGTGTGATGGATCAATTGAAAAAATGAAAACCCTAGGGGGATTCGTTCATTAGACATATCAAGTAATGGTAAAGGGAAGCAAAAATGCAACAAATATAAGACATACATTAATATACCTTATTCAGTCTCACATTCACTATTGCACAGAAATTTGGGTTACCCGTATTTTAAATTGCTACGTCAAAATCTATTGCAAAGACGAATCTCATTATATTTTTTATTTCATTGAGTTAGTCTGTCATGGAAATTTTTATTTTTTATTTTTCTACTAGTCCACTTTATCGAGCTTATAACTTATTAGGCATGATGCCAACTGAAGGAGGGGTTCAAGTAAAGGATCCGATCCAAGTTGATACCAATAGAATTGTAAATATAAATTCATGCATTCGTTTCCATGTTTAGTGAAATTATTACAATTTATTATTATAAACTCCCCCTTGTCCAGAGGAAGGTTATTAATCAACTAAATATATACTTCATTCTAAAATAGTAAAAATTAAGCTGCTGAGTAGAGTAGTGGGAGACTTGGAATTAGGAATTTTGGACTTTCTCATAAATAATTACAGTATTTTTCCTCTTAAAATCGTAAAACTTTTATTGTCGTCTATCTAGTTGATTACAATCTCTCTTTATCTACTTACAAAATTAATTGCCTACAGAATGATATTCAACTCTCTCTCTTTGTACGGCTGCCCCTCGGCCTAATAAATCCCAATTTGTGGATTATTTTCCAAATTAATTCGTGACACCGCGACATGTTAAAGGCAATTAATTTTGTAACTACAAATAAATGTGTGAAGTATCAAATGAAATGGTAAATATATTAATACTGTGGGAGTCTGCTGAAACTTGAGAATAACAATTAATTAATTGTTGGATTTTATACCATTGGGTTGTGATGTATTCATGGATTCTGAATAATACTTGTCACGATTAGGTTTGAGCAAATATATTTCTACCTAGTTTTACTTGTTCGCTAGAATTGTTTTGTTTTTGTTCTTTCATGAATTAGAAATATAGTGAAATGCAAGAATTTAAGCAAATTTAAATTAACTTGATAGAACAATCAAATTAGGTATTACAGTAAAATGCCAACTAGAACTTCCACAAGTCCTCTAAACCATGGAACTTTTTATTCAACTAAATATGGCATAACTCCAAATCTTTGATCAGCTCCAGTTCATCTTAATGGATCCTGCAAACCCCACAAAACAAAAATAAAAATGTTAGATCTCGTTTTGAAATCTACTTATTATATGTAACTTTTTTAACTTATAAGTTACAGAATGGCACTCACGTCTCACGGTGTTAATGGAGACAGGGAAGCCAACTTTGATCATGAAAGCGTCAGGGATATTGCTGAAGAACTTGTCTTGAACTCCGGCGTAGTTCTTAACGGGTCTTGAGGCACCGGCAAATGGCCTTCTTGTCATCAACAGATTTCACACTCTGTGCAAGCTGTTGCAGCCCACTGCAACATGCTGCTGAGGGGTTTGGTTCCTCATGTTGAAAATAATGTCACATTTCTTGATCATAAAACATTACTTAACAAGTAAGAAAAATACATATATACATGCAAGTGGTGGTGGTGGCAAAATTGGAGTTTCCAACTAATGATAGCCACATTTTCTTTGACCAAATCGATAAGGTTGTTGATTTCTTAATTGTTAAGAAAGACTCCATGCATGCATACAAGGGAGGTTGAGAAATTCAAGTTTTCTTTCTCCATTTACTTGACAAGCCAAATGTGTAGAGAATTCTAGCAAATGAAGGTGGTAGAACTTTGACTCTTCCAAGCAATTATGGAGGTTAAAAATCTCTATAAATATGGGCAAGAGTTTGAGAGAAAAGTGTGTGCCATATGGAGAGGAAAAATTAAGAGAGAAAATTGTAAGGTAGAGAGAAGAGTAGAGAGAAAATTTATTGTTTTTCTCCTAAGTTTTTTTCCTACTTATTTTCTTCTAATTACAAGAGAGATTGATTGTTGTTATCTCCTTGTATTTAGAGAATGTGTTGTAATTCTCCTACTATAGTGAAATCCTCCTATATTTTTCGTGGACGTAGCCTAAATTGGGTGAACCATGTAAATATCTGTGTCCATTTTTAGCTGTGTTTTCTCAATTCCATTATTTGTCAGCCAACTCGACCCATGCGTTTTCTCCCCAACAGTGGTATCAGAGCAATGTTCTGTATAGGGTCGTTGTTCAATCATAGTATTGGTGAAAAATGGCGACAAAATATGAGATTGAAAAATTCAATGGGAACTATTTCTCATTATAGAAAATGAGAATAAAAGCAGTTTTGAGAAAAGATAACTGCTTGGCGGCAATTGGACAAAGGCCTGTGGAAATCATTGACAATACTAAGTGGAACGAGATGGATAGCAACGCAGTTGTTAATCTGCACCTTGCACTAACCGATGGAGTATTGTCAAGTGTGGTAGAGAAAAAGATGGCCAAAGAGATATGGGATACGCTGACAAAGCTGTACGAGGCCAAATCGTTACATAACAAAATCTTATTAAAGAGAAAGCTTTACACCCTTATGATGATGGAGTCAACTACGGTGATAGACCACATCAACACCCTCAATACTCTATTTTCACAACTCACATCAATGGAGCATAATATAGAGACTGGTGAACGTGCTGAAATCTTACTTCAAAGTCTACTAGATTCGTATGATCAACTCATCATCAACTTGACCAACAACCTTGAAACTCTAGTCTTTGATAATATTGCAGTTGCTGTTCTTAAAGAGAAAAGTAGGCGCAAGAATAAGGAGGATAGATTGACAAGTTCGAATCAGGCAGAAGCTTTAACGATGATGAGAGGGAGATCAACGGAACGTGGCTCCAGTGGGAGTCATAATCAGAGTAGATCAAAATCCAGGAGTAAGAAAAATGCCAAGTGTCATTACTGTGACAAGAAAGGGCACTTAAAAAGGGATTGTTGGAGTCTCAAGAAGAATGAAGAAGCTAAAGGAAAAGGTCCTGAGACATCAAAAGCTCAGGGTTGTGTATCAAGTACCTCAGATGATGGTGAAATTTTATACAGCGAGGCAACAACAGTTGTTGAAGGCAGAAAGAAATTTTCTGACGTCTGGCTTATGGATTCAGGAGCTACATGGCACATGACACCAATAAGGGAATGGTTTCATCAATATGAGACTATCTCAGGAGGATATGTGTTTATGGGAAATGATCATGCCTTGGAGATCGCTGGTATTGGTACCATCAAATTAAAAATGTATGATGGTACAGTTCGCATTATCCAGGAGGTACGGCACGTAAAAGGCCTAAAGAAAAATTTATTGTCTCTAGGACAATTGGACAGCATTGGATGCAAGGCCCATATACAAGATGGGATCATGAAAATAGTTAAAGGCGCACTTGTGGTGATGAAAGCGGAAAAGATAGCTGCAAATTTGTACATGCTTAAAGGAAAGACACTACAAGAAGGAGAAGCATCTGTCGCATCGACAGGTTCAGCTGAAGAATTAATGATGATGTGGCATCGCAAGCTTGCTCACACGTTGGTACGTGGTTTGAAAATTCTCTCAGAACAAAAGCTTCTTCCAGGGCTCAAAAAGGTTTCATTACCCTTTTGTGAGCATTGTGTTACTAGTAAGCAGCACAGATTGAAGTTCAGCAGTTCCACTGCTAGATGTAAAGCTATCTTGGAGCTGGTCCATTCCGATGTTTGGCAAGCACCAGTTATATCCCTAGGAGGTGCAAGATACTTTGTATCTTTTATTGATGATTACTCCAGGAGATGTTGGGTGTATCCAATCAAAAAGAAGGCAGACGTGTTTGCAGTCTTCAAAATATTCAAAGCACATGTGGAGCTTAAATCTGAAAAGAAGATCAAGTGTCTGAGGACTGACAATGGTGGAGAATATACTGGTGATGAATTTGATAACTTCTGTTAACAAGAAGGTATCAAGAGACAGTTCACTGTGGCATACACTCCACAAAAAAATGGAGTGGCAGAGCGGATGAACAGAACATTGTTAGAAAGAACAAGGGCAATGTTCAGAACTGCGGGGTTAGCCAAGTCTTTTTGGGCAGAAGCAGTCAAAATCGCCTGTTATGGGATCAATCGGTTGCCATCAACAGCAATTGGTCTGAAGATGCCTATGAAAATGTGGACTGGTAAACCAGCTGATTATTCTCACTTACATGTGTTTGGAAGTCCTGTGTACGTTGTGTACAACACCCATGAAACATCAAAGCTGGATCCAAAATCCAGAAAATGTATTTTCTTATGGTGTATTGATGGAGTGAAGGGGTACCGCCTGTGGGATCCCACTGCCTACAAGGTGATAATCAACAGAGATGTCATATTTGCGGAAGGCAAAATACAGGAAAAAGGAAATGATAGCACTTCAAAAGAAAAACCAGAGACTACTACAGTCGAAGTTGGAGACAAAGGAGAAGTTATAGATACTTCTGAAGCAACACTAGAGTACGAAGAACAAGCTGAATCTAGTGCTCCAGATGTTTGACGATCAACACGGGAGAGAAGAGAAACGGCTTGGCACTCAGATTACATTATGGAGGGCAATGTTGCATACTGCTTACTGACAGAAGATGGAGAGCCATCAACTTTCCACGAGGCTATAAATAGCCAAGGAGTTTCTCAGTGGATGGCTGCAATGCAAGAAGAAATTGAAGCTCTTCATAAGAACAAGACATGGAATCTTGTTCCACTACCACAAGGAAGGAAGGCCATTGGGAATAAATGGGTATATAAGATCAAACGAGATGGCAATGATCAAGTGGAGCGTGAAAGACTGGTGGTGAAGGGATATGCTCAGAAAGAAGGCATTGACTTCAACGAAATATTTTCTCCTGTGGTTCGACTCACAACAGTTCGAGTAGTCCTAGGGATGTGTGCTACATTTGACTTACACCTAGAGCAGTTAGATGTGAAAACTGCATTTCTTCATGGAGAACTTGAAGAAGAAATTTATATGCTCCAACCAGAAGGTTTTGAAGAAAAAGAAAAAGAGAACTTGGTTTGCAGGTTGAACAAATCTCTATACGGTCTCAAACAGGCGCCGAAACGTTGGTATAAGAGATTTGATTTCTTCATCATGAGCCTTGGATACAACAGACTCTGTTTAGATCCGTGTGCATACTACATGAGATTTGGTGATAATGATTTCATTATCTTGCTGTTGTATGTTGACGACATGTTGGTAGCAAGCCCCAACAAAGATTGTATTGAAAATCTGAAGGCTCAATTAGCTAGGGAATTTGATATGAAGGACTTGGGACCGGAAAAAAAGATTCTAGGGATGCAAATTTACCGAGATAGAAATAATATAAAGATTTGGCTCAGTCAGAAAAACTACTTGAAGAAAATCTTGTGTCGCTTCAATATGCAAGATTGTAAGCCAATTTCTACCCATTTTCCTATTAATTTCAAGTTATCCTCAAGTATGAGCCCTAGCAGCGAAGCAGAGAGAATGGAGATGTCTCGAGTGCCATATGCATCAGCAGTGGGTAGTTTGATGTTTGCTATGATCTGTACAAGACTAGACATTGCACAAGCAGTAGGAGCGATTAGTCGATACATGGCAAATCCTGGTAAAGAGCATTGGAATACTGTAAATAGGATCCTAAGATATGTCAAGGGTACCTCAAATGCTACATTATGTTATAGAGGATCAGATTTTATTGTCAGAGGCTATGTTGATTCAGATTATGCAGGTGATCTTGATAAAAGCAAGTCCACCACAGGATATGTGTTTACTTTTGCTGGAGGAGCTGTAAGCTGGGTTTTGAAACTGCAGTCTATCGTGGCTACTTCCACGACGGAGGCAGAATATGTGGCAGCTACACAAGCTAGCAAAGAGGCAATCTGGTTGCAAATGTTAATGGACGAGCTCAGACACAAACAAGAGAAGATTGCTCTATTTTGTGATAGTCATAGCGCTTTGCATTTGGCAAAGAATCCAGCATTTCATCAGAGGACAAAGCATATTCGAGTTCAATATCACTTTGTTCGAGAAAAGATGGAAGAAGGAAGTGTGGATATACAGAAAATCCATATAGCGGACAACCTAGCTGATATGTTGACAAAGCCAATCGAAATTGACAAGTTTATATGGTGTCGATCTTCCATTGGCCTTGCAGAAATGTAAGTAGCATGGAAATGGAAAGTATGGGAAGGATGAAGTGGTCAACAAAAGTGACTTTAAGTGGGAGAAATGTTGAAAATAAAGTCACATTTCTTGACCATAAAACATTACTTAACAAGTAAGAAAAATACATACATGCATGCAAGTGGTGGTGGTGGCGGCAAAATTGGAGTTTCCAACTAATGATAGCCATATTTTCTTTGACCAAATGGATAAGGTTGTTGATTTCTTAATTGTTAAGAAAGACTCCATGCATGCATACAAGGGAGGTTGAAAAATTCAAGTTTTCTTTCTCCATTTACTTGACAAGCCAAATGTGTAGAGAATTCTAGCCAATGAAGGTGGTAGAACTTTGACTCTTCCAAGCAATTATGGAGGTTAAAAATCTCTATAAATATGGGCAAGAGTTTGAGAGAAAAATGTGTGCCATATGGAGAGGAAAAATTAAGAGAGAAAATTGTAAGGTAGAGAGAAGAGTAGAGAGAAAATTTATTTTTTTTCTCCTAAGTTTTTTTCCTACTTGTTTTCTCCTAATTACAAGAGAGATTGATTGTTGTTATCTCCTTGTATTTAGAGAGTGTGTTGTAATTTTCCTACTATAGTGAAACCCTCCTATACTTGCCCGTGGACGTAGCCTAAATTGGGTGAACAACGTAAATACCAGTGTCCATTTTTAGCTGTGTTTTTTCAATTCCATTATTTGTCAGCCAACTCGACCCAAGCGTTTTCTCCCCAACACCTCAGGTAATAAAGTTTGATACACAGGAAAGCTAGTGAAGGAAGAAGGTAAAAATCATAATGTTCCTTTCATATCTTTTACAATAATTGTGCATACATTTATATGTGAAAGTCTAAGCTATACATGTAAATGAAGCTTGCAATGGAAATGATCTATAGAAGAAAATATTGGCTCGATTTCTATGATTTGTGCTAATCATAATAATCGCCTGATTTCTGGTTTGCTGTAATACTCCCCACTCAGGTTGGAGCATAGAGATCCGTAATGGCTAATTTGGATCGAGAAAAGACAAATAATTCATGTCCCAAGGGTTTAGTGAAAATGTCAGCTTGTTGTTGAGAGGTTGAAACATAGGAGGTAGTAAGGAGACCAGATTTAATTTTCTCACGAACTAAATGACAATCTAATTCAATGTGTTTGGTTTGTTCATGAAAAACCGAATTGCGAGCAATGTGGATGGCAGCCTGATTGTCGCAGTGAAGTAGGATAGGTTGCGGATGGGGTACAATAAGTTCTTGTAGAAGGAGACGAAGCCAAACAAGTTCACAAGTTGGAGTGGCAATTGCATGATATTCAGCTTCAGCAGAAGAACGAGAGATGGTAGTTTATTTTTTAGTGCACCAAGAAATGGGGTTATCACCTAATTTGATGATAAAACCAACTGTGGAATGCCGTGTGAGTGGACAACTAGCCCAATTAGAGTAATAGAAGGCAGATATTTGAAAAGTACATTTGGACAAGAAGAAAAGGCTATAACCAGGAGTAGTTTTCAAATAGCAGAGCAAGCGGTGAGCAACATAAAGGTGAGGCTTGCGAGGAGTGTGCATTGATCAGTGCGTTTTTGTGCACTTATTTAATTCACAAACATGACTAAATTACTAGAAAAATGATATAATTGTGACTTAAATTTGTTCAATTATTGGATTGTAGGGTATAATGATGGACTTGATAGAATTCACGAGAAAAAGAAGCAAAAAAGACCAAAATGAATCAAACTGAAAGTTCGAGGGCCAAGTTGCAAATAATCCATAGATGAGATGGGCAATGGAATGAAGATTAAAGAGTGTTAAAGGTCAATTGGATGAGGAAAGGAGTCAAATAGGTGAATTATGGTCGAAGTATTATCAAGTATCAACTTTCAGGCGAAAAAACTATGCTCGTGATTTTTAGTCTTTAATTGAGATCCATTTTTTTCATAGTAAACATCAGAACTTGAGAAAGCATATTTCATCAAAAGTGTAGATCTTTGAGTTTTCTTCCTAATGCAGTTTGAATCACTTCAATCAGAGATCAAGAGAGAAAGTTATAACTAAAATACTAAAAGCTATCCGGCGAAAAGAATGACATAACCATGCGGTCTCATGGTAGAAACTCCTATGCGGTCGCGAATACCAAGGCATGGAATTAAAATGAAAATTTCCATAAGCCTATGTGATCGCATAGGTATATTCTGGGGGTCGATTCTGCAGTTTTCTTTTTGCGTTATAATTCTTTTGGAACTCGATTAGGACTCGATATAAAAATCTAGAGCCGTTATATTTCGGTGAAGAACGGATTGGGAGGCAAGAAACCACGTATTGGAGAGAATTTTGAGCGCAAGTAACGAAGAATTTCACAAGGATTTTCAAGATTTATCAAGTATTCATAATCCGGTGATGTTATTTCTTCAAGATCTGATGTATTCTTTTAGTTTATCAATGCTAGGCTAGATTTTCATGTACTAGGAGATCGATGTACCATGTGATTTGATCTTTAATTTTCTAGTTTTACAATTTGACATTAAAGACACGTTTTGATTGTTTTGAATGACTTATATGTAGTTTTTGTTCCCGCAATTAAGGGCCCATAATTGTGTGAGTTTAGTTGGCTTATTCTTACATTCGAGAGAATTGGAATATATTCGACATAATATAAATCATCATAGGGTCCGATAGGGGATATAAATATACCTATGCCCTACGCGAATTTTTAAGTGTTCACAAGGCCGCATGCATTTTTATATATACACTTATCAAAGAAATATAGGCCGATGGTATCTGAAAATAGGTTTGATACATCTTGAGAGAGAGTATTGGATAGATTAGGAGCACCGATTCGTCAATAATTTAAGTGTGTTGTCACATTGTGAAATTAGGGTTAGGGTGATAATTGCATGGAAAATCATGATCCTAGTGTTTTTAATTTCCATTGAATGCAACCAATTTGCACTCTAACATATAATTTGCATTTTAATTCATTAAATTATCGTTTTGCATATTTGAATTCATTTCAATCTTAAATTTTGCATAATTAGGGTTTTCATAACATTAGGGTTTTCTTTCTAAAATTAGGGTTTATTTAGTTAGATATTCATATTGAATAATTTCGTTTCGGTTAAGGCTAAACTATGTAAAATTGAACTACTCAATCTCTGTGGGACGATATTCGAACTCTAAAAATCCACTTTATTACTTGTTAACGAACCGTACACTTGCGGTGATTTTAATTGAAAGAAAATATTTCGTGAACAAGTTTTTGACGTCATTGCCAAGGATTGAGTATTCGTTTAATTTTATCTAAATTGGCACTAATTCGGACATCCATATTTACATTTCTTGTTATTTTGTTGTGTTTTGTTTCAATTAATTTCATTTTGGTTTGTTCTAGTTATTATTTCATTTTAACATCTAAATACTCTTATTAACTCTTCTTGCAGATTTGCATGATAAGATCTGCTGAAGGAGAATTGACACCAGCTGATCCAGAAATCGAAAGAACTTTCCATCGAAAGGCAGTGAGAAAACAGAGAGGCACATCAACGAATGGCTAACGTGCAAAATAATCCAATTTTTTCGGCTAATGAAGAAGGGGTAGCGGATGAAGGAAATATGCTCGTGGGAGATTTCATGACCCCTTAGATAATTCAAAGCCAGTCAAGTATCGTATATCTACCATTTGGACAGCCGAACTTCCAACTGAAAACTAATGTAATTCAATTATTTCAAAACAGTCATCAATTCTATGGAAGGACTGAAGAGAATCCACACATGTATGTTTCTCGTTTTCTGGAGATGTGCCAACACTTCAGATATCAAGGAATTTCAGACGATGCAATAAGATTAAGGTTGTTCCCACATGCACTGCGCGACAAGGCAATTGAATGGTTGGATTCGCAATCAATCGCAAGCATCATCACATGGAATGATCGAGCACAAAAATTCTGCACTAAGTTCTTCCCACCTGCTAAGATTGCGAAGCTCAAGCACGACATCTCTGTTTTTCGCCAAGGCGACTCGGAAAGTTTCGATGAAACCTGGAATCAGTTCAAGAATATGCTGCGAAAGTGTCCACACCATGGGATTAGCAAGGGACTTCAAGTCCAATATTTCTATACGGGATTACTTCTAGCCTTTAAAAGCATGTTGACTCATCATCGAACGTATCACTGTCCACAAAGACAATTGATGAGGTACTGAAACTTTTCGAGACCATGGCAACCACTTCAACTATGTGGACATCGGAACGAGCAGTTCAGAAGAAGACACCGGGGGTTTATGAAGTGGACGTCTATTCCGCCTTGTCAGCAAAAATCAATTCATTATTTCACAAGGTGGAAAACATAACACAATCAGCTAACACAGTACAGTCGAAAAAGGCCAGTTGTGAAGAATGTGGAGCAGAGCATGTAACAGCAGAATGTCCAATCTTGGTACAAGGAGTAGAACAGGTAGAATATGCTCAATAGGGACATCAGCAACAAAATAACACATATGAGGAAACATTTAATCCGAGTTGGAAGAAGCATCCCAACTTCTCTTGGAACAACCAGAATCAAAACAAGCCACAAGGACAATTTCAACAGCAAGAGAATAAACCTCAGTTGGAAGAAATGATAGGAAAATTCATGGAGAAGGCTGAAGCTATACTTCAGAACTAAAATGTAGCTATCAAAAATTTGGAAACTCAGGTGGGACAATTAGCCATAGCATTGACTGGCAGAGCACCGGAAAACTTGTCAAGTAACACCGAAATAAACCCGGAGGAGCATGCTAAGGCAATTACAACTTGAACTGGAAAGCAGCTACAAGAAATCCATGTAAAAAGGCCAGGTGCAAATGAAGAAAAGAATTCCCAACAATAGAAGAACTTACAAAGAATGATGAACAGATGGATGAATCTACCCCAGATGAAAAATCAGAAAAAACACAGAGTAAAGCAACCGTCAACCCTCACGAACCTCCCATACCTTTTCCAAAGAGGCTTAAAAAGCAGAAGTTAGAGTAGCAATACAAGAAATTTCTTGAAATTTTTAAGAAACTCCACATCAACATCCCACTCGTCGATGCATTATTCCAGATGCCTGCCTAGCTACGCAAAGTTCCTGAAGGACATATTATCAAATAAACGCAAGCTAGGGGATCACGAAATAGTAATGCTAACAGAGGAATGCAGTGCCAGAATTCAGAAAAAGCTTCTACCAAAATTGAAAGATCCAGGGAGTTTTACTGTTCCTTGCACTATTAGTAAAATTCCTTTTGATAAGGCTTTGTGTGATCTTGGTGAAAGTATTAATTTAATGCCTCTATCTGTTTTTAGGAAACATGGCTTGGGAGAGGGTAAGGCGACTACTGTAACGCTCCAGCCGGCTAACAGATCGTTAACACATCCCAGAGGAATAATTGAAGATGTGCTTGTTTAGGTGGAAAAATTCATATTCCCTGTAGATTTCCTAATCTTGGACATGGAAGAAGATAAGGATATTTCATTGATACTTGACAGACCATTTTTGGCAACAGGAAGAGCCTTGATCGACGTTCAGCACGGGCAACTGATATTGAGATTGGGAGAAGAGCAGATCTCATTTAATGTCTTCAAGGCAATGAAACTACCTGCAGAGACAATCAATTATTTCCAAATCGACGTGATTGATAAGGTGATCCAAGACTCCTTTTTGCTACACAACCCATCAGATGTATATGAAGCTTGCACATTTGCAGTCAACGCAGTTTGATTCAATGGAGATAGAAACTTGTGTAAGGTTTCTGGATACCAACCCACCTTATACGGGAAAAAGGCATTTTGAGGAGCTTGGAATAGGACCTACGAAACCACTTCCATCCATTCAGCAGCCACCGAAATTAGAACTCAAGCAGTTACCACCATACCTCAGATATGCTTACTTGGGAGAATCCTGTATACTCCCTGAAATAATTTCAGACACAGTCAGCGAAGTGGAAGAAGAGAAACTACTTAGAGTGCTCAGGGAGAATAAGACAACAATTGGATGGACCTTAGCGGATATCAAAGGGATCTGCCCCTCAATGTGCATGCATAAGATTCTCATGGAAGAGAATTTTCGGCTAACCATAGAAAGTCAGCGAAGGTTGAACCCAAATATGAAAGTAGTCAGAGCAGAGGTACTCAAACTTCTTGATGCTGTAATCATATATTCGATATCAGATAGTGCATGAACTAGCCCAGTTCAGGTGGTGCCAAAGAAAGGAGGAATAACGGTAGTACCCAATGAGAAGAATGAGTTGATACCAACCAGAACAGTCACAGGATGGAGGGTTTGCATTGATTACCTCAAACTCAATGCAGCAACAAGGAAGGATCACTTCTTCTTCCGTTTATAGACCAAATGCTAGAGAGATTGGCAGGCCACTCACATTACTGCTTCCTCGACAGGTATTCGGGTTACAATCAGATACCAGTGGTACTAGACGATCAAGAGAAAACTACATTCATGTGCCCTTATGGTACTTTCGCATACCGCAGGATGCCCTTCGGCCTTTGCAACGCCCTTACCACTTTTCAATGTTGTATGATGGTAATTTTCTCATACATGGTAGAGAAATTTATTGAGATATTTATGGATGACTTCTCGATCTTCGGGTCTTCGTTTGACGAGTGTTTGGAACACTTGAATCTGGTATTACAAAGATGCTGGGAAACCAATTTAGTATTAAATTGGGAAAAATGTCACTTCATGGTGCAAGAGGGGATCGTACTTGGACATCGGGTCTCAGCAAAAGGGATTGAGGTGGACAAAGCAAAGATTCGAGTTATTGAAATGTTACCACCACCAACATCAGTTAAAGGTGTTCACAGCTTCTTGGGACATACTGAATTCTACAAGAGATTCATAAAAGATTTTTCAAAAATCACCAAGCCCCTCTACAACCTGTTAATGAAAGACGTGCCCTTTGAATTTAATGAGGAATGTTTGAAAGCTTTCAACACTTTGAAGGAGAAACTCATGTCAGCGCCAGTAATTGTAGCACCTGATTGGGAGTTGCCTTTCGAGTTAATGTGTGATGCTAGTGATCATGCCGTAGGTACAGTATTGGGACAGCGAAAGAACAAGATTTTTCATGTAATATATTATGCAAGTCGAACATTAAATGATGCCCAGATCAACTACGCAACCACTGAGAAGGAGCTCTTGGCAGTGGTGTATGCCTTTGACAAATTCAGATCATATCTCATGGGGTCTAAGCTCGCAGCTACATAGATCACACTGCATTGAAATATCTAATGACAAAGAAGGATGCCAAGCTGAGGCTAATCCGCTAGGTATTACTGTTACAAGAATTTGACAATGAAATTCGGGACAAGAAGGGCAGTGAAAATGTGGTAGCATCACTTATCGAGATTAGAACAAGAAGAGCCAGAAATGTCAGTGGAAATCAACGAAATTTTTCCAGATGAGCAGATGTTCAGTGCAGAAGAAGCCCCATGGTATGCAGACATTGTCAATTATTTGGCTAGGTCAATCCCATCGCCAGATTACTCGAGTCGCCAGAAGAAGAAGTTCTTTGCTGAGCTGAAATATTATTTTTGGGAAGATCCTATTCTTTATAGGCGAGGGGCTAATCAGATTGTGAGAAGGTACCTGAAATTCTTGAGCATTGTCATTCATCTGTTTATGCGGGACATATGGGGGCTTCAAAGATTGTAGCTAAGATTTTACAGTCAGGATTCTATTGGCCTATATTGTTCAAAGACACCTTTGAATATGTTAAGAGGTGTGATAGGTGTCAACGCACTGGGAACATCTCAAGAAGGAATGAGATGCCACTGAACAATATATTGGAAGTAGAGATATTTGACGTTTGGGGAATCGATTTTATGGAACCGTTTTCCCCATCATTTTCAAATCAGTACATTCTGGTAGCAGTTGATTATGTATCAAAATGGGTGGAGGCAGTTGCATTGCCAACGAACGACGTGAAAATGGTAATTAGGTTCTTGAAGAAATACATCTTTACCAGATATGATACACCACGGGCAATAATCAGTGATGGGGGCAAATATTTTTGTAATCGCCAATTTGAGCAGTTATTGAGTAAATATGACGTTAAACACCGAGTTGCAACCCCATATCATCCACAAACCTGTGGGCAAATCGAAGTGTCCAATCGGCAACTGAAGAGAATATTAAAGGTCACAGTAAATTCATCCTGAAAAGACTGGTAAAAAAAGTTGTACAATGCATTATGGGCATATAGGACAGCATTCACGACACCGATAGGCATGTCTCCTTTCCGCCTAGTCTTTGGAAAAGCATGTCACCTTCCACTGGAAATAGAACACCGAGCATACTGGGCTATGAAACAATTGAACATGGATTTGAAAGCCGCTGGTGAAAAGCATTTATTGCAACTCAACGAGTTAGATGAATTAAGAATGGAAGCATATGAAAACTCGAAGCTTATCAAAGAATGTATCAAAAGTTGGCATGATCTACACATTCAGAGACGAGATTTTGAGGTAGGGCAGAAAATCCTGTTATATAACTTGAGGCTCAAGCTTTTCCCTTGAAAATTAAGATCAAGGTGGTCGGGCCCTACACTGTCACTAAAGTTCTACCATATGGAGCTATACAGGTCAGCCATGAAACAAAAGGAACATTCACAGTTAACGGGCAAAGGCTGAAACACTACTGACGTGGGGACTTCTCAAAACAAAAGTCCACCGTCCAACTCGGAAGGCCTAATTGAAGCAGAAGTGGAGGAGTCGAGCTATAGACTATAAACTAGCACTGAGTGGGACGCAACCTACTGTATCCTTTATTTCGTTTAATCATCGTTTGCATTAGCTTAGGAAACATTCATGTCTACATTTTTAGTTAGGTCATCGATCATCCGGGTATGTCAACAGAGTCTAAGCACCATTTACATAAATTCCTAGGCATAGAACACATGTTCAGTAAGCTTGAAATGGTTTTGGGTGATAACTATATAGCCGCATAGTAGTGAATCGGTCATGGATTTAAGCCATGATCGGTTCACTCTCAATCACTTCCCTGCCCTCCCCTCCCCCTTTGCGCATTTCTAGCACCCACGCACCCACGAGCACCCACACTACACCCAATCCCTCAACCCACGAAATCAACACAAAAACCACACACAAATCTTGCTCCATCACGCATTAAAGTGAGTAAAGACTCCCAATCCTACAATTCTACATAAGATTTCAAAGTAAGTGCCCTATACTCTACTCTACAACTTTCGAATTTTGAGATTTGCATTACCTTAACTTTCATTAATTGGCGAAGAATGAGTGTTATGTTATGTTTTGGATTAACATGTGAATGTGAGAGATACATAATAACACCTCAAAAGACAAAATAGGAAACATATTATAGTGCACGCATGATGTTTGATTAAATGCCAAATTGATGAGATTCATGCAATTTAGAGAACTTTATCCCTGTCATGCATCACAATTGATATGAATAGTAATCAAACAATGTGATATCTCATGAAAGGCCTTGAAAAACATCCATATTCATTTTGGCAACACATAGGCACGTGGCTAGGTCAAGGCACCTTACGTCCCCTACTTTACACCATTATTTGACACACCAAACGAAATCCAATTGATTTAAAAATTGAGATGTGCTAGACCTCATTGAATACTTCCCTATGCCCGGAGATTGCCCGGGAAAAATTCGATATTTCTCAACGATGCCCGAGGTTGAAAGTACGTACTCGATCATGGATCAAAATTTCATAAATGTGCATGTTTGAGCCAATTTTTGCTAGTTCTTCCTATTGGCGCAATATTTCTACTATCTTGAATATCATGTTTTGAATATTGCACACCAATGTGTTATACATGCATGTTGAAACAAGTTTGGAGGATTTGTGAAATACAGTGGATTATATTCTCGCCAGACGTTATTCATGACTACCATTAGCTCACATGGGACAACATAACCCCCATCTTGGGCAATTTCAATTGGAATGAAGTGGCAGAGATCCTATTAGGACGACAAAATGCATGGCCACTCCCTACCACTACATGGCACCAGATTGAGCTGACACCGTCTATAGCCATCTTGTGGCTGTTTATGTGCCATAACATTGAACCAACATCGCATAGGACCACTTTCACAGATCCTACAACCGGGTTCATCTATCACTTGGTGCGAGGAAATAAGGTCGATCTCGCCACTCTCTGCTATAATCAGATCCATCATGTGGGTACTCTGGGAGACAGGCACAATTCAATAATTTTTCCCAGCCTCATCTCCGGAATATGCATGGCTGTTGGCATCAATATCGCACTAGGGGAGGTACCTGCAAAACTTAGCCCCCTATAAAGCGCAGTACACTAGAAGCTCAAGACAGAGCCAGGATAAAGTACAGGGAAAAACAAGAGAACGAGTGCCACAGGCAGCAGGAAGAGCAGGGTCAGGTGCCTGCAGATTAAGAGATGCCACAAGCCCCACCACCACAGATTGAGGTGGATACACGGTTGTGGTGTTAGATATTCGCCACCACCACGGGAACCAGCCACAACATACAAGGTTTTCAGCAGGCTATGGGGGCTTTGATGACTGATATGCAGACAGCCCGACGTGACATTCACATCGCCACTGATATGGCACAAGTCGCTCACCTGGATTCAGAGGTAGCTAGGAGGGAGATGGAAACTATGAACGGTCGATTGAGTATGGATGTGGGCCGGGTGGATAGCATCCAGTTGCAAGTGAATGAAATTTGGGAATGTCTGGGCCGAATGGAGACACGTGTTGGTGGAATCCAAGAGGAGATGGCGTAGCAGTCATCAATGATGAGAGAGATTTTGGCACGCTTACCTCCACCTCCAGATGATGGTACAGCAGGAAACATTTTCCCACCACCACCTCCATATTGATCAGGGGAGTTTATTTCAGTCATTTGCTAACTCTAATTTGCAATTGTCTTCCAAATATGCCTTTTGAAACCTTTATTTTTTACATTGAGGGCAATGTAATGTATAAGTTTGGAGGGTGGTTGCATATTTTGAACGTGACCTTTTTGCTTTTGAAAACACAATTATCGGCATGTAATGTAAATTTTCAATTTTGTGACACTTGTTGAACATTGTGTGCTTGACGAGTGATCATTGCATTAATATACTATATTTGGTTCATTGCATGCCTGTGTGGGTTTGATAGCTTTGCTGGTAATGATGTGATTATTGGAATAGGTATGTGTTAGGAACTGTGAATATAGTGCATAATTTAATTAACTAATACTTGTTGGGGGTAATACTTGACATTCCATATGCACGCCACTCATACCATATATGTCAGGTAAGTGATTGGGTTTGAATAAAGCAGAAGGAACCAGAAAACCTCGACTAGATTTAGCCATAATGTAGATCCATAAACTAAAAGGCCTTAATGCATAGTTTGGAGAAGGTTTAACAATTATAGGGGAACATTAAGATAAGTG
This sequence comes from Olea europaea var. sylvestris, assembly GCF_002742605.1. Classification (NCBI taxonomy): domain Eukaryota; kingdom Viridiplantae; phylum Streptophyta; class Magnoliopsida; order Lamiales; family Oleaceae; genus Olea; species Olea europaea. Next base: position 31,685,680 of record NC_036246.1, on the reverse strand, counting down.
GTGGCTCCGTGCATGAATTACACTATGTGGATTGCCTAGAGAAATGAGATGAGGACTGGGAGAAAGTCTTAATTTGGGGGTTGATTTCAGAAACTAAATGTCTAGAAAAATAAAGGGGCATAAATCTAGGTTAAGAAAATTTAACACTTTTCCAAGCCTTTATGACTCGAGCAAGTAAGCCTTTAAGGATATCTCAAAATTTGGTGCCCTAAAGCCAACTGGTTTGGGAGACACCGATCGAAGCTCGTTATAAGGGTCATATAGAAAGCAAGAGGAAAAGAGGTCTGTAAAAAGTCATCTAATCGAGCTTGTATAACTCGAGTGAATAAGCCTGTAAGAGTTTGAAACCTGGTGCCCTAAAGCCAACTGGTTTGGGAGTCATCGGCCTAAAACTCGCTACAGGGGTTATATAGAAAGAAAATGAGAAGATGATAAAAAAAAAATTATACAAAATAGGATGGTATGAATAAAGCCCTTGGACATTCGGTTGATAGGAATCCCACCTTCAAGGGGAGACAAGTAACTTAGTTTAATCTAAGGTGTTAAAGCAATCAAATCTAGGAGAGCCTTCACTTATTGACATGCGAACCTGTAATAGTAGGATCTATCCAAATAAAGAGAGAGTAAGGACTACCATTATCTAAACACTTAACTTTAAAACACAACCCCAGGATAATTGAGTGAAAAGGATAAGTTTGGGGGGTTATGCATCTCTCGAGCGAAGTAAAGACATATTTGACCATTTTGGGATCGGGATTGAACCAATCATAAGCTGGCTATGTTGGTATGAGTACACACACACAATGAGTTTTGCACCCGACAAGTAAAGGTAAATTATATTCTCGTATTATTGAAACTGTTTCCTTTGTTAATTACTGAATTCCAATTTCGAGATAAGGCAAATTATTAAGCCATGTTTGTTGATATTTAAGTCACTATCTTGTTTGAGGACAAACAACAGTTCAAGTTTGGGGGATTTGATAAGTGCATTTTTGTGCACTTATTTAATGCACAAACATGAATAAATTATAAGAAAAATAATTTAATTGTGGCTTAAATTTGTTCAATTGTTGGATTGTAGGGTATAGTGATGGACTTGATGGAATTCACGAGAAAAAGAAGCAAAAATGACCAAAATGAATCAAACTGAAAGTTCGGGGACGAAGTTGCAAATAATCCATAGATGAGACGAGAAATGGAATGAAGATTCAAGAGTGTTAGAGGTCAATCGGATGAGGAAAGGAGTCAAAGAGGTGAATTATGGTCGAAGTATTATCAAGTATCAACTTTCAGGCGAAAAAGCTATGCTCGTGATTTTTAGTCTCTACTTGAGATCCATTTTTGGAATAGTAAGCATCAGAATTTGAGAAAGCCTATTGCTATCAAAAGTGTATATCTTTGAGTTTTCTTCCCAATGCAGTTTGAATCACTTTAATCGGAGATCAAGAGAAAAAGTTATGACCAAAATACTAAAAGTTGTCTAACGAAAAGAATGACATAACCATACAGTCGCATGGTAGAAACTCCTATGCGGTCACGAATACCAAGGCAAGGAATTAAAATGCCAATTTCCATAAGCCTATGCAGTCGCATAGGTTATACCTATGTGGTCGCATAGGTATATTCCGGGGGCCGATTCTGCAGTTTCCTTTTTGCGTTATAATTCTTTTGGAACTCGATTGAGATGCGATATAAAAACCTAGAGCCGTCATATTTCAGGGAAGAATGGATTGGGAGGCAAGAAACCACGTATTGGAGAGGATTTTAAGCGCAAGTAAAGAAGAATTTCACAAAAATTTTCAAGATTTATCAAGTATTCATAATCCGGTGATGTTCTTTCTTCAAGATCTGATGTATTCTTATAGCTTATTAATGCTAGGCTAGATTTTCATGTACTAGGAGATCGATGTACCATGTGATTTGATCTTTAATTTTTTAGTTTTACAATTTGACATTAAAGACACGTTTTGAATAATTTATATGCAATTTTTGTTCCCGCAATTAAGAACCCATAATTGTGTAAATTTAGGTGGCTTATTCTCGCATTCGAGAGAATTGGAATATGTTCGACATAATATAAATCATTGTAGGGTCTGATAAGGGGACAGAAATATACAGCTATACCCTACGCGAATTTTTAAGTGTTCACAAGACCGCATGCATTTTTATATATACACTTGTCATAGAAATATAGACCGGTGGTATGTAAAAATAGGTTCGATACATCTTGAGAGAGAGTATTGGATAGATTAGGAGCATAGATTCATCAATAATTTAAGTGTGTTGTCACATTGTGAAATTAGGGTTAAGGTGATAATTGCATGGGAAATCATGATCCTAGTGTTTTTAATTCACACTCTAACATATAATTTGCATTTTAATTCATTAAATTATCGTTTTGCATATTTGAATTCATTTCAATCTTAAATTTTGCATAATTAGGGTTTTCATAACATTAGGGTTTATTTCTAAAATTAGGGTTTATTTAGTTAGATATTCATATTGAGTAATTTCGTTTCGGTTAAGGCTACACTAGGTAAAATTGAACTACTCAATCTCTGTGGGACGATATTGGACTCTAAAAATCTACTTTATTATTTGTTAACGAACCGTACACTTGCGGTGATTTTAACTGAAAGAAAATACTTCGTGAACAAGTTTTTGGCATCGTTGCCAGGAATTGAGTATTCGTTTAATTTTATCTAAATTGGCACTAATTCGGACATCCATATTTACATTTTCTGTTAGTTTGTTGTGTTTTATTTCTTTTGATTTAAAACCCACTGCAAGTGTACGGTTCATTAACAAGTAGTAGAATAGATTATGAGTCCAAGTATCGATCCCACAATGATTGAATAAGTTCAAATTAACCTGTTATGACCTTAATCGAAACACAAAAGTAAGAAGTATGTGTTATGATTTAACTAAGGAAGATGTGAACTATGATGCAATTATGAGCGAGAAACTTATACTAAACGCAAAATGAACTGGATGCAATCTACGAGAATTTATGGAATTAATGAATTACTAACGCACTAGGATCACGAATTCCCAAGCAACACCCGTTCAACTTTTAATTATGCAAATTCGACACACATTCCCACAATTGATGAATCAATATTCCTATTTTAATTTAGCAATCTCTTTTGAGCAATGCCAAGCCTACTCCAATATGTGATTCGACTATATCTCTATGAGGAATACTAACATACAAGAACGCATGTAATTTCATGAATATTCAACAATTCACACGAGGTATAGAGGTATATTTCTATCCCCTATCGGACCCTATGATGATTTATACCATGTCGAGCCTATTTTCCTTCTCTTGAATGCATAAAACAGGCTGTCAAAATCATATAATTACGTGCACAATAATAATATGTGTATAAAAATATATAAATCATTCAATTCCGGAACATGTGCTTAAATATGTCAAATCTCCAAATCAAAAATCAAAACTTCATCAACAAACAACACAGTGGTTTAGTAATTTTTGAGAAATCCTTTATGAACCTTCTGTAAAACCCGACATGCCCAAGGAAGCTACGAACACCTTACACTGATGTTGGTGGAGGCAATTTCTCAATCACCTGAATCTTTGCTCTGTCCACCTCAATACCCTTTGCTAATATTCTGTGTCCTAACATGATGCCCTCCTGTACCATAAAGTGACATTTCTCCCAATTCAATACCAAGTTGGTCTCTGTACACCGTTGTAACACAAGACTCAGATGCTCCAAACACTCATAAAATGAAGACCCAAACACTAAGAAGTCGTCCATGAATACCTTGATGAATTTCTCAATCATATCAGAAAAGATAGCCATCATGTAGCGTTGAAAGGTGGTAGGGACGTTGCACAAACCAAAGGGCATCTTACGGTATGCAAAGGTACCGTAGAGGCATGTGAAAGTTGTCTTCTCCAGGTCGTCAGGTGCTACTGAAATCTGATTATACCTGGAGTGCCCATCCAAAAAACAGTAATGTGAGTGCCCTGCTAGTCTCTCCAATATCTAATCAATGAATGGTAGTGAAAAATGATCCTTTGGAGTAGCAGCATTTAATTTGCGTTAATCGATGTAAACTCTCCATCCATTCACTATTCTTGTAGGAATCAACTCATTTTTCTCGTTCTACACCACTGTGATACCTCCCTTCTTTGGAACAACCCACACTGGACTGATCCATGCACTATCTGATATTGGGTAGATGATGCCTGCATCGAGCAACTTCAATACCTCAGCGCTAACCACTTCCTTCATATTTGGATTCAATCTCCGCTGACCATCAATGCTTGGCTTGAAATTTTCCTCCATGAGTATTTTGTGCATGCATAGTGACAGGATGATCCCCTTGATATATGCAATTGACCATCCAATGGCTGTTTTATTCTCCTTCAGCACGGTGTCTCTTCCTCCACTTCACTGACAGTATTTGAAATAATAACCGGGAGTGTAGAAGACTCCCCCAAGTAAGCATATCGAAAGTGTGGTGGCAATTGTTTGAGTTCCATCTTGGGAGGTTACTGAATAGATGGCACTGACTTTGTAGTCCCAGTTCCCAGTTCTTCGAAATGATGCTTGTGCATGTATGGTGGATTAGTTTTCAAAAATCGTACACATGTTTCAATCTCACTTGAATCAGTGTCATGTGCGAGTGGATTGAGAATGTGCAATGCATACCTCGTATGCATCGGAAGGATGATGTAGCCAAAATGTATCTTGAATTATTCTGTCAATTATCTCGATTTGGAAGCAGCTGTCTGATTCAGTGGGAAATCTTATTGCCTTGAACATGTTGAAATAGATTTGTTCTTCGCCAAGCCTCAATATAAGCTGCCCTTTCTGAACATCAACAATCGCTCTTCCAGTTGCTAAGAAAGGTCACCCTAATATGAGTGGAACATCCTTATCTTCCTCCATGTCTAAAAATGAGAAAATCTGCTGGAAATATAAACTTTTCTACTTTTACCAATATGTCTTCAATGATCCCTTTTGGATGTGTAAGGGATTGATCTGCTATCTCTAGGGTCACTGTTGTGGCTTTAGCTTCTCCCAAGCCAAGTTTTCTGAAAACAAAGAGAGGCATCAAATTAATACTTGCACCTAAATCACACAAAGCTTTATCAAAATGACAATTTCCAATAGTGTAAGGTATAGTAAAACACCCTGGATCCTTTAGTTTTGGAGGCAATTTTTTTTTGGATTCTGGCAATGCATTCCTCAGTTAGCATCATTGTTTCATTTTCTTATATCTTTCGCTTGTTAGAGAGGATATTCTTTAGGAATTTTGCATAACTCGGCATCTGAACAAGTGCCTCAGCAAATGGGATATTGATATGTAGTTTCTTGAAGACTTCAAGAAATTTACTATATTGCTGATCCAATTTGTGCTTTTTCAACCTCTATGGGAATGGAATAGGTGGCTCATGAGGGTTGATAGAATTGGTAGCTGTAACCCGTGATGTATTGGAACTCTTCTTGGCAACATCCTCTGTTGTTTGTTCAGTCTATTCCACAATCTGTCATCTGAGGTAGGCGCTGATTCCTTGCTAACTATCGATCTTTTTACATGTATCTCCGGTAGTTGTACTCAACTTCTGGTTGTTATAGCTTTTGCGTGCTCCTTAGGATTGATTTCAGTGTTGCAGGGTAGGTTTCCTGGTGCTCTACCTGTCATGGAGATTGCCATTTATCCCATTTGTGTCTCCAAATTTTTGATTGTAGCGCTTTGATCTTGGAGAGTTGTGTCTGTCTTTTGCAAAAAATGGTTGTTGACCTCCACGTACTGATTAGTCATTGCCATGAACTTCTCAAACATCTCTTCCAATAGTAGCCTTTTATCCTGCTGCTGAAATTGACCTTGTGATCTGTTTTGATTCTGGTTACTCCATGAGAAGTTTGGGTGTTTTCTCCAACCCTGATTGTAGGTTTTCAAATGTGGATTGTTCTGTTGGCATTGACCCCATTACACAAAATCTCCATGTTCGATCCCCTGTGTGAGAATTGGATAGTTGACAGTATTGTGGTCTGCTCCACATTCTTCACAGCTTGGCTTCTTGACTTGTTTTGCATTGGCGGTCTGTGAAATACTCTCAACCTTATGGAACAATGAGTCTATCTTTGCAGATAATGCTAAGTATGTATCTATTTCATAAACCCCCGGTGTTCTCTTCTGAACCACTCGATCTGTAGACCACATGGTTGAAGTTGTAGCCATTCTCTCAAATAGTTCCCATGCTCCGTCAATTGTTCTCGTGGAGATTGACCCGTCGGATGATGAATCCACCATGCTCTTGAAGAATGGAAGTAATCCAGTGTAGAAAAATCGAATTTGTGTCTTTTTATCAAAGCCATGCTGAGGACACTTCCTTAACATATTTTTGAAACTATTCTAGGCCTCTTCAAATGATTCGGACTTACCTTGGTTAATATAGATATGTCATGCCGCATTTTTGCTACCTTAGCTGGTGAGAAGAACTTGGTGCAGAATTTGTGGGCTAGCTCGTTCCAAGTGGTGATGCTTGCGACGGGAAGTGAATCCAGCAATTCAAGTGATTTATCCCGCAAAGTGTGTGGAAACAATCGCAGTCTTATAGCATCGTCTGAGATACCCCGGTACCTAAAGTGATAACACATGTCCAAAAATCGAGATATGTGTGCATGTGAATTCTCATTAGCCATCCCGTGGTATTGATGCCCATTTTGAAATAGTTGAATTACATTTGTTTTCAGCTGGAAGTTCGGTTGCCCAAATGGAGGATACATAATGCTAGATTGACTCTGCACTACCAACGGTGCCACGAAGTCCCCAAGTATCATATTCCCTTCATCTTCAACCCTCGCGCCTTCGTTGAGTTGAATCACCGGACGATTTTGCTCGATAGCCATTTGTTGTTGATGTTTTTGGTCTTTTTGAATTTGTTCTGCTGCTCTTGCTTCTCTTTGCCTATGACGAAATGTGCGTTCGATCTCTGGATCAATGGGAATCAAATCTCGATAAGGTGCTTTTTGCATACAAGCCCTGAGATAGCAAAAATAGCACAAAATTAAATTAAAGTAAACAATAAATGAAGTCTAGTAAGCTAGCTACTACTAATTTAGGTAAGTTAGAATTAGTGTCACAATAGATAAAATTAAACTAAATTTCAATCCTCGGCAACGGCGCTAAAAACTTGTTCACGAAATTATTTCTTTCGATTTAAAACCCACCGCAAGTGTACGGTTCGTTAACAAGTAGTAGAATGGATTATGAGTCCAAGTATCGATCCTACAAGGATTGAATTAGTTCAAATCAACCTGTTATGACCTTAACCGAAACACGAAAGTAAGATGTATGTGTTGTGATTTAACTAAGGAAGATGTGAACTATGATGCAATTATGAGCAAGAAACTTATACGAAATGCAAAATCAACTGGATGCAATCTATGATAATTTATGGAATTAATGAATTACTAACGCACTAGGATCACAAATTCCCAAGCAACACCCGTTCAATTTTTAATTATGCAAATTCGCACACATTCCCACAATTGATGAATCAATATTCCTATTTTAATTTAGCAATCTCTCTCGAGCAATGCCAAACCTACTCCAATATGTGATTCGACTATATCTCTATGATGAATACTAACATACAGGAACGCATGTAATTTCATGAATATTCAACAATTCACACGAGGCATAGAGGTATATTTCTATCGCCTATCGGACACTATAATGATTTATACCATGTCGCGCCTATTTTCCTTCTCTCAAATGCATAAAACAGGCCACCAAAATCATATAATTATGTGCATAATAATAATATGGGAATAAAAACGTATAAATCATTCAATTCCGGAACATGTGCTTAAATATGTCAAATCTCCAAATCAAAAATCAAAACTCGTATTGCAAGGTTCATCGATCTCCTAGTACATGAAAAATCTAGCCTAACATGCTGAAACGTTTTGGGGGTTTGATAAGTGTGTTTTTGCATACTTATTTAGATAATAAACATGACTTAATTATGAGCAAAATGTTTAAATTGTGACTTAATCTCGTTGAATTCATGCAATGTAGGTGTTTCTATGGAAATTGTGGAATTCAGGAGAAAAGAGCTGAAAAAGGACTAAAATGGAGCAAAGTGATAGTTCAAGGACTAAGGATGCAAATATTCAAAGTTGAACTAAAAGGCAACCCGGGAATGCAAATATGCTAAGTATGAACTCGAAAGCGATACAAGATGATTGGAAGAAGAATGAATTGCAAATGGACTAAAATGAAGAAGAATGAAAGTTCAAGGACCAAAATAGAAATTTGGCATAGTTGGTAGCACCCTCTATACGGTCGGATAGAGGCAGCTCGAGAATATTTTCTCAAATTTTTTTACTCTATGCGACCGCATAGAAATGTACTATGCGGTCGCATAGAACAGTTCGGAGGCCGATTCTGTAGTTTCCTTATTTCACCGAAACTCTGATGGAAACAAAATTTTTGGGTCCTATATAAATGAAAACTCGACCAGAACAATGGGGACGACAATTTTAGAAGAAAAAGAGAGATTTTGAAGGAGAAAACGAAGAGAGAACAAGAGGAAAACATCGCGCCAATTGAAGAATTGATTGAAACTTGATTCGGGTGATGACATTTCTTCAACTATTTTTGTATTTACTTCTTTTCAGCATGTTAGGCTAGATTTTTCATGTACTAGGAGATTGATGAACCTTGCAATACGAGTTTTGATTTTTGATTTGGAGATTTGACATATTTAAGCACATGTTCCGAAATTGAATGATCTATACGTTTTTATTCCCATATTATTATTGTGCACGTAATTATATGATTTTTGCGGCCTGTTTTATGCATTCAAGAGAAGAAAAATAGGCTCGACATGGTATAAATCATCATAGGGTCCGATAGGGGATAAAAATGTACCTCTATGCCTCGTGTGAATTGTTGAATATTCATGAAATTACATGCGTTCCTGTATGTTAGTATTCGTCATAGAGATATAGTCAAATCACATATTGGGGTAGGTTTGGCATTGCTCGAGAGAGATTGCTAAATTAAAATAGGAATATTGATTCATCAAGTGTGGGAATGTGTGTCGAATTTGCATAATTAAAAGTCGAACGGGTGTTGCTTGGGAATTCGTGATCCTAGTGCGTTAGTAATTCATTAATTCCATAAATTCTCGTAGATTGCATCCAGTTGATTTTGCATTTAGTATAAGTTTCTAGCTGATAATTGCATCATAGTTCACATCTTCCTTAGTTAAATCACAACACATACATCTTACTTTCGTGTTTCGGTTAAGGTCATAACAGGTTGATTTGAACTAATTCATTCCTTGTGGGATCGATACTTGGACTCATAATCCATTCTACTACTTGTTAACGAACCGTATACTTGTGGTGGGTTTTAAATCGAAAGAAATAATTTTGGGTCAGACAAATAAATGCATCGGATTTAAAACGCATAAGATATACCCAAGTAACATGTGAAAAATTGTCAATAATTGTAAGAAAATAGTGTACACCAGTTGTGGAGCGTATGGTATATTCGCCCAAATACCACAATAAATCCACTTAAATATAAATGTACTTTTATTCTCAACCCATTTGACGGGAAGGCGAGTATGTTTGCCTTGAATACAATTGTCACAATTCGTGATTTTATTTGAACTACATAAAGATTTAGGAATGCAAGAATTTGAAGGATGATCTAAACGAAGATGCCATAAATTTGGTATGGTTGTAGGGTTGGCCATGATTTGAAATGCACCCGGAGTAAATTGCTTAAAATGGTAGAGGCCTCCACGTTCTTCACCCATTCCAATCAACATCCTTGTGTGCTGGTCCTGAAATAAACAAATAGAGGGAGCTAAAATGACAACACAATTGGATGATTTAGTAAGTTGTCTAACTGAAATTAAATTATAATTAAGTTAGGAACAAAAAGAACATTATAGAGACATAAATAGGGATAAATGTGAATATGGTCTATATGTTTGATTTGGGCCTTGGCACCAGTGGATGTGAGTGATTTGGAATGGGCCCAAATATGTGTTGCTCTAGATAAATTTGAAATGCAAGATATATGGGCTGAAGCCCCACTATCAATTATCCATGGGATTTGGGTGATTGAGGGAGAAATACGGGGGAACGCAGAAAGGACATTATTGTTGGCTATAGGAGTTCCATCAATTGTTGGTAATGCTTGTTTGAGAGACTAGGGATGACGCTCGAGGTGGAAGGAATTGAAGGGGCATACACCATGTTTGCTGTGGGTGGCCGGTTACTGGCTGAACCATGTGGTCGGCTACTGGCCAAAGCATGTGTAGATCATTGTGGGTGTTTTTTCGATTTATTGGTGGTCTAATGAGGGGGAAAACAAATGATCTTGAAGTAAGAGGACTCTTGATGGGCATCCCTCTTACATTTGGTGCACTTCTTACTATTGGGAGTGCGAAAACCATGGGTGACTGGAGAGTGGGTGCGTGTGACAGTCATGGCGGTGATTTCAAGACTGGGCAGCTAGGGGATTTATAAGAGGAGTTAGATTTCTTCTTGGTGTATGGTGGCATATGCTCTAGAGATTGTGGGAAGGGGATCCATAGGTAAGATTTGACTTCGGATATTGGAGAAGGAGTCATTGAGACCTATGAGAAATTGGAACAGTCATTCGATGTTGACTGCTTCTTGCAACCTGTTACGAGCATCGCAACTGTATGGATTGGGTTCGGTTAGGGCAATGAGTTCATGCCATAACCCTTTCATGGTGTTGTAGTATGTGGTGACAGACATGATATTTTGTTTGAGATTAACAGGTCACGTTGGAGATGGTAGAGGCGAGGGTGATTGCTCTGGGAAAAACGATTGTCCAGATCAACCATAGTTATTAAATCTGACCTGACCATTGACCCGGTCAAGGCACTGGGTCTCGGGTTGCTGGTCAAGCCGGTGGGTTAGTGGTTAGACCGGTGGGTCAATGCTTTATAATTATAAAATATTTTTTAAAGTATAAAATTTTTCTTTTAGATAAAAAAAATTAAATTATCTATCATTAATTATTTATATATTTATATATTATTTTGTTAAATATTCAATTCATGTTAATCAAAATAGTTACTATAATTTTTTAAAAATATTTTTAACAAACAATAAATGATTTACATATACATAATTATTTCAAATACATAACAATAAATACTTGATCTCTAGTGGTTAGGTGGAACTCACTTTACTTAGATGTTTAAGGTTCAAGTCCTTTTGAGAACAACAAATTTATGGATAAACTTTTAAATCTTGGTCAAACCAGTCAATCGGCCGAGTTAATATAAAAATTGCCAGTTAGCTCAATCAACTCGGCGGATCAACTCGATTTTTACCGAGTGAGTTGCATATCTATGAAAATATTCTACCCGGCCTGATCAGGGGCCCGGGTCACCGATTTTTTGACCCGACCGATCTATTCGGGCCGAGTTTTTATATCTATGAGATCAACCCAAATATCAAAACGTTGTATGTTATAAATCAAACTGTATCGAAGAGGTTTGTCAATCGAGTTTAAGAGCCAAGAAAAAACCATATCACTGGAACGATTCCAGAGGTTGGCAATTTGTGTGTCTGATAGTTTCTTTAGAGTACCATCAACAAAGACAAGTTTGTTTTTAGCACTGAAAGCTATACGTATCGAGCGTTTCCAGGCAGAAGAATTTTCTCCAGTAAGGATATTGGGCACTAATATGGCACTAAGATTGTCAGCAGAGGTTAAGAAATATAGCAATGTGAGATCATCGATTAATTGTGAAGGAGTGGAGGATGTGTAGTCAGACATGATGGTGTTGTTTTTGACGTTTGTGGAGGTTAGAAGAGGTCGTAGTGAAAAAAATGCTTTGATACCATAATCTTCCTTTCATATCTTGTACAATAATTGTGCATACATTTATATGTGAAAGTGTAAGCTATACATGGTAAATGAAACTTGTAATGGAAATGATCTATACAAGGAAAACGTTGGCTTGATTTCAGTGATTTGTACTAATCATAATAATCGCTTGATTTCTAGTTTGTTGTAATATAAGGGATACAATTTTACCCTAATCAACCAACTTTATTGAGAAAGATTACTTTTTTTAGACCAAGAAGTTGATAGCGAGAAGCTTGAATTGACGTAACATGAAACCTATTAGTCCGAAAGTGCCATGGAGAGCAACAAAAGTCCACGGACTGCCTAGCCTCTTTTTTTGTTCCAACGTATTATAAATAAATAACGATTTACTTGATTTGGTAACAAAAATGCTTGTTATTTATCATATTCAATTGAATATAAAATATTTTTACTTCGTTCCCCGTGGTGAATGAGATAAAGGAGGCGGCCTTCATGTCGACGGTGCCGCGTTGCTGAAATGAGCAATGTAGACAAGAAGATAGAGAATGAGGATCATGGAGAGAAAAGTGCTCTTCATTTTTTGCTGATTATTTTGTAAAAAAGTGACTGTGGAGTTTGAAGCTTGAAGGAAATTATATTGATGAAGAGAATTAGAGTTACGCATGGTGTTTATGTAGAGAATTGTTGGGGCGTTTTGACATTGGATTGCGTGGAGTTTTGAGTTTCCGCTGATGTCTTGGATTGAATTTGCAGGTGGTTTCATTAGAGTTGATGAAAACTTAGGATTAATTGAGAACTATGGTTAAAAAGAAGGTTTTTTTTTTTTGTTAAAGACATCCACACATCCTTAGTAATTTTTTAGGGTCCACCAAGGAAAGTCGATGGGGGTTAAGGGTTCCCCAACCATATTTATTTCATAAAAATCAAGAATACACGGAAGGAGGGGGCATGAACCTGACCTCCAAAAAGCAGTGATGCAACAAATGAATATAATAAATGAAAGCAATAAATGAGGAAGTACTACTTCCCTATACAATAAAGAATAGCCTAAATTACGAACCTCTGAAACTGGGCAATCCATGTCTGTCGATCCGCACTATCGCCCTAATATGTCGAGGCAGTTCTAGTGGTCCATACTCTAGATAGCGCCGATGATTCCAGCCTTCTGTAGCAAGAGAATCAGCAACCTGGTTGCCTTCTCTGTAGATGTGTGAAACCGTGTCTCTATCGAAGTAGACGAGGTCTCTGATCTGTCTAAGAATACCCTGAATCAACCATGGTCCTCCACCTTTGGTAATGCAGTGAATAGCCAATGTTGAATCTGCCTCGAGCCAGATAGCTGAAATCCCAGGTTAAAAAGAAGGTTTTTGTCAAGACACTGTTACTTATTTGTATTTTCCTTGAGCTAGCTCCACTGTACCAATCAAACTCTTGTAGTTAGCATTTCCGACCAGTTTCAAAAATCAGACACCTTCCTTGTTTCTACTTTCATACAACCTAAGAATAAAAAATAGATTTGCATATCAAATTAATTGAAATATTAAAATGGCATAGTTAACGATGACAATTAATCCCGTAAAAGCAATTATGACAGCTCCAGCATTTCAAAATTCACCTCATAATTTTTAATGAATAATGATACTCGTGTAGAGTTTTAGAGCTTGTTTGAGCGTGATTTTTTCTTCCAAAAAATTGATTTTTTTGACCGCTATTTTACTATTCCAATCGTTATATTTGAATTCTTCTCTCATAGGTGGAACCCTAACGGTCAAAAAATCAATTTTCAAAATCACTTCCAAACAAACTCTTAATAAATTTCGATAATGCAACCCTTCTACATTAAAATTTGAATACATTTTCATTCGCTCCACTTGGAAGTTTACATATTATTAGATTAATTTGACCTAATACTTACTTAAGATTAATTTTATTGAAAAATGTTAACTAATCTTATATTCAATTAATATTATAACTTATAAATTTAAATCAAAGTTAAACATTTAATCACAGTTATGTAATTAATATTCATTTATTATTTACATATTTTAATTTTTGTAAGATGCACAACTTTTCCTCTTTAAAAAATTTCAATGCATTATCTAAATGACAATCAATTTGAAAAGAGTAATGCAATTAAGTGGTTGAGTGGAAAAATATGAATCATACTTAAAAGATGTTCAATCAATTAATTTATACATTGGTACTAGGTATCGGTGTAGCTAAATAAGAGTTTGTTTGGTAGAGATGTTGATAATTGATTTTTTGATCGTTAGAGGTAAAGTGATATTAATTGTGAGAGAAGAATTCAAAAATGACAATTGAAATAGTAAAATAAATGTCAAAAAACTGATTTTAATTGACTGTTAATTCGTAACAAACAAATGGTAAATCTATTCTCAGATAAATCGTTTATACGAAGTTGAAAAACTTCCCAAGCATAAGCTTAAATGCGACATTAGTGTACCAATAATTTTCAAGATATATCCGTCTCTCTCCTTTCCCCAGAGGAAGAGTGTCCATGGATAAGCCACTGTCAAAGATAACACTCGAAATGCCTTCTCACACGCGCCCCCACGCACCGCCGTCGCCACTGCCTTTCCATTTATTTCCGGCGAGGATATCAAAAATTCTTTCTTTAGAACATTCCAAATTTTTGCTGGCCTCTTCTTCCAAACCCATCTTTAAAGGTTCGCTACACAAGAACAGAGTCCATTCTATCTCTCATGCCATATTCTCAAAGCTAGAAGGTTTTATTTTTCATTGCCTTCTCCAAATTCTATGAATTCTTAGTATATTTTGCCAAAGGTAAATTATTGACTTTGCCTTTATTTTATTTTTATTTTTAAAGTTATAGCTGATGCGGACAATGAGAGAGAGGGGGAGACATCTGATATTGCTAAACTGAAGCGAAAAGTTGAGGCCCTTGGAATAAAAACTTATTCTTGTATACCTGGGTTATATGATCATTTAATTTGTCCCGAGGTATTGTTTTTTCCTGTAAATTCTTGCTTTTTTTTAGTGTAAACGCACTGTTATACTGACCTTAGAAAATAACATCTATGATTTGTATTAGTATTGTTACCGGTCCGTTGTTGTCTGCTTTTTTTGTTATTTCAGTTAAAGTTGTACTTTGAATCTTCGAAGTAAGAATACAAATGTGTGTAGGTTACTAAATGAAGGTTCTATTCACAGAGGCAGGAATATTTTGTCTTAGTTTCATTAAAAAATGGGAAACTTTTAGTTTCAAATTGATTTGTGAAAAAAAAAAAAAAAATGAAAAAAGGAATTTAAGCATTCCATTTTTTCTGTTAATAAACAAATTTGTCTGTCTTGAGAATTTCTTTCAGAGTTTTGTGTGTGCTCGTCAATGTTCCCACAAGTAGCTAGAACTTGCTAACCATGCACCAAAAAATGCAATATAATTTATGTCTGTGTCACTATTTAATACTGAGGAATACTTCTTGTGGTCTTAGTGCAACGGTGGAGGATCAATGGAGAGGAGTCTATCATTTCATATTAGCCAAAATCGGTATCTTAATTTCTAAAGTATCATACAAGATTTCTAGTCCTCAAGATGGGTATAACGTGACAGTTATTTGGTATTACAGGAACTTTGCAATGTGGAGATGTTTTCGTCTAGAATGTGGATGGGCAGGCCAGGTGTCATGACTTATGGTTTAGATATCTTTCCCACTTCAAAATCATATTCCTTTAGCAGATGGTAATACTGATTGCAGGTATTTGCAGACAACAGAAAATTTTCTCCTGGTGTCCATCAACTTGCCAAAATCAATTTCCCTAGGTCATCATTGACAGAGGAAAGCCTAAGGCTTGAGCCATTGGGTGATGAGGTACTTCATATGCCCCTCTCTAGCAGAAACTAGGATTTGGAAGCAAACAAATGTGAAAGTTGTCATGTTTTTAACTTTTGATCTTCTTATGTTCTTTTTAATAAAGGCTTCTGTTGTGTTATTCCTATTGACTGTTTATCCAACTTTTGCAATATTTCAGCTGCTTACATATTTTGCTGAAAGAATGATATCCAAGAAAACACTGGAGAAAAATTATGTTATGCAAGTTGCAGGTGGTCGGGTAAAATAATTTTTGTTATTATACCTCTCCAATGGGAATTGTAAGTTGTTGATAAATATATACCTTAGTCTGTTAGATGAAAATAAGTAGGATGAAATTACCTGATTTCTTTGATAAACTGAAAGCCCACAATGTTTGTGTCAGGAATATTTTGTCAGATCAGTTTATTGTCTTTGTACATGGAAAATGAGTATGTGACTAGAGTAGCAATAAGGAGCTTCTGCATCGAGGTAGCTAATTTGTTAAGCATGTGGAGTGGGAATGAGAACGCAAAAGCACATTGATAGTGCACATAAAAATATTGATAATTCAGTTAAAATAATATATTACCAATAAATAGTATAAAATGAAGAGTAGTAACATAATTCTTATATAAATATATGTACAAGTAGACAAAGAAAATCACAAAAATTAAGAATGTGATACTAAAATGCATATGAAAGTTAGAGGCAAAGACTCAGTTGATAGCAAAGGTCATGCAAAATGAACAACTAAATAGTTAATTGTACAGATACATAATAATATAATATATATTTTTCTCATGAAAACAACTTCATCTTCAGAAATAATAAAGCCAAGGATAGGTTATTTTTAGACAGAATTGTCGGCTTGTGGTTAAAGGTGCTTAATGGCTGCATAAAACATAAGATGATGTTGATAAGCCCCCAATTAAGCATACTTATTCTAGAAGAATCAAGAAGTGTGGAGAAGAGGGAGGCAGTAACAAATTCTGTTAGAAGGGAAGAGTGAGGAAGGCAATTCGGTTAATAGTATCCTATAAATAGAAAAGGGTTGGGAAAGGATAGTTATGCAAAAACAATATTTCAGTAGAAGCGTGGGAAACTACTCTATGTTGCTCGAACTCGGGTGCGGGTGTGGGTGTCGAATACGGGTACATAACTAGGAGTCAAGATTCTTCTTATTTTAAAAATTAAGATATGGGGATACGGTTAAAAAGAATCCGAATTTTGTATACGGGTACGGGGATACGTCTTACAATTTTATTTTTTTTAATGACAGGAGCAGTTATGTTATTTTATTTTAATGTAAGTATTTAAGTACACAAAGTAACACAAATATAAATATTGAACAACCATTTTGAATAGATCAATTTAAATTTTCGTTTCTCGTACACAAATTAATTGACATTGGTTGTAAAAAAATGAACTCATAGTTTAGTTTGTTTATCAACTCTTTCGATAGAATCAATTTAAACAATTGGGTTATAATTTGGAATCAATTTAAATTTAAAGACAAAATAAATTCTTTTCTAACAAATTAAAAGAAAAAATCAATTTCAATATTTTATATATTATTTGAAAACAATTATAGAAATAAATTTAATTTTAATACAAAAATTTATAAGACTAAATCATTTTAATTACAAAATAAAAAGTTCACACAAATAAAATATAAGAAAAATTTAGTACAAAAATAAACTTATTAATCATCCCAATATAATAATTGAAATTTTCTTAAATTTTTACATTGAATTTTACGAGAGCATTCCAAAAGCCCATTTTACATTGGGTTTTACAATAGCATTCCAAAAGTCCACTTCAACCAATTAATTAGGGCATGCGTCTCCTCTTCACCATCTATTCTCTTCACCTGTCGTCTTCCCCATCCATTCTCTTCTTTCTTCCCCAACTTCTCTGCGTTATTTTCTCTGTAAAGCCACAAGCAAAGCCAGAAGCAACAATCTTCTTCTTCCTATTGTTGCCATGTCTGAGTGCAAAATTGAGTATCCGATCCATAGCTGGTGTCATTAACCATGTCATGTCGTGTCGACACGGATACTTCTCCATTTTTTGAGAGTCCAAGCATCATAGGAAAATATGGCCTCTAACGGCTGCCTTTAATTCTGTCTTTCTTTTGTAATTCACATTTCCATCAATACAAGTCTTCATTTTAGTTCTTTTCCTTTGTTTTTCTCACATAAAATTGAGAGTATCCTGGGCAGTACTTATCAATTTGGTATCAGAGCCATACAACCATGACGCTGGTAGATCGTGTGGGAGAATTGGAGCAAAAAGTGGAAAACCATCATCAGGAACTTTAGGCTGGTTTGGAATCACTACAAGCAGATTTCAAGCTAATGCATGCAGGGATGACAGAAATGCTCGAAATGCTCTTGCGAAAATGGGATTATCAGGAAAAAGAACGAAAGGAGAAGGGAATGGCCATCGAGAATCACCAACGTTGTCTGTCGATTTTGGGTCAACACAATCATGGCCCAGCAGTAGCCAATTCGTTGGGGGATGTACTGGTGGTAAATAGCGGGGGGAGCCTGGCATACGGCGATTGGAGATGCTTGTATTTGAAGGGATCAACCCTGATGGCTGGGTGTTCAGGGTGGAAAGATACTTCAGTAGCAATCGACTCTTAGAGGAGGAGAAGGTGGAGGCCGCTGTAGTGTGTTTTGACCGCGAGGCACTGGCCTGGTTCCAGTGAGAAGAACGGAGGAGGCCTGTGAAAACTTGGGAAGAATTGAAGGCGCAATTGCTCAGGCGATTTCGACTCTCATAGGAGGGATCCTTGTGTGCCCAATTTTTATCTCTCTGACAAACCTCTACGGTGAGGGAATACCATCGGCGATTTGAAACTCTAGCTACGCTGTTGACTGAAATCTCAGAAGAAGTGATGGAATGTAGTTTCCTTAATGGATTTAGGGCAGAAATTAGAGCCGAAGTCTAGTTACTGAGGCCTTTGGGCCTCGAGTAGATTATGAAGGTGGCCCAAATGGTTGAGGACCGAAACCTAATTACCCACCAAAGCCCTGGCCCAACGAAGCCCAAAAGTATTCCTTATCACAGCCCCAATCCCCCTCAACCCCACTCAGTCAAAATAGAAACACGGTTCCAGTAAATCTACCTCCCCAACGCCATAATTTTGTTCCCAAAAATCTAGCAGTATTCAAAGCCTCTCTGATTCTGAGATTCAAACCAAGAGGGAGAAGGGTTTGTGTTATAAGTGATGAAAAGTTTACAGTTGGGCACAGATGTAGGAATAAAGAGTTACAAGTATTGGTGACCAGCGAGTTCGAAGAAAGCGATGCGCGAACAGAGACTGGGCTGGTTGGTGAACTAGACGCCGACGAAGTCGAGGCTGACGACGACTTGGGTTCCATCGGAGATAACACCATGGGTCCGAGTCAGCCAGTAGAATTGTCAATAAATTCCATGGTGGGCCTCACAGCGCTGGGCACCATGAAGTCGAAGGGAATGCTTGGAAAGCGGGAGGTGGTGGTACTGGTGAATAGTGGGGCATCGCATAATTTTATTTCAGCTGAAATGGTTCAATGCCATTGTCCGGCACAAGAGGCTACGGAGTGATCATGGGAACAGGCTTAACAGTGAAAGGGGAAGGTATTTGTCGATGGGTGTACTTAAAGCTACCAGGACTGTTGATAGAAGAAGATTTCTTACCTCTGGAATTGGGCAGCTCTGATATTATTCTGGGAATGTAGTGGCTCCAAAAGTTAGGAGGGACGCAGGTGGATTGGAAAAGTCTAACAATGTCTTTCGAAGTGGCTGGGACGAAAATAACGTTGCAGGAGGACCCCAGCCTCAGCAGTACTCTCGTTTCGTTCAAAACGATGTGGAAGGCTTTTAAGGAACAATGAGAGGGACTCTTACTAGAATTGGGAACCATCACTATCGACTCCAAATTTATTTCGCCACAACTAACAACAATCATTACAGATGTTCTGGAGGAATTTCAATCGGTTTTCGGGGACGTCACCCAGTTGCATCATAAGAGAAGTCAGGATCATGTGATCATCTTGAAATCAGGGGCCGCGTCGATAAATGTGAGGCCTTATTGATACCCGCACTTTCAGAAGAATGAAATTGAACGGTTGGTGTGGGAAATGTCGGCGGTAGGAATTATACAACGAAGCACAAGCCCGTTTTCAAGCCCTGTGCTTTTAGTCAGGAAGAACGATGGAAGTTGGAGGTTTTGCGTGGATTACCGAGCATTAAACAAAGTCACTGTCCCCGACAAATTTCCCATTCCGGTCATTGATGAGCTGCTTGATGAGTTGAATGGGGGCTACGGTGTTCTCAAAGATTGACCTTAAGTCCGGTTACCATCAAATTCGGGTAAGAGCGGAGGATGTTCCGAAAACTGCCTTTCGGACCTATGAAGGCCATTACGAATTTCTCGTCATGTCTTTTGGATTGATGAATGCACCAGTCACTTTCAGTCCTTGATGAATTCTATCTTCAGAGAACTGCTCAGGAAATGTGTATTGGTTTTCTTCGATGACATCCTAGTCCATAACCGAACCGAGGTAGAGCATAGGGATCACCTACGTAAGGTTCTGCAGATTCTAGTGGAAAATCAGCTTTACGCGAACTAAAAGAAGTGTTTATTTGGGCAAAAAGAGATACAGTATTTGGGGAATATAATATCCGGGAAAGGGGTAGCGGCAGATGAGTCTAAAGTAGCGGCAATGAAAGAATGGCCTTGGCCAAGGCCAAAAACCTTGAAGGAATTGAGAGGCTTCCTGGGTTTGACAGGGTACTACTGACGCTTTGTCGAATCCTATGGTAAGATAGCGTGGCCATTAACTCAACGATTGAAGAAGGATAGTTTTGGGTGGAATGAAGCAACTTTTACAAAATTAAAGCAGGCAATGATAAAAGTACCGGTGTTAGCTCTTTCAGATTTTTCACTGCCTTTTTTGATTGAGACGAACGCGTTGGGATAGGGAGTGGGAGCTGTCCTGATGCAAAATCAGAGACCCATTGCTTATTTCAGTTAGGTCCTTCCGTCGAGGAGCCAGAATAAATCAATAGATGAAAAAGAACTCATGGCAATTGTGTTGGCAGTACAGAAGTGGAGGCATTATTTGCTGGGAAGGCAATTTGTAGTCTAGACAGACCAAAAGAATCTCAAATTCCTTCTTGAACAATGCTTGGTAAATGTGGAATATCAAAAATGGCTCACGAAGTTTTGGGATTTGACATGGCTATAGAGTACAAGGTCGGGCTGGAGAATAGGGCAGCAGATGCACTGTCAAGGAGGGAAGCAGCCACGACCCTAATGGCTCTTAGCATTTCTTGCAGCTTGCAGTTGGATGAAGTGATAAAGGCAGTAGAAGAAGATCAGGCCTAAGCCGCATTATGTCTACTCTAAAGGCTGATCCATCTTCTTGCCCTGGTTATACCCTCATTTAGGGGGTTTTGTTATACAAAAACAGGATCACTTTACCTCGGGGATCACCACTTATTTTAGTGATACTACAGGATGGACATGACAGTAAGGTTGGAGGGCATGGGGAATTCCTTAAAACCTTCAAGAGAGTGGCAGGAACTTTCCATTGGATCGGGATGAAAAAGGACAAAAGAGCATATGTGGCCTCGTGCGAAGTTTGCCAACAGCACAAGTACTCCACCTTAGCTCTTGCCAGGTTGTTACAACCGCTCCCTATACCAGAGAAAGTATGGGAAGATGTGTCCAAGGACTTCATGGAAGGGTTACCAAAATTGGAAGGGTTTGATTCAATCTTGGTAGTAGTTGATCGCTTGAGCAAGTATGCACACTTCATTGGTCTAAAACACCCCTTTGCGACACCTTCTATGGCAGCAGTCTTTGTAAAAGAAGTGGTTCGGTTGCACGGGATCCCCCACTCAATCATTTCAGATAGAGACAAGGTGTTCTTGAGAAAATTTTGGTGTGAGCTGTTTCGACTACAGGGTACTAAACTCAGACATAGCTCAGCCTATCACCCCTAAATTGACGGGCAAACGGAAGTGGTAAATAGAGGTGTGGAGACATTTACGGTGCTTTGCTTCAGTCCGACCAAAGGAATGGCATCACTTCTTACCTTGGGCTGAATATTTGTACAGTATCTCATTCCATGTGGGGGCACAACATACCCCTTTTCACATAGTCTATGGAAGGAACCCTCCGCCTCTGCTGCGTTTTGAAAAAGGGTCAACTATGGTATCCTCTTTAGACCAACAGTTGGCTGAAAGGGATAAACTTTTGGAGGAGCTCAAAATACATTTACATCGTGCCCAACAACGGATGAAAATCACGACTGACAAAAGTAAGAGAACACTGGAATTTTCAGTTGGAGATAGGGTGTACTTGAAAATGCGCCCATATCGTCGCAAGTCTTTAGCACACCATTTCAACGAAAAGCTTGCTCCTCGTTACTATGGACCGTTTACAGTAATAGCTAAGGTGGGGATGGTTGCTTATCATTTGGAATTGCCACCTGAGACACAAATCAATCGGTGTTTCATGTTTCACAACTACGAAGAGCTGTGGGGCAACATCAGCTGACCTCTCCTTTACCTCGCAATCTTGGGGCTGACTGGGAATTGCTAGTGGAACCAGAAGCTGTAATTGGAGTAAGGGCTGCTAAGGAAGGCTTGGAGGTGTTGATTCAATGGAAAGGATTATCTCCTTTGGAAGCAACCTGGGAACCTCACAGTCTCATTACTCGACAATTTCCTACCTTCTACCTTGAGGACAAGGTGGCTGAATTGGGGGGGGGGGGGGGGGAAATAA
>NC_036246.1:31621712-31662652 GCF_002742605.1 Olea europaea var. sylvestris | reverse complement strand
GGGGGGGGGGGGGGGGGGGGGGGGGGGGGGGGGGGGGGTAATTGATAAGCCCCCAATTAAGCATACTTATTCTAGAAGAATCAAGAAGAGTGGAGAAGAGGGAGGCAGTAACAAATTTTGTTAGAAGGGAAGAGTGAGGAAGGCAATTTGGTTAGTAGTAGCCTATAAATAAAAAAGGGTTGGGAAAGGATAGTTATGCAAAAACAATATTTCAGTAGGAGTGTGGGAAAATACGGCCTCTAATGGCTGCCTTTAATTCTGTCTTTCTTTTGTAATTCACATTTCCAGCAATACAAGCCTTCATTTCAGTTCTTTTCCTTTGTTTTTCTCACATAAAATTGAGAGTATCCTGGGCAGTACTTATCAGCTGTGTTCATAATATGAACTTAAAAACATACATATTTTCTCTGTTGGAAGATGAGAAAGAACTATCATTTATATGGTAATACAATGATATTTAGCAAATATCATTTTTTCATCTTCATTGTATAGATACTCAAGCTATATTTCCAATGCAGAAAATCATTGCCTTTACTTATAGAAGAAACGGACTGCTCGTGGGCTGCAAGTACCGGACAGTTGACAAAAAGTTTTGGCAGGTATGTAGTCAATATTTACTCGAGAAACTCAAGTTGGGATGCATTTGATCAAGACCAAGTAATTATTATTTTTTGATTAATGAGTTGAAATGGTGACTTGGAACCAGCAAATCAGCACTCTTTGAAGTTAAATCCTTGTTATAGTAAATCTAAAGTGAAAAGTGATACAATTTCACAATTCTGTTATTAAAGGTGTCAAACAGCATTGATCCTTTTCCATATAAACGAAGAGTACATGAAGAAAATCCTAATGCTGATTGTCTAGATGAGCGATCAATGAAATCTGTATAAATAAAATATTTTGGTGGTGAAAAGCAAATGATTTCATTCTGGGTGTTGACGTGATACTTTCGAATTTGTTGCTTGTAATTTTCAGGAAAAAGGTACTGAAAAAATATTTTATGGACTTGACAATATAGCAGATGCAGACGAGATAATTATTGTAAACACTTGAACTCTTGCTATTAGTGCATAGGCGCACCTCTGTTTTATGACCTGATTATTATAGTTTGACTTCTATTATCATCATAGGTTGAAGGTGAAATGGATAAGCTGTCAATGGAAGAAGCTGGTTTTTTCAATTGTGTTAGCGTTCCTGATGGTGCACCACAGACAGTTTCCCTCACAGAACTACCATCTTCAGAGAAGGTTTGCTGAATAAATGGAATTAATTAACTACAAGTTTGTGCTTCATTAAATTATCATAGAGTTTTTGCTTCTTGATGCTTCATACTTCTGTTTTCATACGTGCTCCTTGCACCAGGATAACAGATTCCAGTACCTATGGAACTGCAAAGATTATCTTGACAAGGTTAGAGCCCTTCATGTTTGCATTTCTTTAAAAGCATCTATTTTTTGTACAGAATAGACCATTTTTTCCTATGTTTGATTACTATCCCTATTAGGTTTCTCGGATAATCTTGGCAACTGATGGTGATATACCTGGCCAAGCTTTAGCTGAGGAGCTCACTCGTCGCCTTGGAAGAGAAAGGTTACAATGCACCAACTTATCGCAGTTCAATTCAAAGAAATCTTGCTGCACATTGCGTGTATCTTTTTTCGGTAGAATCTAGTTCTGGGCTCTTTTTTATTTAAAACAAAATAAGCACACCAGGCTATAATTACACAGATTTTATTCGAGTCAGTAAATAATTTATGCAATAGAAAAATCTGAAAAAACTTGGTATATTAAAAAAGTTCTAAGGTGATTGTATTGATGATCTTTATGAACAAAGATATCCTGGGTACTCCATCCAAAAACGTGATTGTGCTTTTCTTCTTTTAAGTTGACACCTTTGTATCTCGTTTTTGACTCCTTGATTGCCTCAGTTTTTTTTCCCCTCAACAAGACATGCACCTTTTCCTTTTTGTAATTGTCTAAGTTGTCCTTTTCTTTTGATGATCATTAGATGCTGGCAAGTAAATTGGCCGAAGAAAGATGAGTTCAACTCTTTTAAAGATGCAAATGAGGTTGATACTTGCTCTACTCTTTCTCACTTTATACTGTCTTTTACATTTTTTTCTCCGCATAGAGGAAGGAAAGGAATTGCGTGTCACTATTTGAACCCTTCAACTTTTATTGTTCGAATGCCTGCAACTTTTTGGTATTCCAGACCTGTTTATTTCTGAGAATCAACTTTGGATCTGGCAAACATTTAGCAAAAAAGATTGAATGGGAATATGAGAAAAAATGACAGTATCATAAAATTTATTTTGCTCTGATGGCAAAGCATCACAGCAAGGTTTAGATCTCTGCGAACGTTTTTGTTTTTGAGATATTAGGCAATGACAAGAAAGAATGCTGCGGCACATTATATCATTGGAATTATATAAATTTATTGTTGTATTGGTGAAAGGTTAGTAGTATGATGGGACGAAACGAGATCTCACCTTGTGCCTTCTTGGTACGTTTGTAAGGAGCATAAGGTGGGTACTGGATTTTAGTGTTAAAGAAGAAAAATAAGTTAAAATCTTGTATTTTATATTGTCTTATACAGTGATGCGTACCAAACATGCACTAGTTTATGCCCTTTTTCCCCGTACATTCCATATAAGGGAAGTGCTACATGTACATAATTATTTACATAATGGTGTCCATAATTACATGTGGCACTGGATCCAATCTTTAATTCAAATCTCACACTTTCACATCAACAATCTGATGATTGTCACATCACATTATGGACAATATTAAGTACAATAATTATGTACATGTAGACTTTTCCTTCCATATAATGATTTGCTCTTACACTACATGGAACTGCTTAAATCCTGAACGGTTATTGGGGCTGCATTACATATGGTCATCGAACAGAAATTTATTTTTGTCTTATGGGTTCAGGTTCTCAAATATCTAGGCACGGATGCTTTGAGAGACGTGATTGACAAAGCAGAAGTGTATCAGACACACGACTGGAACTAATCAGCTTGATTTATCTACGAGCTAGTACGTCTACGCAGTATAAGAGGAGGATTCACCAGTTTGGTCTAGAAATGTAATGCTAAATGTTTGTTGTGTAGATTCAACCACGAGAATGTTGTGGTATTATTTTCTGCATCTAGGAATTTTCTTTTGGGCTTTAGCATGGAAATCCAGGCGATCGGAAAATAAAAAAATGGTTAAGATATTCAAATCATTATGTGTCTATATACTGGTTTATCAAGAATAGACAAGAAATGCTTGATGAAAGATTCTTGTGACTCGTCTTCTGATTGATGCAAGGCAGGAGAAAGTTCGCATCTTTTAACTGTAATCAGGGAGAAAGTCTCGATTGAAATCTAAATTACGTTTTTATCATAATTATTTTTTATTTTTTATGATACAGGCTCCGTTGTATTATTTTAGTATCTTATTGAGACAGCCTTGTATTTATTCCTTTAAGGTTACAAGAAATAATAATTTTAATTTGAAATTGAGAGAAATTGCTCGATTGATTATAAAAAATAACATGCCTATTAGAAAAGAAAAATAAAAAATAAAAGTAGGAAAGGAAAATGGCAGCTCCTCCCCTTTGCTTCGCTACATATCAAAGCAAAAATATACGTTGAGGAATTTTTTATATGCGGAAATGATTAATATTAAATGAATGTTGGATAAATATGTTTGTACAGAAGGGGGGTGTACCGAACTGTGTCCCCCCCTCCCTCCCCCCAAACATGCAGGCCCTATGTGTAATTTAATAATTTAAATCGAGGTCCTATTCAAATGATGTGAGTAGTGGGTAAAAAATTAGGTAAATGACTATATATGTGTAGCACGGTCCATAAATGTTATACCTTAATAAGAGCTGTATTAGACATAGTTACCTTAATAAAGACTGTTGTTCACATCATCTTGTCTAACATGTTCGACTCTAAAAACATGACGACTTCAATTATGTTGACGTATGTAAGTCTGAACTATTCAAACTCGGGTATGGTTTAAATTGAATTATGTCTTGGATTGATTCGACATTATAGGTGGGTCATGTAGAGGTTGAATAACTAAATCAACAGCTTGTGTGGCTGACTCTGGCGAGCTTCTCTATTTTTTTAAATTTTTTTTTTTTTGGTCTTTAATAAAAAAGCCGCTAATTAAAATAAATAAAAACGGCGTTCAGTATAACTGTTTCAAGAACGAGGAAAGACCCCATCCCGCCAAGCCCAACTGTTTAGAGAGAGAAACACACACTCTCTTTCTATCCCTTGCTCTCAATTCCAAGAAACCATTGTTTTTGGCAGAAATTCATCTGCAATTTCACCTCCTTCATCACACGAAATCATCTTTTCGGCCAAGACCTGCTGGAATTTCAATTCACAATTTCAAAAAATTTCTTTTTATTAACAGAAATCGAATGGAAGACACCTCTAAACTTCAAACCAATATACAAATTAACCCCATTCAATCCCATATGCCAAGAATGTCAGTAGAGCTTTCTGCAGAAGAACTTCTCAAAGAACAGAAACTCCCTTTCCCATTCTTTAGGCCATTGTCTCAGAGAAAGGAGAATACATGGGTCATTTCTCTTTTTGTGATTCTTCACTTGATAGCCTTTGCTGCCACAATGATTATCAATGACTGTTGGAGCAACTCTCATGGACTGTGTGCGCTCAAACCCCTAGGGAGGTTCTCCTTTCAGCCCCTCTCTGAGAATCCCCTGCTTGGTCCCTCAGCCTCTGCGTAAATCCTTTTCTGCTTTTTCTTGGATATGAAGTTTTGATTTTCTTGAATCGATACATTAATTATGAGTTTCTTGAATAAATCTACTTTGAGTTTCCCTAATCAACTTAAATCCAGGTTTATATATCGACTTGTTGTTAATCGTATTAACTTCATAAATGGGTTGATTATGATGTTTTCTCTCTCTGTTAACGTGCATTTCATTTTAATTTATGTTCATTTGGGATTATGAAGAAACTGTGTGAATGCCATTATCTGTGTTTGGGCAAGGAAAACAAGTACAATTGTGTTTATATTTTTATTACATGAAAGGGAAGGATGGTTTTGTTGATTTCATTATTTCTACTAGGGGTTTCTCTAGGAAATTTGGGTATTTTCGAGTAAATCACTAAATCTAGAAGTTTTGTCTACGAGGGTTAGCAGAAAGATATTTTCTATTTCTCAAGAAAAATTTCATGGATTTTTTCAACACCTTTTTTAGCTTGATTTCTATGAGGAACAATTTATTATCCGTGAATTTTGAACATGGTGAAGTAGTTTCCAGAATATTACATCTTTTTTTTCATCGCGAACTTGAAAGGCCAGCTGAATTAAATTGCTTATTCTGAATTCTGCTCCTATGATGCTAAGAATTTTGGCATAGAACTGTTTCATTTGATAATCACCACTTGTGCTTCACTCCTATGATTAACAGGATCATGATTGCTTAGCTAACAGAAGTAGTCATAGATCTTAATGAAGCTTTTCCAGTAACCATTTTGGTTCTGAATGCTAAAACTGGTTTCATTTTGGACTATGCTTTTGAACTTTTACAAATGTATCGGCAACTTTTCCTTCAAAAGCTTCTTTGATTTTATATTCAAAAAGTGATTGGCACCTTTCTCTCTGTATCCCAAAAATTTTGCATAGTCCCACCTTTTTCTTATATTCGTCTGATCTATTATAGTTGTCGAGTGGCAAAACTCTCCTGCTTATTTTGCTGCTTCTTCAAGGAAAAAAATACGTGATTTACTTACAAGAGCTAAATGGGTCTCATTTATCTCATTGAGCTTAATAGTAAATACATTTGTTCAGCTAAATTTCTATTACTGAGATACGACTAGGCTTGGAAGTCCTAAATTCAGATGGATAAAAGTACTGATACTTCTTTCTGCTACTGTAGGCTTGATGAAATGGGGGCTTTACGGCTGAGATATTTGGCAAAAGATCAGGAGTTTTGGCGTGTTTTCACGAGCCCATGCTTGCATGCAGGGCTTTTCCACCTTATAATCAATCTCTCTTGTGTAATATTTGTTGGAATTCACCTAGAACAAGAGTTTGGACCGTGTAAATTTTCTGTATTTATCTAATTATGGTTAAGAAAATTAATAACTAGATTTTGAATTCCTTCTCATTAGTCTCTTATCGTTCCTCTTCAATTTTTTTCTGGGCAGCAAGGATAGGGGTTATCTACATACTTTCAGCTCTTACCGGAAGTTTGGTAGCTGCTATGTTTCTTCAAGATAGACCATCAGTTGCTTCCTCTAGTACGTTGTTTGGATTGCTTGGTGCAATGCTATCTGCGCTTATCAGGAATTGGAAATTTTATGCCAAAAAGGTCCTTGATATTTCTATGGTAGTGCGCTCTCTTTGCTTTAGGCATCTTCCCTCAGACAGATAACTCATCCTTCATTTGATTGCAGTTTGCTACTCTTGTAGCTTTTTGTGCAATCTTGATGCTAAATTTCGTCCTTGGCCTGATGCCGTACGTCAACAATTTTTCAAACATAGGAGGATTAATCTCGGGTTTCCTTCTTGGTTTTATGCTTTTATTCAAGCCTCAACTGGGGAAAATGTATCAAAATAAAGGCGGTTTATTTGAATATGATGTCAAGCATTCTGTCAAACTTAAGCAGAAGCTAGACAGACCAGTCTTGAGGAGTATTTCTCTTGTCATCTTCAGTCTTCTGTGAGTTTATGTTCTTATTCTACTATTAACAGTTTGGCCTCACACGAAAACTGATGTCTCCTCATTATTCAGACTTGCAGGAGTTATTATGGCAGTAGTTCAAGGCATAAATATGAACAAATATTGTGCCTGGTGCCAATATATTGACTGCGTTCCCATCAAATGGTGGACCTGCGGTAGCAAAATGACTCATTGTGAGGTATGGCAGAAATGAACGTACAACTCGTAAAAGAATAAATTATAAAGACACTGCGTAAACTAATTAAAATGCTTAAAAAACAATGGATTGGAATGGAGCTTATCCTACTTCTGTGTCATTGCAGACAATGGCAAACTCGGAGCATTTGACACTGACTTGCTCCGGCAATGGTAAATTCACCGTGTTCCCTTTCGTCAGCTTCTCACAAGCAAGGATTGAGGACCTCTGCAATCTTATATGTTCGTAAAAGATTGTAAGTTGTATATGGACAAGCACGAGTGCACACAAATATGCCATTGAAGGATCATAAAGTTGTTGCATGTTTGACATACTGAACTAAACCGTATTGAATAGGATTAAAGAAAGAGAAGTTTGTAAGTTCTACTTTGCAATACCGTGTACAAAAAATACCTTTTCGTCCAATCCGTGTTCTTTTACAACTTGCAATGAATATTTGTCTGTGGCATAGAATGCTTAATTCTCTTTAGTCTATATTCAAGTAATGGGCCTAAAGCTTGATTTATAAGTATATATGATATAGTTTTTCTTGAAAGAACATGCATATAGCTTGGTTTATACATAATATTTGATACATAGATGAGACAAGTATTGTAATCATCTTTCTTAAGCTCACTGTTTTATTGCTTGGTCTATACATAATATTTGATATATAGATGAGACAAGAAAGCTGTTTTAGAACTTTAAACATCTTCATTGGCATTATCCTGACCCGAGAACGTTCTTCGGTGCAGGTTTGATACAAAATACTAAACAAGAGTTTAAACTATTTTTCTTTCTTAACATGTTTGTCTAGTTCATTACCAACATTACACGTGATTGATGAACAAGGTTTTAATTTCATGTAACTCCCAAAATGATCAACATCGTCGTCACACGACTCCCAAAAGATAAATATTGGATCCGTGGTCGTCATTTTTTTTTTTTTTGTGCAACTCCCACAGTCTGGGAAAACAACGTAAATAATTGGATAAAAGCCCCTTCTAATTATCACTGCTTCACGATTGAATTAGCTGCTCTTCTCAGCCGATATTGTTGAAGGTAGTGTTCCAAAAACCTTGTCCCAGAGTGAGGAAGTTATACCAAAACCTTTATTCTGGATACGGAAATGATGATTCAAATGGTATTTCTGCAAAACATAATAGTCAGATCTCTACAAAATGATCATTTAGTTTTTAAGACAAATACACACTTCTCCCAAGTTGCTGTACAGTGGTGCCTTTCAACTATTAACTATATAATATTGAATTAAATTGACTAAAGTTGCTCTAATATCTGTATTTTTGGTTGTAATCTACATGAATGAGATTCCGTAACTATTAAGGCTAGCAGCTTTCAGCTTAAGCTGTTGATACAATCAAATATGCAAATTATTACCTTCAGACTTTTAGGTACGACACTGGTTGGCTGCCCGTGATGCAAATAGTAATGGGTTACATCGTACATTACACAACCCAGTAGACCACCTCCAAACACAGCAGGAGTGATAGACGGGGTAGACATGAATTTTATCAAGTTCCAGAACTGCAATTTGCATTACAGGAGAGAATTTAAGCAAAAAGAAGTACAAAAACTAATGAATTTTGTTTGAGGGATGGATCATACTGGTACACAAAGAATAGCAGTTGCAGTGGGAGGGAAAACAAGGCGTTGGCCATCCATTGGGTGCTTATGATGACAACCATGAAGAAGATAATGAATGGTGTTTCCCCTAACAAATCACTTGAAATTATTCAGAAACATAGCCGGAAAAGAAAAAATAAAAATGAAGAGAAGAAGAACTATGGTAATCTAGTAGGTAAATGTTGCTTAAAAGTCCACACACACGGATAGATGAGAGAAACCAAGGGAAACAGAGAAAGTAAAGCTTACCAATAGCTCTTTGTCTTGATGTGGAAAAGGAAGCGATGCAGAGTGTATTCTAGCAAAGTCCACACAAAAATGCCAAATGCCATCATCAATGCTACCTGCAGAATGGTATGGCCCATCCAAATGGACATCAAAACGAACCAGCCGACAACTGGGAGCCAAATGAGCGGGATTACATACCACTCTGTACGCGTCAGAAACTGTTTGAAGAGGAGTAAACGATTCAGTAACTTGCAACATTGCCATAAGTATGTTGAGGAAAACAAAAAATCTGTCAATTCTTCATCAGTTAACGAAATGATGATAGTGTTTAATGGATACCTCCCAAAAATCACTTTCAAAAAATCGGGGGCCTTCTTTGCTGGCAATTGGCTGGTGAACCCATTCCTGATAAGCTTCCCCAAGATGGCCAACCTGTAAAATTTCCATCTGAATTACAAATTGGAAAGTGAGAGTGACGGAAATGGACACACAAGAACAAGATGTCAAGCAAGATAGTGGACTGCAAAAGAAAATACATATACCGAAAGGATTAAATTTTTGTGTTTCCCAGTAAAAAGGTTTAAGAAAAAGCCAATATTCAAAGGTTGGCAAGATCAAATTAAAAAAAAAAGAAAAAAAAGACGTGCTATAAATCAAGAAGCGTGGTTCCATGCAAAGAATTTGCATGAACAAGATCCATTTAATGTAGAACTTGATGAAATTGCTTCAATAGCTAACCTGGAAGACAAGAGGCTTATTAAGGTCCACGGTAAAGCCTTGTGCAACCATCTTGGTTCCTCAAAATGTAACTACTGCAGAGAAAGAGAGAATTTGAAGAGGTAGGCACGTAAAAAAACAAAAACAAAATGTCGTAAGTACAAGAAAAATGCCATAAAAAATAGATCAATAAACTTCATTATTGTTGTTTCCAAACTAGTTTCTCATGAACGAATATGCTCATCAATTTTATATTCTCGATCCTGCAAATAGAATAAATTCATTCTGTCTGGTAAAGTGTCTAATTTGCAACCCATTTATTCATACCGATCAAGTTGTCTGCAGTAAAAGATTCCCACTACATAATTGAAGATAGTGGATTGTGTGAAAATGCACATAACTACATGTGACAAAGAAATGAATTTGCATATAGTAAGGGGGGAAGGCCCACAGGAAGTTGTCGAAAGTTTAATGCACGCGCACTCACTCACTGATTTACACAACATAACAATCCTTTCAATTTATTTTGCAGTTCATAATCAAAGGGAACAAAAGGATTAACATCATCAATACCAACACCAATCCCAAAAATTTTCTTCATAAAGAACCCAACTTTTGTTCAAAATTTAAATATTTCTTATCAGAAATTAAGAACTCATAAAATTCCCGGCTTATAATCTAATATATACAACAATGTACTTTTGCACTGCGCCGTCAAATGACAAATCTATATGCGAAAACCCACAAAATTTCTGCAAAAAGAAAAAAAAAAAAAGAAAAAGAAAAAGAAAAAAAAGATCTAGTATGTCATATGAAATATAAGAAAATTGCCAAGAAAAAATTAAAGAAAATAAAAACACTAACCCAGTATAATGCTGGTCCAATCTTTCAATTTAAGCTAAGAGGTTCTCGCTCTAAATTACAAACGCCACAAACAAAATGCGCCACCACTACGGAGGGTTAATGGTCAGCCGAATTTTGGGTAGACTCACACTTGTGTGAGTATTGCTGTATATTTATGGACGGAGAAAACTAAAGTAATTATTGGATGATCGTGGCCGCAGATCCTGAGCCAATTGGCTAATTCGCTTTGGTTTTTATTAGCGAAGCTGACAGATTCATATGCATTTCTCAAATCTCGTCATGCGATTGACACACGATGAATTTAGGTACGTCAGATTTGATGAACTGCTTTACAGGGTTGTGGTTTGGGCCCCAGAAAAATGTTTTTTAAATGAAGATAATGAATATTGTAGCCCTTGTTTGGTGGTCATTATTTTTAAGTGGAAATTGTAGAGAACGTCAAAATTTGTCAAGACATTTACAAAAATGTAACTTTTTCTCTAGCATTGCAAAAATGCCAATTTTAATCATATTTGCCCTTGAAACTAATTTCAAATATCCCATATGTCCTAATTAAACGAGATTTGACAAATGGAAGAATAATACCAAATTCAGTGTCAGAAGAAATTGAAAAAAAAAAAAAGAATAGAGCAAAAACCACTATGCAAGCTCCAATCCCCCATTCAAAGAACCCTAAATCTCTCACTCACTCTCTCATTTCTCTCACTGAGCCATCATCGAAAAACTGTCCGTCGTCG
The DNA here is from genome assembly GCF_002742605.1 of Olea europaea var. sylvestris. Taxonomy (NCBI): domain Eukaryota; kingdom Viridiplantae; phylum Streptophyta; class Magnoliopsida; order Lamiales; family Oleaceae; genus Olea; species Olea europaea. The sequence continues at coordinate 31,651,560 of NC_036246.1, read as the reverse complement.
ATGGAGTGAAGAAAACTAAGACGACGACCACCATGAAAATGATACACAAAGTCTGTACACCCTTACTTTGTCTCGAAAATTGCTGAACCCATTCCCGTAAACCCCTAAAGAAACCGCAAACTTCCCACCTTTTTGCCGTCGAAGACCACCCTAAAATACGACGACTGTGAATAGAACCACTGATGACGAAGGAATACTAGAAAAAGTGCAAACTGAATCTATTATTCTAACACCCAATCGACTGTGTGATTGTAATATGTTCACTTGGCGTCGGTAGCTACGAAGGAGAAGGCATTTTCAGGCCCTAAAAAGGTGAACTTTCTTTCTAAATTTCTGGAAAAAAAAAAAGGATTTTGTTGCATTTGGTTTTCATTTCAATATCCAGTAGTGTTGGCGGGTTTATTAGCAATCCGTTAAGGGAAAACTTTTGTAGATGTATATTTTGATTTATGCTTTGCAATTGGCTTTATTGATTTTGCTATGCTGCTTTATGGTATCTATATGGGTAAAAAATGCTGTTACTCGTGTTGGTTTATGGTATGTATATGGTATCGATTGTGCCAAGGGCGGGGCCATTAAGAGTCCAGTGTAGGCACTTGCCTACACTGAACGAGACCTAGTTCATTTTCAAAAATCCTGTGAAGACTTGCCTGCACTGAACCAGACCCATTTCATTTTCAAAAATCTTGTGAAAAGTGTGAAGAAAATCCTCCAATGTGTATATTAGTCTCCATTGCAGCTTCTAGCATCTCCAAAAGAACCATAGAATTCAACAACCACCAAATTTGCCACGTCAATCTTTAAATGTAGGTTTGATTGGGAGATCCTGCTTCAGTGAGTACAAAAATGAAGTCTTCAAGTTAAATAATGTTGTATTACGAGCTCTATAAACTCTATAATACCACCCATGTAAAAAGACCACGATTTAAACTCCCAAGGCTCAAAAGAAAGGGGCAGGAGGTGGTTCCTCTCGGTGAACTTGTTGGCTCCAACCTAACATTCTCTTCCTTGTTTTCTACAATTTTTTTTCCTTGCTCATTCTTTAAAGCTAGAGAATGATTTGGTTGGGGGTGAGGTGGAAGAGTGATTTATGGTTGATTCTTGATAAGTCCCTTTTTCTTTTGAGTTAAAAATTAAAGAATTGTTTATTAAACTTCTTGAAACATCCGTCACTATAATTATTGTCTTCATTTAATTAATTTGTTAAACTAATTTGAGTTGTTAATTGCTTAATAAAATTTTTAACTTGTGGGAGTGAGGTGTGTTCCGGAAAGTGCATAGGGATACTTGAGTTGTATTTTTTCCTTGTTCTTATCTTGTACAGAATGTCAACCACCATTAATTATTCTCTGTGCTTTCACTAGCTGCTTGATTTGGACCTCTTCAATTAACCTATTCCACAAAATAAGAATGTGGGCTACCAAGCAATTGTCAAAAAGGTTGAGCCAAATCTTAGTACAGTGACTATTGACATCACCAAATGTTGCCAAGTTTTTTGTGGAAGATATCTTCTGGTGAGAAAAATCATGCCAAATTTGAATCAAATTTGGTATTTTTGAAGGTAAGTTATGTGCCATTAGTTTGAAGGATCTATTAACCAAAAAGCGAAGCCCACAACCGAGAACTCAAAGTCGAGCATTGATTAAATTGTGCCCGCACTAGATATCATTCTTGGCTCCGCCTCTAGATTGTGCTATGCTGGTTTATGGTATCAAGATGATCTATCTATATATTCTTGCTTAACCCATTTGATCGGCACATTATTGAGAGAGAGAGACTTCATTTTTCTGTTGGGAACGTGAATTTAGAGAGAGACTTTATTATGGGTTTTTCAACTTTGAGAGATATTTTCTCTAGGGTTCGAAGTTTACTGCTTCTATGAAATTAACTCTCTATGAATAATAATCCAGCTATTCAACACTTTAAGTTTGTAGAAGTTGAATATATAAATCTCATACCTTCTTTAAAACTTGATGTTCACTTCTCAAACATTTGACTAGTGCTTGAATTACATTAACTGAAAACACAAGCCAGCTATTAAAAAAAAATGCTATTGAAGTTCATTATTGTTTGTATTTGCCAAAAAAAAAAAAAAAGGATTTGGAACTAGCCTATGATCTCACTTCTAGTAACAAGAACATTATTAATCACATAAGAATCACCAGCCACAAGATTACCTAAACTCCGGAGAACCTGCATAGGTTTTAAATAAAATAGCTCATTTTGGGAATTAAAAGTTAATTGCAAGAAATCAGCGATTGTGAGAGGTTATTCTTAGTTTTCGGAGTTAGCTTCATCAGTTGTCTTTGTTGATAAAGAATCGTATTTCCTTGGTGATTGGGGTATAATTTCTTGAGTGTTTTCAGCAAATAACATATGGATAACCATTTGGATTATTATGTTATTTTTGTGTTTCTTTTATAAATCTGATCCGTGGTTCTTTTATCTATTTTTAATGTTTTTTAGTGATTTCGAGATTTCATAAATTTATAATGTTAAATAATAAATGAAATTCCTTGTTTTCTGTACTTGCATCTTTATTTTAGTTTGATTTGTAATGAAAGAGAAGTAGTGGTATTTCTTGTTTTGGGGGTGGGTGTGGTTTTGGGGATGGGGTTAGGGAATTTGCTTGTGGTCAAGGTCCTGCAATTTTTTTGTTTAATTTTTATTTAGTTGCTTGGATTTTTTAATAGAATACTACGAGTACCAAATGAAATGGTATCAATAATTTCTTGTGCGAAGAACTTGAACATTTTCCATCCAGAAGTGGAAAAAGCAGTGGAGTTGACTTATTTTTAGTTAGAGTGCTGAAAATATGAATGTTCAATTCTGCATTTGTGTAATTGTATTGTTTAGGCTCGTATTGTTTTTTGTAATTACATTAGGTCTTCTAGTAGATATGACGAAATGGAATGGAGTTACGACAAACGATTTAAGTAGTAGACCCCAAAATTATTTAGAATAAGGGTTATTTCGTGCTTGTTGATTTCTGCATTTGCAAGTGAAGTAGATATCATACAGAAATGGCATGTCATGCTTTGATTTTTATGTTATCATTGAGGTATGCTCGACAAAATAAAACAATGATAAAAGTTTACAGCTAGATATCGTTGCCACGTAGGGTTTGAGTTGTAGAATCACTTCAAATTACTTTTCTAAGTAATATTAGCCCTACTCGGGTCTTGTGTGGATATGTAGGAGGGGATGGTCCTAGGTTTGTGTAGGGATTTTGTTTGTCCACAGAAAGGATTTATTTTCAAGTTTATTGTTCTTCAACAGTTTCATGTTCACTAATTTTCTTTTTGTTATATATTCCATCCCCTTAACCTTTCCGCCTTTGTTCTCCATTTTCTAGATAAATCAAAACCTCATAGTAGCAATGATTCCAAAATAACCAACAGCAAATACTGCTGCACAAACATTTACATTTTGTGAAGTTGCGGCTACTACAAAAAGTTTTGGCTAGAGTGCTTGTTGGGTGAAGGTGGGTTCGACCGAGTTTACAAGGTCCGTTAGAAAGCAAAGACAAGTAAATTCTCCTAAAGCACATCATAAAGTAGTTGGAAAATTTCTTTAAAGTTACATTTTTGTTTCGGTCGTCATGTTGGATTCCTTTTGTATAAATAACAGAAATGCTTAAATGGATAAGGGTAGTTCGACGTATCCGACGTGACAATTTAAACAGGTGTAACAGGAAAAGAAAAAATGGAAAATTGAAAAAGAAAATAAAATGTTTACTTTACTATTGATGTATGGTTTTATGATTCATGATTAATTCTTGGACGCTCCTCAACTTTTCAGTTAAACATGTTCATTTAGGAAAATGTAGTGCACATATGACTGTTGGTCAAACTTATTGAATAGTACGAAGTAAAAATCAAGGAAATTGCACTAGATGTCATTTGTTACACGATCCACTGTGAACAATATGACGGATAAATTGCATTTGAGGGATACAGATAAATTGAACATGGAGGACTGGATGACATGACCAAAGTATGGTACTTGAATGAGTGGAGTGTTATTCATAATCTGCTAAATATATATGCTCTCAATCAAATTTATGACCCTAAACCACTATTATGTTCATCATTTAAAATTTGGAAGTGTTCAAGAATCGATAAATTACTTAGCTTTTGCATCTACATGACAATTCGTTTGGGTTTAAAATTTTGAGATGAAAAATTAAGGTTCAGTTCTTACTTCGATCTCACAAAAGTACATTCTTAAAGCGTGACTTGAAGTTATATGCGTGGTACTCGTATGCATTTGGTAGAAATCTTGATTGACACTCATTTCTTCAGTTCAAATTTTTATGTTACTTGTGTAATGTGGACAAAACCTTGCTTTCACTTGCAATCCATCTGTTGTGTTACGTACTTGCTGCATTCAGTTGGAACTCTCGATAGACACTTGACGGCATCCTTGTGATTTTTATGTTTCATTCCCGACAGTTCATCTGTCGACACTTGTGGCTGAACTGTTGTTCCCGATAGTTAGCCTCAATCATTCTCAACAGACGAACAAGTGGATGGATGAAATGTCGGGACCGACAGTTAGCCTCAGTCATTCTCGACAGATGGCCATATCTTCTATTTCAATGTTTATGTTACGTGTGTCATAACCTTGCTTTCACTTGCACACATTGAGGTTGTGGGTGGTACTCGTTGTATTTGGGAGGAACTGTTGAATGACACTTCACAACATAATTGTGATTTTTGGTGTATATGCTGCTAGAAAGTTTATATTCTGGTCTGACGCATTCATTTCTCATTTTGTCTTTGTAGACATTGATTTCGAGCCTCTTGTTCCAGAGAATGCACGCTTGTAGGGCCACATATCGCAGAGAAGCAATTTGCGTTATGTAAAAACAATCGTCGAACATTTTGACGAGCGACAATGTGAAGACTTTCGCAATTCATGCCTAAGGTTCTTGTCGGAGGTTTCGGATCTCTAGTTCTCTGCCCAATTAATCCAATAGCTCGTATTTTGTTGCATACGAACAGATAAGCGGCACGAACTGTGGTTCAACTTGCAAGGCCACATCGCCAGGTTCGGCATCCAAGAGTACGCCCTCGTGACAGGATTAAGATGTGGTCTTCTCTCGGATGACAATGTCATGAAACGAGTTCTTGACAAAAGGAGACTAGAGGACAAATACTTTAAACGTGTGGACAAGATTTTGTGCGCCCAATTGGAGCAAACATTTCTCCGATCATCAACGCCCCGAGTTGATCAGTACAAGCTCGACCTCGCCTTGATCATCGAAGGAATCTTCAATGCTCCGGATGTAGTAGCCGAGAAAAATAAAATGGAATTATGCTAATATTTTGTGATGATCTAGCACCATGAGCCTAACCCATTTTAGAAACGACCTATGGAAGCTCAACCCATGTAAGATTACGAAAGCCCAAGTCATAAATTAATTAAAAGCCCAACAATTTAAAAGATTAAGTTTAAGTAAAATTGATTACAAAGATTTAATGAGTAATTGGTTTGCCACAATGGTCATCTACATGGTATTTCATATAGGCAATCCAGGTTCGAATCACCATGTAGATATTTTTTATAAAAATTTTATATGAATTATTTTTATGGCTTAGAGACTCTTCAAATTTTTAGTTAAAGGCTAATTTTAATAAATTTAATGATAATACAACTCCCCCACTTAATTTTTCATTAAAAAGAAAGGTTATAGAAGTGGAATGTCACTTTTTCACTACACTCCTTTTCAAATCCGAATTTCATCTCATTTTCTCTCAAAAAAATATATTTTATATCAAGTTAAGCTTAAGAAATAACAAGGGTGAGAAGAAGGAAGGCTTTCTATACATTTTATTCTTTTATCCAAGAAAATTCAAGATAGGTAGAGGTGCAAGTGTTCATTTGTTTTCAAATCTGATTTTTCGATAAATGTTTGAATGAAATGGTACCTTCGGGTATGGTGTTTCACACTACAACAGTTTGAATGACCATTCTCTGGCTCTACGTGTTATGATAATGCTATAATAATTGGATTTTGCCGAAAATCCATCTACGTGCGACGGTATGAATCTATAGTTTGAAATTTCTAATTTGATAACGAATTGCACCGATGATATCTATTGAGTGTCAAACTCATGGATTAATTCCCTTCCTATAGGTTGAATGGATTTTCCTTGGGGGCGTAGATGATGGTAAAGGATGATGCAACATATTATGGAGAAACCGGTTATTTACATCTTTAGTTGATTTTGAGATGTTTACACTTTCTTTAAATTTGATTCCTATGAATTTTACGAACACTCGTTATGAATAAACTATGTTTGAAAGTAGATATGCATCATAGGAATAAATTTACAAATCACCGTATACAAAAAAAAAAAAAAAAGTTAACGACCTAAAGTTTAGATGTCTCTTCAGAAATTTCAGTTTCTGCCTCATCTTTAAAAAAAATCATAACTCTTTCGTTACTTGATATTTTTATATGAAAACAATTGGATTGAATAGAGTAATAAGTTAGATACTGAATAAAATAGGAATCATGTCAATCCCTTATCGGTAAAAGGTTATATGTCAGATAAAGTAAACTATGCTGGGTGCTGTCTCCGTTTTTCAGTTTCTACCTTTGTTTTCAAAAAAATCATAAGTCACTCGTTACTTGGAATTTTTGGATGAAACCAATTGAATTTGATAGTCTCATGGATTAACTACTGAATAAATTTGAAATCATGTGTTTTTGACGTCGGTGAAATTGTATATGTCATTTTAAGTGAACTGTACCGATTTACCTTTCAACTGGATCGCTGCTGAGTTTTGAAAAATATTTTAATACCCCATATGATGTCAACGGAAGCTAATTTTTGACTATATCATATTATAAGGAGTTTACTACCTTAAATTAAAATTTGATGAAGTTTTAAGGTCGATAGCTATGAAACTAAATTTATTTTGACAATTACTGTTTAAGACAAAAACTGGAACAACAACATTACTTTTTAAATTTTTCCAAAATTTCACGTCAATAGTCGTTACATGCATGGAAACCATTTTAAAAATATCTTTGAAATGGTTTTCTTTTAGAATTGGATTATTGTTTAAATAAAAAAAATTCTTTAATTAAATTCTAAAATTTAATCTTTATACCTTCTACTAAAAATATATTGAACTAACTTTACAGCTAAGGTACAATGGTTGAGTGACGTTTCTGTCCATGTGGGTAGGGGCGTTACAGCGTGATATCAGAGCATGATTTTGGTCGATTCTGTAGCTTAGCATATTTTATTTATGATATGAAAAAGAAATGAAATATTTAAGGCACTGCATGGCTTCTTGCGTCTATCAGTTGACCTCATCCGACGAACCCAAGGTATGGAATAAAATATTATGTTCCAAATTATTTTTTCGAGCATGATTTTGAATTTTTTTTAATCATTTAAGCTTGAATCTATGAAAAATGTTTATGATGTTTTGAATGAAATATGCTATGTACATTATATTTTTTTAAAATATACGTGAAGAAATGATGATTGGCCATCATATTAGAACTTCAAGAGCATAATGTATAAATTGATATCACTAATGAAGATAATACATAATTGGACACTTATGTGATAGACATGGCTAGAATTTATCAGACGGCTAGAAAGGCCACAGTTTGTATAGCAGTGTTGAACCGTAGGGTCATCATCCAGTCCTATGAGAACTATGTGACTGACCCATCTAGTCCACTTGTTGAACATGTACATGATATTTACGAGAGATCTATGGCAGCTGTAAATGCGGGACTGGAGATCACGCATATTGAGACTGTGAATAACCTTATACATTCACTTCCACCTTAGTGGGGAAACATGGGAGTCATTGTTGGGGATGAGATGCTAGAGGGTAACCATCCAGAGCATCCAAATACGATTGAATTTGGTATATATTGTCAGAACTTTCTAGACAGATGGAGTGAGAGTTTAGAACCCCAACCGGATATAGTAATTGAGCCCAATAATGAGGTTGAACTTGAGCTCGAGCTCGAGCCCGAACCTCAATTTGAATCAGACCCCGAGGAAGATCCCGAATGGGAGCATGATGATGACTTTGGGTTGGACTTAGAGAATGATCATGAGCATGAACCTGAGCCACCGATTGAGATGGACCTAGAGTCAGGGCCTGAGACAGAAGACTCCTCCGAAGATGAGGCTCCACCGAAGAACATTCGCAAGATTCATAGGGATTAGAAATTTAGATTTCCATTTCCTTGTGATATCTTTTCCTTTATGTTTTTGAAAAAATAAAAAAAAAATTGTCGACCTATTATATGTCCTAATTGCAATGAGTACTATTAATAAAGGAAATTATGATCAATTTGAGGACTACCTTATTTTTTTAAGTATTCTGGTATTGACAAAAGAAGTTAATGTAAGATATTATATCTTATCTCTAGGAAAATGTCTCGAGCAAACCAGAACAACTTGATAAGGGATCTCCTGCAAGCGGTTTAAGATCTTGGCAGGCTGAATCAAAATCCCGCTCTACCTACACCACCAACCACCACACCAATTGCTTTTCAAATTTACTTAGAGATTGGACTTGGTGGTTGGGTAAATAATGAAGTAATTGCTTCCTCATTTCAGGATGATTATAAATATCATGAGATCATTGTTGCTTACAAGTAATTTTGCAGCCAAGGTATTGTGACACTTTGAACTTATCTGAAAAAAATTGTGACACTTTCAACGAAGTTGAACAGCATTGTGGTAAAAAATAGCTAATTCTATTTATTCTTCTTCATTTATTATGCAATTTACCAAACTCGAAGTTACACGATCTTTAGTGCAATGCACGTTTTTGTCAACTGTCGAGAATAAATAAAACATATGTCGGGATCGAAAGTTCAACTAGATACTAGGTTCCTTCGCTGAACATCCCATCCTTTTATTGTTAGACGATGAGGAGGTAAGAGTTGAGCACCATGGTACCGAGTTCGACGAAGTGTCAAATGCAGAATCTAAGTCACTGAACAGCGTTCTCGATCAAGTCTTTGAGCTCAGGGGTCCGGTCGAATCACCGTCCGACTCGGATGAGTGGGTAGCTCATGTTCTACCTCCAGAAGTAATTATCATTAGCTCAGACGAGTCTGATGGAGAAAGTGGGGAAGACGCTTAATTTGTCAAAAGTAATGCAAATGTGCAATAAATGGATGGCCCTTTTGTAGGAAATTATGTATAGTATTTTGTGGTATAGATATTTTGGTCACGTTCTCAATGTACGTGCAGAAACAACATGTCCATAATAGGCAACCGTAGTAGTGTAGGTTTGGAAGCCGCTATTGTTCCTTACTGTCGGGAATTATAGAGACCATCTGTCGGGAGCAACATATGAACTGTCAGGACGTGATGTTGGTGTTTTGCTTGTTCACCATGGTCTCATGAAAATCAATTTTCCATTTCGACAAACCATCAGTCAAAGCTAATGGAACTTCTATGATCGGCTAAGTTTATAGTAACAAAAACGTATTCATCCCGTTTATGGTAATGGAACTGTAATGAACGGTAATTTGCTTGCGAAGCAGAATGACCAAATTTGTATTGGCATATGATAATAACAATAGATTCAGAAAATAAGTTGGGAATATACAATGCTTATTTAAATTACGTTTTCGGGGATTACATTTCACAATCACTTTTACACATCATGCTTGTTCAAGTGGCTTGTGATACAGTGGGGTTTAAACTTGTGGTCCGGTTATGACCAACTCTCCCACATTGAGGACATCTCCTCAGTCGGGTAGTGGACTTGTATCTAGCTCGCTTACGTTGCCTGGATGGTTTACCTAGAGGACGACATACAATTGATGGTAAAATAAGAGTACCTAGGATTTCATTTGGAACAATCCAGTCCACTTCCGGCGTAACGGGAGATATTACTTCCATATAGGCACCCCTCTAGTATTTTGATGTATAGTACAGAGAGTATAGATCGTATAATGACTTACCACTCAGGGTAGCAACACGAGTTGCATGAGCACATGGCATTCGATTTAGTTGAAACTCACAATAGGTGCATGTGTTGTTGGAGAAGTCCACTATATCCATATCGTTGGATATTCCAAACTGGGTCAAGTTGTCAGTCAACTCATGGGCTCGAAGCCTAGTACCAGCTTCAAATGTTGTCTGTAGCTCGTTCTCCATTCTAGACGATAATAAACTACTGTATGAAGTTGCATTAGTTCGACGTTTGTAAAACCAGTTCTGCATTGTTTTATGAATGTGCTCGATCAAGCACGTGACTGGCAACGAACAGGCATGTCTCAGTATTGAGTTCAATAATTCTATGTTGTTGTTTGTCATGATGTTGGACCGGTTGCCCACGAATAGTGCTTGTGACCATAATGAAAAATCGGCTTGCTCCAAATACCCGTAACATCTTTCGCTAACCCTACGAATCTGTCCCATTAGTCGTTCAAACTCTTCGACCCGATAAGTTGTATCAGCTCGTTTGAACAAGTTGAGTTAAAATGCCGCTGGATTAGGTTCTTTTCCACATGCCACATACAACAACCATGATGAGACAATGGAAATAAGTGAGTAATAGCTCTTTCGATACTTTTTTTCCTGTCCGAAACAAATACAAGTTCATCTGAGTCGCTTGTAAGATCTTTCAAGTTAAACATAAACCACATCCAAGATCTGTTAGTTTCGAATCCACGATCCCCTAGACTAAAGGATAAGTCTGTTTGTTGGCATCTTGGGCAGTTGCCAGTAAAAATGTACCCTTGTATGGACCTTTCAAGTGACTACCGTCAACGCAAACAACGAGTCTCAAGTACTGCATGTAACCGCGAATGCTTGCACCAAAAGTTAGAAAGAAGTAATGGAACCTATTGTGCGAATCAAGTTCGATGTGGGTTACTATCCCCGGGTTATTCTCACCTAGGATGTGACAATATGAAGATAGTTTTTGAAAACTTTTCTCTGATATCCCATGCAGCATGTGTAAAGCAGACACCTTCCCCCTACGTGCCTTGCTGTAACTTATTTGGACATCGAGCTCACGTTCCATGTCACGTGCAATAGTGCTCGGATCATACGATCGGTTCGAATTATCCAATTTTTTCAAAATGTGCTCGACAATTACAGAACTCATCGCACATCGATGCGCATTTCTACGAAAATCGATGGAACATGTGTGAACATTATTAAATTTACGGATCATAAAGATTGCAAACTACTTCATAGTAGAAGCACGTAACATCCACTTGTAGCTGCTGTCGGCGCATACAATGGTTAATATCTTTATGCTTGACCTGCTCACCTGAAATTGAAACTTGTCTTTCAAAGCAAGTACACGAATTGTCGAGTACAACTCTTTCTTGATGAAGCATATTTCCTTTTCGGTAAGATTGGATGTATTCACAGTTCTCATCAATTCATATCCATCTGAACCGTTGGAATGTGACGAAGACTGCTCGTCATCAACATCATTGGAATTAGCATCCTCTAAACTAGGTGATGGGTTATCTAAGTTCTCATCTAATGGTGCAGTCCCATTATCATACTCATGTGTTTCAGGTACGTTATTGTTTGAGACACTATGCATTCGATTTACCAAATCATGTTCCACATTTTGCAGAACATCCACTGCGACAAATGAAGGATCTTGAAAATTTGCATCCTTCCCATCTCAACACTTGGGAGATCGAATGCCAAAATAGTAACACATACAGTAGTTTCCTCATGCACTTATATGTACCAATTTAAGTCTTCATTGTCGCCTATTTCGGCCGGAGGTATGTTCAAGTTAGGACTTTGAACTTCAATTCAATTTAAGCGCAAGGATCAACAATACCAAGTTTCTCCTTCAACCTTAACAAAAGTTCGGCTACGGTAATACTTGTTGGCACCAGAATGGAAGTAGTTTTGTCCCCTCTCCACTTCCATTCGTCATCCGCATGAACAAAATTTTTCCCATGCGACACGATGAATCTCAAATGATTACTTATACTTGAAATGTTGGGATCGCAATGGTAAGAATTCAGAATCAATATGTTGGCATTTAATAGCATGGAAATCGCACTGCATAATACGTAAATTAGTACAATAGCAAAAGATCAAATCAAGGGTTTCCATCGTTTTGAAGTGTCCGAATTGAAAGTAAAATTGTATAACCTGATAGTTTGTAATTTCGGGTTCGACATCTCAAATATCTAACTCGATGGTTTGTAAATGTCGAGAAGCAGACGACATGGATTTCTCAGGCTTCTTCAACAAATCACATTAAGTGTAGTCATTATTATTCAGCTACCAAATGAAAGTGTAAATGGCTTCTGGGCCTTGTCATTAAAGAGACCTTAATGATAGTAATGGAAGAAATTACTTAAAATCTTAATGGTGATAATGACATTTTGTGAAGGATTCCAAAACGAAACAAATGAATGCATAATACTTTCAAAAATTTCAAAGAAATATGATCATGTAGTATTTAACATGTACAAATAAAAAGCTATAAAAGTAAAATATAAATAATTTGTAATTGCAAACCTCTCAAAATAGATGAAGAATGCAACACAAATGTCTTCTTGATCAATGAAAGTGAAGAAGATGGAGAAAATGTAGGATTTCTTGTTTATGTTACGTTTTCAAATTTCGTTGGTGATTTTTTATTAGCAAAAATTCATATTAATCAATAAAAAATACATTTCTCTATGTTTTCTATATAGAAATTAAACGATCACATCAAGTCAATGCTTTTCCTTCAAATCAAGCATTTAATGCTACAAGAAATGTGTCATTAAGGGTAATTTAGATTTTGCACCCCAAAAATGTGACATTTTTGTTCACAAAAAGGGGAAAATGACAAATTTTTTGGAACTTTCATTTTTTGTGACATTTTTGTAAATTCCCCTATTTTTAAAAAGCAATATTTTGAATAATGATTTTTTAGGAGAATGTGTAATTAAAATATAGGAATTTTTTTTATTTTATCTGTATAATATTTTATTGTGTGAATGTGATTGAAAATGAGTATGCAGAAAAAAGAGTTTAAAAATAATGATTGTGAAACAAGAGTTTAGTATTTAATGCTAGCTTTTAAATAGACTTCAAGAAGATAATAACAAATTAGTTAAGAGGATAAATCCAAATTAAAAAAAGTTTATTATAAGAATGTAGTTGCTTTAGATATTTTAGTCGATAAAAAAATTCATGTTATTTACAAAGTCCGCTATAACAATTTTTCATAAATGATTGATGATAAGACTTGAAATCATGTCAATTGCTTGGTTTTAGTATCATGCTAATTATCTTCTCCTTAAACATGTGTGCTTATTCGAATCCTTGTCTTCAACACAATGTCATCCCACAAGTTGTCTCAAGTTCAGTTATACAACCTAACTATTACCACTTTGCGGATTCAGTCCGGATCGATCAAAAATTCATTAAGGGCTGCTTAGAAATTTGTGTTCCTGTAAAATTCGTTTTAAGAGTTTGAGTCCTTGTAAATTTTGATTTTTTTGATAATTTGTCTTATAAATTGAGAATTGACATAAGACTTTTGATCACCTTCACAAAAGTGAGAAAAACAGATTAGAGAAGATAGAAGTGTGAATAAATTTCTTTTCATTGAATTATTATAATTGCAGAAGATGATATAGTCTCATATTGAGGTGAGATTTTATAAATTTTACATGTTTATTTTTCTTTCTACAAATTGATTGCTCTTGGTGGAATGGATTAGAGTTTTATATGATAATGGTCAATTAATTCAAATGTGATTTAAATAATTTAAATTGTAGAGTATTAAAATTTGTTAACTTATTAAATGTAATCATTGTTAATTAAGAATGGAGAGATATCCACTCTTTATTTTAAAAAATTAAAATAGATAGTCTCTTGTAATTTTTTTTAAGCGTTGATACTTTAAAATAGATAGTATTTTGTGTTTAAAGTGTTTCTTGAAAATACTTTTAACGCTCCAAATCTTAAGACAATTTGTTATAGAAAGGTATTTCTTAAATTTTTTAATCTTGGATTAAATTAAATCTTTCCTTATTTTCCTTTTTATTTTGTAGATTACCCCAATATTCTATTACAAGTTTCAACAACTAAATAAATGATTTAAGTTAGTTAACTTTGATTTTCTGAATAAACGAAAAAAAAAAGACGGATACAATCGGAGGTTAACTTACCTTAACCGAGTTCAACCCTCCATCGCGATACCCAACAATCAAACTTAGTTGGACCATTTCTCAGGATCATAATTCTATGAAATTTTTACAACATTTTCTAAACTCATTCAAGTACAATGAATTAGAATTTCAGAATTTTCTAACATCATTTAGTCACTCAAATGGACACTCAAACGTATGCCAAAAGTTGTTCTTGTATTTTCTGAACACAGCACACGAAAATGACATAACTTCTACTACTGACCTTCAAATTATTTAATTCCAAAGCCAATGGATGATGCACTCATAAGGCTTTTAAAACTGGCTGATCTAATTCAAAAATATGTAAAATTCAGCTTGGGTGATAGTTTGAAAATTGGACAGAAAGCTAAAATTTCTATTTTACGTTTCTCTAGTTCTAAATCCGCAACCCCAATCACATTTTCATGTCAAAACTTACGCTAATATGTCATACTAACATTATTTAATGAACATCGATTATTAATGATCTTTAATCTTTAAAAACGAGAAAGTTAGTACTCAACTTCTCGTTATAGTTGCATAAACAGTCCCAACACAAGAAACTGTTCGAATCTTTATTAGATATTTATGTTGCTCTCAAAACAACACGATTTGTTTAATTTCCAAGCATCAACGCATGTTTTTTAATCGCTGAGGCTAATTGTAAATGTAATGAAAAATTGTGGGGCAACTCGTACTCAAGACCAATAGTACCTAGAGATCACAGGGATTCTCCTTTCAATGGCACCGTATTATTCACAACAATGCATCAAGCTATTTTATTGAAAATTTCGTACGACTGTGTAAATAATTTTTTTTTCCACACATTTCACATAATCAAATTGTGTGCGTGAAGTCGAGCAATTAATAAAAATTTGCAACATGAACTAAACTTGAGGAAAAAGCACATTCAATCATTAAGTACACGAAGTGCATTTCTGGTATCATAAACTGTGAATTGAATCTATATATTTAGAGAGTCAAGGTACAGAACCTCTTAAGGTCAAGCATCTTGTGCTTTTGCATTACAATCCAAGACTTTAAAGAGAACTTCACAACAAGCAAACTCCAAAAAAATTCTACATTTTTTTAATATTCAACATCTATCAAAGACACGAGCAAAAATGGATGACCGGCACTTCTATGTATCTTTGTAGTGTTGCACCACAGTGAGAAAAGTAAACCGATGGGCATCAGATCTTGCAAGTCCGGTGAGAACATCCAAACAGAGTACTAAATGTCTCCACTTTCTTGATTATATTTCCTCCCAAGAGTACAATAAAATTCACCAGTAGTACAAATGCAATTTAACACATCTTCCTCTTTGTATCTTCTACTGCACAATGACTATAATTTGCTAGAGTTTTTGGTTTTTCTCGTCCGCATCTTATCTAATTATAATATATCACAACTTGTGGCATTATTTTCTTCTTTTTTTTAACTGCACAGCTTCTTTGGAACCAACTTCTTCATCTTTGATTTGATCTTATTTTTCCGTGATTTCCTCCTCTTCAAGTCCAAAGATACGCACATTGACTCTGCTTCCTCCACCACCTTCTTCTATTCCATTTTTTGATATCCCAATTTCCCTTCATAATTGTACTTATCCATTTGTTTCTCCCACTGAATTCTCTCAACACAATTTGGTTCCATAAATTCTGATTCTTTTTCGTCCTCGCTTTCATCTGCTTCTTGTTCTTCACATGAGGCATGGTATCTTCTCAAATTGAACAAAATTCAAAACTCTCGAAATTATGCTCCTCATTTTTTGAACTACGCAGCTTCTTCCGAATTAATTTTTTCATCTTTGATTTAATCTTATCCTTCCGCGACATTTTCCTCTCCAATTCCAACAATTCATGTGTAGACTCTTCGTCCTTCGTCACCACATTCTTCGAATCAATTTCTTGACATCCCAATTTTCCTTGACAAATGTGCCCGTCCATTATCTCATTCTTGCTTGGAATTTCCTTACTAAAGTCTGGTTACGTAAATCGAGGTTCTTTAAATGACCTCATTGATTCACAATTCTTAAAACCAGAATACCCAGGATCAAAACAATCCTTATTCTTTTGATCTGAATTATCCTTTTTGAAACTGAAAAACCTTTGAATCCTTTTACAATCAATATTGACGCTATCAAAAATCTACACCTGCTAATTACTCGAGCTCGAGGACTTTGAATGAGTACGATCGTAGTCTTTCGATAATTGAAACAAAGGCAACGAGGTGTGTTCTCATAGCCCCTCTGATGCTTAAGTCAAAAAGGAAATTTATGCATAAGACTAATGAGATGGAGCTTTATATTTATAGGGATGGAGGCACACTCCTAGTAGGATTAGGATAGTTGGATATCTTTATCTAAAAGAGTCCTATCTGATGGGGGGGTTGGACTCGTGTTATAACTAGCTTTGGCTGTTGTGAGGTTGTGCTTCTGTTACGATAGAATTCTACTAAGCAAAGGAGTCTTAGGTTAAGAAGTTGGAGGGAGACTAGAACCGTTCCAAGGCCATGACACCTTTGAAGTTAATAAGGGGAATAGAGGTGTGGCCGGGAACTGCATGAGGACACCTTCAGTTATCCCGAAGCTATAATGCTGAGCATATTTCGGCTTAGATATAGCAAGCCACCTCGTGCATTAATCTCGGGGATATACCAGGTTGAGAAGCTCTTTCTTAGCGATGTGGGCCGATGGCATTACCGTAGTTATGTACCCGAGGCAATGTGTGCCCAAGGATAGTGGGTGAAAAATCGTTGGATGGGTTATAATACTCCTCGTGTTTAAGTGGTCGGGTCAAGGCGCAAAACGTTATCATCAAATATTTATCCCCTTTGTGCATCCAAACATAGCTTCAACATTTTGCAAATATTTTTGCCAAATAATCCATGAAAATAAAAAAGAAAGCTGAAATGGTGATCCCCAAGACGAATCTCTTCGTCCTTAAAGCCAAAACCACCATAAAAAACATCTTAACAATTGCTATCACAACCTTATTTGTACAATTGTACACACACCCCACCTCCCAACATCACTCTCATTGGCACCCAATGAAACTTCATCAAAATCCATAGTTTCTAAAGGCGAATGGCTACAAGAAGGTAAAGGACAGCAAAAAGATAAAGGCATAAATGAAGGACCGGGGAAAATTCTTGAGGACTGTGAAGAGTTTAAAATGTAGTCTGTAAGTAATTATTACAACTACAATGTGGAAATATAAACTCTCAAAGTGTAAAAATCGAACCAATCGACCCAAAGCTTCTTCAACACCTCCAATGAAGTGCTCTTTGATGTTGAACTCAGATTTGTGCCATACCGGATCATACATTTTCGTTCACGAGAATGACAACCGAAAAAAGATCTTTCGGTAGCCACCAAGAATTTCCCTAGAAATATGGAATACTCCACTTGGTCACCTCTCTATGCTTTCTCTCTATTGTTATGCCAAGTCCAAATGCAAGAAGTGAAGACGTCTTGTAATTATAGAGCCAAATCCATTTGAATTCAAATTCAAATATTGTAATATGGTCAAGAGTGAAGGTGACAACACTAGCATGGGAGAATTGACAACAAGATTAAATCCAACCATTAGATTTAATCTATGGTCCATATTACTCCTAAACTAGCACAATTCACTTCAATATTTCTAGACCAATTAACTTTTAGTATGTGAATTGTGTGATTCACCTCACAAACTGCATGATCATCGGATCATTATTTTCATTTTCTAATGGAATTTTTTGGTGACTTTGCCCTATTTTTATTGTATGACTTTTTCAATTTGTCTCCATTCTTGATTGTGAAATCTAAAAAGGAGGTAGAGAACTCGGTCTCCACCATAAGAGAAGAGCCCCAGGCCTCTTCTGAGAATTCTGCATGCGATCGTTCACTACTTGTGAAATTCTTGTGCTCTTCACCTTCTTCCATGGAAATGGCATGGCAAACTCACTTATCACAACCAATTATCCATGATTCTATTAAAATAACATTTAAATGCGTGAAAGGTTCAATTTTGTTCAAATGGTCCTGAAGTTAAAGAACTAGAAGTTGACCTATTTATCAAATAGGCAGCAATACACACGGCTTTACCCTAGAAACTTTTAAACAACCCAGAACTAATCATCATGCATCTGGCTTTATCCATTAAAGTTCGATTCATCCTTTTCGCGACCCCATTTTGTTGAGGAGTATGTCTTATAGTCTTGTACCTTATTATACCCTTTCCTTTACAGAAACTATCAAATTCAAATTTGCAAAACTCTAAACCATTGTTTGTCCTAAGGGTTTTCACATCCTTTCCCATTTGATTTTCAACTAAGGCAAGCCACAACTTAAACTTACTAAAAATTTCAAATTTGGATTTAAGGAGATACACCAAAACTTTTCTCAAGTGATCATCAACAATAGATAGAAAAAATCTATTCCCTCCATGTGTGGATGTTTTTCAGGACCCCACAAATCTGAATGTAGTTGAATGGTTTCTTAGTGCTGTGTTTACCTATTCCAAAGCTAACCCTATGTGACTTTTCTAGAACACACGTCTCGCAAAAACTTAAAGGTGTAACACTATCCTTACGAAGTAAATTCTAGTCGCTAAGGTATTTCAATCCTTTGTTCCCAATGTGTCCCATCCTCTTATGCCAAAGGTTTGATCTATCTTCACAAACTAAAGATAATGCCGACTCTTTGCTATCTAAGGTTTTACCCATATAATCCATTCCTCTTGGGACATTTCATAACCACTAGATATCCTTTACAAATCTTTAAAGTATCTACATGAGATCTGAACTCATGACCTTCTTCTTCTAGAGTACCTAAGGAAATAAGATATCTTGCCAAGCCCGGGACATATCTAACACCTCTAAGGAATCTGATAATGCCATCG
This sequence comes from Olea europaea var. sylvestris, assembly GCF_002742605.1. Taxonomy (NCBI): domain Eukaryota; kingdom Viridiplantae; phylum Streptophyta; class Magnoliopsida; order Lamiales; family Oleaceae; genus Olea; species Olea europaea. Next base: position 31,632,519 of record NC_036246.1, on the reverse strand, counting down.
TGTATCCTAATAGCAATATCACCTACTCCTTTCACATTGTGAGTACGATCATCTCCCAAGATATTTTTCTAGGATTCACATCTCTATAGCTATAGAACCAAGACTTAACATGACAGATATGAATAGTAGCACTTGAGTCTAAAACCCATTCAGTGTCAAAATCAATATTAGAAACATTCATGACATGTCTGTTGTTACAAGCCCCATCTACATCAGTGTCAAAAATCTCCTGACACGGTCATAACATGTAGACAATCAAGGAGTTCATCTACAAGAACTAAGTTTTGATCGTCATTACGCTGCGATCTCTGTTTCTTCCTAAGGTCATTACAGTCTTTGTTGAAATGGTCTAACTTGCCACAATGGAAGCATTTCTTACTACCCTTATCACTAGATTTAGACCTACCCTTCGATTTTCCTCTGCCCTTCTTACTTTGAAAGTGGTTCTCCTTCGTCTCAATTCTCCCTCTAACAAACAAACAAACTCTCTTTTCTCGAGCTACCCCTCAACTCTTTCTTAAGCTCTAGCTCCCTAGCCCTCAAAGTATTAGTCACAATATCTTGGGTCAAAGTATCCTACTCATCATCAAATTTTTTATCATTATGGGCCAAACACTTGACGAGTCTGTTAAAGCCACTCAAATTGGATTCAAGATCCTTTTCTAGATCCAGCTTAAAACTGAATAATTTTTGAAGCAAATGTACTTTGTTTGGAAGAGATTTTTTCGAAAATAGCTTGTCAAGTGCTTCCCACAACTCTTTGATAGTCTTATATTGTTCAACTTGACCTAACACATCATCAGATAACGCAATATAATCAAACTACGAACAATTTCATTCATCTCAGTAATTTTATCTGATTTAGCTTTTAATGCATCAGGATATTTTTTTGGGTCGTCAAGTGCTTTAGAATTTTTTGCTGACTTAAAATAGCTTTCATTATTTTGCTTCCAAATGGAATAATCTCCCTTACCATTGAATTGCACCATTTCAACTCGAGATGCTATGATAGCAAAACAATATTTTTCGGAAAAAGTTTTACTTAACTAATTTACCCACACACAAATGCAAGCTCAAACCAATTTATATATAAATTACTTTCTAAAATGACATAAACGATGATATCTTAACAAGTAACACATAAACAATATCACAAGAGTCAAATAACAATATGGCAGTAAATAACACAATATTTTAATTGTAAATTCGAAAGGGTGTTAGGGGGTGTAAATCGAGCGAACCAATCTGTTGGTTCTTATCTTAAGGAGAGATGCGAGTCTTTATCGATTTAGGGCCTCCACTAATTACCCTAAGTCATCCAATAGCTTCTGCGACACTAGAAAACGCCACCGAGCCACCAATGGAAAACTTTCTCTATTTTCCTATTTTGTCTGAGGTTTTATATGCTTCCACAGTGCACCAAACTAAAATCCAACACCATCGGAAGATCAGAAATTCATCAAAGAACAATTTGTCTTTTTTCACCTCTGGCTGAAATCGCTACACGCGCTCTCATGCGCCTCCTCTACCGCTGGTGCACCTGAATATTTTACTTGACGTTTGGAGTCTGGTAGTGGTCTCTGTTCGTCAACCAGGGACGTCTTTTTTCTAGAAAATGGGTTTAAAGATTCTGTTGAACTTGTTTTCGAACAAAATCGAACCCCCTTTGACTTCCAATCCAATTTTCAAGTTGTTTTAACACTTTTTTACCACTAGCCTATGCTTTGATACCAATTGAAGAGTTTAAAATGTAGTGTACAAGTAATTGTTACAACTACAATGTGAAAATATAAACTCTCAAAGTGTAAGAATCGAACCAACTGAACTAAAGCAATGCGAAAATATAAACTCTCAAAGTGTAAAAATCGAACCAATTGACCTAAAGCTTCTTCAACATTACCAATGAAGCGTTCTTTGATGTTGAGCTTAGATTTGTGCCACACCAGATCATACTCCATCGTCCACAGGAATGGCAATGGATATACCGAGAAAAGATCCGTCGATAGCCACCAAGAATTTCATCGGAGATATGGAATGCTCCCCATTGGTTACTGATAAGTGTGTTTTTGCACACTTATTTAGATCACAAACATGACTTAATTACGAGCAAAATGATTGAATTGTGACTTAATTTCATTACATATGTGACTTGTAGGGAACACCGATAAATATGGTGAAATTCAAGAGAAAAGACGCGAAAAAGGACTAAAATGATGCAAGGTGACAGTTCAGGGACCAAGGTACAATAATCCAAAAGTTGATCCGATGAACAAATCAAGAAATTGATTGAGCCAAATGCCAATTGATGATATCTTGGGATGATGGAATGGAAAGAATGAAGAAAAGATGCCAAGAGGTGAAATATTCAAGTAGAGGGACCAAATTGGAGAAAATGAAAGTTAGAGTCTACCATGCAGCCGCATGGTAGAACTCTCATGCGGTCGCACGAATGAGTGTAGGAAATTCTGGAGACAGTATGGCATGACCTGCGGCGGCACGAATTAAAGCCATGCGGTCGCATGGTAGGTTTTCGACGAGAAAATTTTACTTTCCTTGTACGATTGAAACTCTTTTGGTAACCTAATTTTCATGCGATATAAATACCAAAAGACATCCAGAAAGAGAAAAAAGTAATTGGAGGTAGAAAAACACTTCTTAGAGAGGATTTTGAGTACAAGAACGAAGATTAGCACGAAAAGCTTCAAGATTTCTTTAAGATTTCATAATCTGGTGATGCCTTTTATTCAAAACCTGATGTATTTTGTTATTTCAACTATGTTAGGCTAGATTCTCATGTGCTAGGGGATCAATGTACCATCTAGTCAGATCTTTAATTTTCTAGTTTTGCAATTTGACATAAAGACATATTTCTATTGTTTTGAATGATTTATATGCAATTATTTTTTTTGCAATTAAGGGCCCGTAATTGTGTGAGTTTGGGTGATTTATTATTGTATTTGAGAGAATTGGAATAGATTTGACATAATATAAATTATCGTAGGGTCCGATAGGGGATAGAAATATACCGCTATACCCTATGTAGATCTTTAAGTGTTCATAAAATTGCATGCATTTTTACATATGCACTTGTCATAGAAATATAGGTTGGTGATATGTAGAAATAGGTTCGTTACATCTCGAGAGAGAGTATTGGATAGACTTAGGAGCATAAATTCGTCAACAATTGAAGTGTGTTGTCATATTGTGAAACTAGGATTTAAAGTGATAATTGCATGAAAAATCGTGATCCGAGTGTGTTTAATTTCTGTTGATTACAAAAACGTGCGTTCTCAACATTTGATTTCATTCTAGAGTGTTAAAATATTATTTTGCATATTAATTTCAATTTAATCATAAAATTCACATAATTAGGGTTTCTTTCCAAAATTAGGACTTAATCAGGTCTACATTCACTTTCGTAATTTAGTTTCAGTTAAGGCCATGATAGATAAAATTTGAACTAATCATCTCTGTGGGACGATATTCGGACTCATTTAATCCACTTTATTACTTGTTAACGAACCGTACACTTGCGGCAGTTTTAAATCGAAAGAAAATATTTCGTGAACAGTTACCTCTATATACTTTCTCTCTATCGTTATGCCAAGTCCAAATGTAAAAAGTGAAAAAGTCTTGTAATTATAGAGCCAAATCCATTTGAATTCAAATTCAAATATTGTACTATGGTCAAGAATGAAGGTGACAATACTAGCATGGGAGAATTGAACACAAGATTTAATCCAACCATTAGATTTAATCTATGGTTCATATTACTCCTAAACTAGCACAATTCACTTTAATATCTATAGACCAATTAACTTGTAGTGTGTGGATGGTGTGATCCACCTCACAGATTGCATGATCAATGGATCATTATTTTCATTTTCTAATGGAATTTTCGGTGGTTTTGCCCTATTTTTCTTGTATGACTTTTTCAATTTGTACCCATTCTTGATTGTAAAATCTAAAAGGGAGTTAGGGAACCTGGTCTCCACCATAAGAGAAGAGCCCTCAGGGCGATTCTACACGCGATCATTCACTAATTGTGAAATCTTGTGCTCTTCACCTTCTTCCATGGAAATGGCATGGCCAACTTGTGACGCCCCGAACTTACGCTTCGAGGGTCACGTACTAAACATAATAGCTTCTGCCTTTGGTACATGTAAATACTCTTAAATAGAAGTATTACATGTGAAAAACTTATTTTCAACTTGGTAAAATAATTTTTATAAAATTTGGTGGCCGATAAAAGTGCATGTCGACAAGGAATTATGCCTCACATATACGGCCTCGGCACTGTCAAGATTAGTTAGGGCAGCAAGTTTGACAATTTTTATAAAATTCATCCCAACTCCGTTTTCTATGAAATTTGTGGCATTAGAAAGATAATTTCAAGTAGTTTTCTAGGTTAAAATATGAAAATTTTCCAAGATCATATGGTATAGACGTTTTACTGAAAACAGTGAAGTATTACACAGGAAATCCAGATTGACCTTTGGACGGTAAAACCTTGATAACTCAGGCCATAGATATCCAAATTGAGTGATTCCTTCGGCCATATTTAGAGAACTCAAAGAGGAAAACAGAAATATTTTTAGAATCTCAAATGGACGTTTATAGAGTTAGAAATATCGTTTTGAAAATGACTCCAGAAACTGTCTCGTTTCTGCCTTTTGTCTCTTGTAAGGAAAATAAACTACAAAAATGTCTCTTAACATAACATGAAAGATATAATTACAAAATTTACTATTAACACCATAATAAATCATGTCATGTTCATATTTTTACATAATACCATAAAAAAAAATAGATGGAAAAACTGTCGTCGAACAAAACGCACAAAAGAAAACTTTCGGTACAAAACTTCGTTGTCCTTAATCCATCATCGCGTAAGCCAACTAACTTCCATCAATTCAAATGATCATGGATCTGAAAATTTAGCATAACATACTATGAGTATAAGAAATACTCAGTAAGATACCATGCTTGGATTTTTATCATGATAATACCACACAAAAGAATACAATCAAACCCATACTTGCATATTCCGGCTTGCCGGTGCCCTTCGGACTTGTCCTAAGGCATAAATAGATATCTAACTTTGTGGATTTGTCCACCGTAATCATATTATGGTTTTTCATGCATAACTTAAGAATAAATATTACCATGAAAATCATAACTGTTAAGCATAGAAAGTATCTTACCGTAAAACTTGAAGATCTTCGATTGAAATGTAAATTGGAAGTGCTAAACTTACTTGCTTCTCCTTTCTTTTCTTAATTTCGGTTTTTGCTCTCTTTTCAAATGTATAAGTGTTTTGTGGAAATGAAAGAAATCTCTTTCTCTATGGCATGGATAGGGGTATATTTACACTTGTATAAGAGGATAAGTATAAAATATATTTTTATTTTTTTATTACTTGTGTGGCCGACTTTGACCCCCCCCCCCCCTTTTTTTTATACTTGTACACTTGTTTAATCTATGATCCAAATGTATGGTGGTGATGGATAACAAGTGGGGTTGATTATAGGTAATTAGTAGCCTAAAGACCTATATTTGCAAAGGAAATCTCTAATCTTCCAACTAATATAATCCAACCCTCTATCTTTCATTATTAGCAAATGTATCCCAAATCTAAACTTATATCCAACTTACATATCCAAAAATTGTAGATCGTAAATTAATTTAATCATTTGGTCAATTGAAGTCCTAACAAAATAATCGACCACATTCAATTTCAAACTTGACTTAAGTTTCGACTATCTAATAATCACTTCATGTATACGCAACATTTAACACCTCATGCTTGTAGTCATTAGCTATCTCTAACATTAACCACTACAAAAGTGGTGTCCCCTTTTCTTATGGCCAAAAATAGTATTGAAAGTTAAATCGCCATCTTAAAGAAATTTAAATCAGCATAAAATTTCGGAGTATTACATAACTCACTTATTATAACCAATTATCCAGGATTCTATTAAAATAACATTTAAATGCGTGAAGGTTCAATTTTGTTCTATTGAACCATTTAACCAAAGGTAGGCAAAAAGATCTTTTGGGGTGAAAATGTACGAATATCATCTGAATTACTTCATGGGTTTTTCATCAATATCCAGGATTTCAATAAAAAAAAAAAGCATTAGAACGTGATTTTGTGCTGTTGAATTTGAATCATCAAACCAGATGAATTATAAAGATAGGCAACACGATCTTTTAGGATGGAATGTAATGAACATCGTTTGAATTTCTTTATGCACTTTCATCAATGGGATCGTGGCTGTGTATAAATGAATTATGCATAAAAGATTCAACAAACCATGAGGTAGAGAAGCATAGAATTTGTAGAGAGAAATTTGAATTGCGTAGATGAAGGGAATGTATTACGGACGGCGGGAAATATAAGAGTTAAAACAGGATTACAAAACATAATTATTTATGAGTAATGCTATGTAGCTTGCAGCCTCAGCGGGGCTAAATAGCATTTCCCATTATTTATAGTCTTTTATGGCAGTTAATACTTAAATAGACATTTTTCAATCACTTCAGAGGTCTCACAAATTTCAGATAAGTCGAGCGGCCAAGTGGTCCTTGACAATGGCTTTTTAAATCTTAAGAGTCGGTAACGTGTGGAATTTTATCGACTAATGTTGGCAATAGACAGTTGACAATCCCTAGCTTCTGGGGTTGGTGAAGCCATTAATTTGTACATTAGTATTAGCAGTGGGACTAGTAAGGTCGATAAAATACAAAGAGTGAAGGTGCAACAACATTTTTCAAGCCCAAAGGCTAGTTCAATCACTTTTGGGAGAAATCTATTTTCCTTCATACACATTTCAGGTAATTACAATCCTCAAGCTAGCAAGAAAAGAGAATTAATGGAAAATTGAGTTCTCCTTTAAGTGACTGAATGAGCTTTTGGGCTTAAAAACAAACGTGATTGCACCAATATTCTTTATATTTGTCAGCCTTACAAATTCTAGAGCCAGCTGTGTAGAAATGAATTGTAGTCGATTATTAAATCTAACAAGTTTAGAAATGAATTTGAAAACGAATTAACGAACACTAAGACATATGGTAATTACAAAATTCTAGCACAAACTAAAAAAGTAACTTATATGCAATCCCAGAAAAGATTAACAGCACTTATTGTTGAGAGTCAGATGGATTTAAGTTCAAGATCAAGGTGGAAGACAATGAAAAGACGTAAAGAAGAAATTAAATTTCATCAATGAACTGAACTGAAATTCTGAATAAATGTTTACAGCAGACTTGGGCTATATTTATGCTACAACTTGACACCGGAATACATTGAAAATTGAACTAACAAAAAGAACCGAAAGTAACTAACTCCTCTTCCAGCTAGAATAACAGAAAACGAACTACTATTCCAGCTAGTATAATAGAAAGTAACTAAATTGTCTTCCCAGCTGGCTATTCTTTTATCTTCGACTTTTCTTCTCTTTTTAATTCCACGTTGTCAATGTGTGATGCAATACTCCAACAACACACCTTCAAGATGAATATGGATGTTGAGATGGTTTGTCTTGCAAAGAGTGTGATGAAAAGGTAAAGACCCGAAGGGCTTAGTAAAGATGTCTGCAAACTGAAACCTTGATGGAATGTTAAAAAGTTTAATGATATGTTGTTGTAGCTTTTCACGAACTAGGAGACAATCAATTTGAATATGCTTTGTTCTCTCTTATTGCACATGATTTGTGGCTATGGATAATGCCGACTTATGATCGGTATAGAGTAGAGTTAGTTGTGGATGATCAATGTTCAGGTCTTGTAATGCATAAAGGAGCCATTGAATTTCATTTATAGTTGGTGCAAGTACTCTATACTCTACCTCCACTGATGATCGGCTGATCGTGGTTTGTTTCTTTGATTTCCATAAAATCAAATAGTTGCCAAGAAAGATTGCAAAACCAGTTACACTTCTTCGAGTGTCTATAAAATCTGCCCAATCACTATCTCAGAATTCCTTTAGCTGTAATTCTAATGAAGATGGGAAGAAAAGGCCTTGTCCTGGTGTAGCTTTTAAGTATCACAACATTCTGTTGCTGCCTGATAATGACTGACAGCAGGTGACGCAAGAAATTGACTAAGTACCTGGACAGAGTATGCTAAGTCAGGCCTTGTGATGGTTAAATACAATAGTCTACCAACAAGTTTTCCATAGCCTGAAGGATCTTCATATAAATTTATGTCTGTTGCATAAAGCTTAAGGGTAGAATCCATGGAAAAAGCAATAGGTTTTGAGCCAGTGAAACCAGTGTCATTGAGTATGTCAAGTGCATATTTTCTCTGGCATAAAGATATACTAGTTTTGGACCTTGCAACTTCTAAGCCAAGAAAGTAGTTCAGCTGCCCTAGATCTTTGATGGTCACTTGATCATGTAAAAAGGTTTTAGTTTTTGAATTTCCATGATGTTATCACTGGCCAATAGCACATCATCCACATAGACAAGTAGGGCAATGAAGAAGCTGTTGGATTTCTTGATGAATATGGAGCACTTATGATGCGGACATCCATTTATTATTTATTTTCTATTTGGACTGTTAGTTATATTTTATTTGGACTATTGTTTATGTTTTCATTATTGGGCTTATTTAGTGGGTTTGGCCCAAGCCCTTCTCTTTAGGGTTTGTGTTCTGCTATTTATTTCTGTTTTATTTCTCATTTGAGACAGTTGATGATGAATTAGAATTGAAATATTTTTGGTGGCTTGCAGCCGTTTTCTCCCTCCCCTCTCTTCCCCTGGTTTCTTCTCATCTTCTCCCTTATCTCTGTTTCTCCTCCCCATTCCTTCTTCTTTCTTTCTTATTCATCCTACATCAAATTTGGTATCAGAGCCGAATCTTGGGTACTTTCTTTTACAATCCAAAATCTCTTCTTTTCTCCCAAATTTTTCGGTACAAGGATGACTTGCAAATTGCAACTAAAAATTCCTCAGCTAAGTTAGGGGGAGATAATGAGAGTGGTATTGGTGTTTGATGTAGGATGAATAAGAAAGAAAGAAGAAGGAAAAAAAAAATTCGTGTTACTGTTCACGGGTACTGTTCACACCCGGATTCCAAATTTTTTATTTTCATTCTGTAAAAAAAAATAAAAAATAAAAAAATAAAAAATAAAAAAAAAATCTGCTATTCAATTTGATTGATTTGCTGCTTCCTTTTGCATTAAAATTGCTGTTTCAAACCCTAGCTTATATTTTTTTTTTCAATTTCATATATTCTAGCCCAACATATATTCCTGCCCAACATAATTTTCAGTCTAAACTCAGCCCATATTGAACACAGCCCAAACCCACCTAACCCACTAATTCGTAATCCATAGACTCGGTCAAGCCCATATCCCTAACCCAATTACAGTAGCCCATTGATTAATTATTCCAACTCTACTTATACTCCAAGCCCATAAGACCCAATTACCATACAAACCAATTATCCAGCCCACACCCACATTAGCCCATTACACCAATCGCCGGCCCAACTCACAATACCCGGCCCAACCCAACTCCTATCTCACTACCCAAATCAATTTCCTAACCCGAGCCCTAACTCATCCTGTCACTCCCCACGACCAGCAGCTCACCCCGTCAATACCCACGATGTCCAGTCGCTCGTTCCCTCCTACCCGTCACCGTCGCCGACTTGCACCCCAGTCGGACTTCACCACTTAGTCGGCCGACCATCAATCGGTCGGCCATTGTTCATTATCCCAGAAGCCGACCACTTCTTGCCATTTGTGAATTGCCATTGCTCATTATTTCCATAAGCCAGCGTCTACAGTTTCAGTCTACTACCAAGCAACCCATTCAGTTACACAGAGGTTTCTAATTCAGCATCTGTCCAATTTCAGTGAAGCCAACAATTTAGAATATGTAATGACCGTGAGTTCAGGAGCTGGAGACATTTGACACAGGCAGATCAGAGGCCCAATCGTTAGCAATTCAAGCAACTAGACTACAGGGAGTTGCTATCTCCTAATTCTCATTGGTTTATACTGCTGTTTTATTTTAAAAGTGTATCACTTAGATTCTTTGTGTTGTTGTTACTATCACAACTTTGGCCTCAAACTTCACTTGACTGGAATCACTCATTGAATTGACTTGCCATTGTTGCCCCATTTATCTCACTGAATTGATGTGCCATTGTTACCTCTTTTATTTACCTGATTGGAAATCTTGACAATACCATTTGATCTTAACAAGCATTGGACCCTTACTTTATTATTTACAAGCATCAGCACTATTAACTTGCATTTTTTGAAGGGAAGAAAAGAGAGAGAGAATTTCAAATTGATGTTTTAATCGTTGGTCCTTGATGCATATTGGTCTCTCTATTGCATTTCATTTAGGCAGTATTGCTTTGCATGTAGTTACATATTGGTCATCTTGTCACTTCTAGCTCTAGTACCTTAAACATGAACCCCTCACAATTCGATGCACTCACCCGACAAATAGCGGCTATTCAAACTCAAATGACCGCTACTCTTGAAGAGAGTAAGGCCCTATCTGTTAGTTCGAAAAATTTTAAACACATCCCTCTCTTCTTCCCTCTCGGCTTCCCCCTTCTCCTTCCCCTTTCTCCTTCTTCATTGTTTGTTATTCGCACTACATCATGATAGACTTATGATGAGGCGACGCTAATGAGATGGGTGAGCGACGATGACCACGCTTTTTATATGGAGTACTAATAATCAACTCATAATCTCGAGCTAAAGAGTAAGCGTGATCAAGAGTAGTGACACCTCGAAGGAAAAGCTCGCGCTTAAGATCATCTCTCAGACCTTGGCTAAACC